>NC_141137.1:134573187-135173187 GCF_053477565.2 Lygodium microphyllum | reverse complement strand
ACCACACCTACTAGTGCTTAGAAGGGGGTTGACATTGCAGCCAAGGTGCCTATAGCTATGGCAAAACAACTAGCTATACCTGATGGTTAAAAGTGATGCTGTGGATGAATTAATCAAAGGCATGCATAATTTGAGACTGAATTTGATAGAAATCTATGCAAATGTTGAGAAGTTGAATGTCAAGGTATAAGAGAAGGGTCGGGCAACATCCCAAAGGCCGTTTAGAGAAGGATACAAGAGGAGATGCATTTGGTATGATAGTTTACAACATGAAAAGCGAGACTACACAGCCTACCATGAGGCGAAAGTAAAAAGGTTAGTCTTTTGGAAAGATAGAAAAATACATCCAATAGAAACTAGTATTCCAATAAACCAAATTTTAAAAATGGTGGCATGCAGAAGAGGTTGGAAGATATGGTTGCAAGGACAACATTTGTTGCCATAGATGCAGCCACATATGGGTTGAGAATTGAAAGGACTAATGAAGCTCGTAAAGGAGGCATGGTTGAAGAAAAATATCGTGTTTGGATGCAAGCATTAGATTGCATGGAAAAGGAAAAAACAACAAAGTATGAATTGGCTGATGTAAGTCAAAGTATACGAGGGAAAATAGGATGGATTGCACCAGTGGATTAATTTTCAACCTATGCTTATTTGACTGAGGTTCATAATCAAGAAGCTCTTATGGAAGAAAAAAGAAAAAGACATGAGGACACTACTGGTCCTTCCTCTTTAGGTCCATTTAAATGAATTGCATGAAGTAAAATGGAGCAGCAGAAAGAGGCTGAAAAGGCTATACCTGAGCGTGTTATGGAGGATGCATCTCAAGAGGAGAAGGAAGAAGGGAAGAAAAGGGGCAAGCAACCCGATTACAAGTTAAAGTCTTGGAAGATCACATACTTGGTAGTAGAGTGGAATTCACACTCGGTGAAGTTCTTGGAATCACAAAGTGTGAATTTCATGATGCAATCATTGATATGCTAAAACGAAAAAGATAGTTTGATGGTGAAGTTTTGGAAGCATTGACGCAAGTTGACAAAGACATAGAGAAACATCTTTAAAGGGAATATGATGATGCATGTAATGCTTTTTGGAATAGGTTGATGTTGTAAATGGTTTAAATGGAAGTGTAGATAGCAAGCTTGTGGCTAAAAATGGTATTGTGGGCAACACTAAGCATAGAAAGAAGGCTATATATAACAAGGATGTCCATCAACAAGCACATGAAGAAGAAGATGCTCATTTTATTCCAAGCAGTCATTATTCATGAACACATTGGGCTTGTGCTACAGTAGAGACAATTGTTAAAGTGGGAGAAAGAGAGACGCCTTGCATATCTCTCTTGGATCATGATTTCGAAATCAATGTTATGGCATGCTGGTGCACAGATGGGATGTATATGCGTACGTAGCAAGCATCGAAAGGTCCCTAAGCACAAAAGAACTCTACTTTTGCATAAAAAACAAGAGAGAAGACTTGAACGACATGAAGCAAAAAGACTAATTGGGTACAATCTCCCCCCATGCCTTGTGTGTTCGGGGGGGTCACTCATGAATATATGTATATATAACATGAGTTCAAAATAAGGGGTTTTTAAAACACTATTTTTATACCTTTTTTACATACAGAAGGGTGTCATATAAAGGGGTTACATACAGTTTGAATAGAAAAGGGTAATGTTTTATTCAAGAAAAATTCACAGATTAGGATATTTATAAATAGGCCATGAATGCACGTTATATAGAGAATATATATATAGTGAACCCCTCGAGCTTGTGTGAGCACTCCACAAAGCATGTATTGTCTCATATTTTTTATCATGGTATAGATTTAGTATTTTAAAGTACTTTTTTGTTGGTAAATGTGAGAGATTGGTGACTAGCCTAGTACATATAAAAAAGTACAACATAGATGATTAGCTAACACATATAAAAATGTATTAAATATTATATTTTTATATTTACATCACAGATTTAGAGTGCTTTATTGAGTTGCAATATAATAGATTAATGCCATTCAACTGACTTAGAGTGCTTATTAAGTAAACATAACAATTATGAACATTAGTTTTTCCATTCAATTGACTTGTGTTTTTATAACACCCTCTCAATGTTAAATAAAGTATCCTCACAATTGATTAATAAGATCAGTATTTGGGCTTCATGGGATCTTTTCATAAAGTGATTCTCAATTATAGTCAAGAAGATCTAGGACTTGTGAGATTGAGAAAAGTAGGATCTGAACCTACTTTTGCTCAAATTTGTGAATAGATTGAGGGTGATGAGCTAGATGAATCTTTTAATTTCATTGAGGATAACTATGTTAAGAAACAACAAGAGGAGAAGTGGATCATTGGTGACATCTTTCAAGTTCACATTGAGAGGGGTGCTAATATCACAAACCAACTTCCTCTCTCAAGTAAGAGACAATGTTTAGAACAAGTTAGAGGGGAAGAAAATGATACTTCAAGCAATCATACATCCAAGCTAAGGAGTAGGTTTCTATGTCCAAGCATACTTGAGAATTGGAAACAAGAATCAGTAGAGTAAGACTCAAGCTAGATCAATTAAAAATCCCAAGGCATGACATGTTTGAGCTGTAGAGTGAAGATGTGAATGGAAAACCTCCAGTTCAAATTTGGTGTGATGAATGCAACTCGTTGTATGAAAAGGGCACACTAGAAGGGAAGCATGCTGCATCTACATCTCTTTCCAACTTCTTGAGAACACACATTTTGCAAGGTAATCAACATGAAAAAAATTATATTATGTTTCAAGGGCTTAGAAAGGTGGATGTAGAACATACAACAGTGGCACAAGGATCAAATCATAAGAAAGAGATAGAGCTTCAATAGAGAAGTTGAAATCTTACATGGAGAAAAATGAAGGTATTATTTTTTCTTTTTCGTTCAAGTTTGCAAATATATTTTTTAGAAAACTGGTATTAGATGAGGTTTTTTAATGCCAAATGTTTATATAATATAAGTTTACTTTTTATGTAGGTTGACTATTTTGAGGTCATTGCAGCTACATTGCATGACTTCAAAGATAAAATATTTGCTTGTGAAAGGTGCAAGTCTCATGATACATGGTTACATTTGTGCCCTTCAAGGGACTGATTTATATACTATTTTAATTGAATACAAAGCAATCTTGCACACAAATGCATTTTTGAAGGAGGTGGAAAAATCCAAGCCATTACTTACATGGATGTCCCAAAAAGGAAATTATGCACAATCGAAAGCAAAAATCTTCTAGTAGCTTTTTGTTTTCTACAAAGTTAGACATTTCAACCAATCCATTGACATTCTCACTTGATAGTCATGAAGAAAATATAAATCCATTGGTAAGTTTAAACTTTTATGCTAGGGTTTATGGAGTCACATTATCAAAGTAAACAAGGAGAATTTCAATGTGAAACCTTTATTAGAAGATCGATTTGGTGGTAAACTTTGGTTTACGGAGCCTTTTACTAGGGTGCATTTGGATGATGGTGTTGGGCCTCTACACTCAAAGAACACACCCTCTCAGCCTCATGGCTCCCCACGAGCGTCTATCTACAAAACATAGTGTTTTAGTTTACAGAGCCTTTTACTAGGGTGCATTTGGACGATGGTGTTCAGCCTATACACTCAAAGAACACACCCTCTTGGCCTCGTGACTCCCCACGAGCGTCTATCTACGAAACATAGTGCCTTAACTTTTATCATAAATTTCTCATTTGTTTTGGATTGTAATTCAACGGTTAAGCCTTTTCCCACACTCCTTAGAGGGAGTCCCTACACATATTGGTGTAAAACACCACGTAAGCACATATAGAGGAGGAGGCACCCCTTGGCTGAATGCCAGGGCCCCACTACAGTGTCGAAGGGTTTTTGAAAGAAAAGTCGCGACCACAAAGGTCCTTGAGAAATTCCAAGATATAAGATCAATCGAGCGAATAAGAAAGATGAGAAAATGATGTCAAGTTTCTGTTTTTATTTCTGCCAAGAACTGAAGACGAATTCTAGCATCGCACAGGTCTTCGACATTCTACTTTATGTGGAGATACCTAAGGTGACAAAGAAGATCCAAGCCATACTTGGTTCAAAGAGAATGGAAAATAAGAGGGATGCACCGCTCAACCTCTCTTCCCATAGGGCATAGTCCCATTCTGGTCCCCTAAAATGGCTTGAATCAGGTCTCCAACCAAACAATACCTAAGGGTAATGATGGTAAAACCTTCTGAGAAGCCTCTTAGTTCTCTAGAACCACCCTATCCTAGGATATACCCATTAGGGGGTTCCACCCACCCACTTTCCTTGATAGCTTTAGTTTTCTAATCAGGTCCTATCACATTTATGTGTGACATTCAATTTCAGCTTCCTTAATTAAGCCTTTTAGGGAATGGGGTTCGTTTGTGTAATTTACGGCCCCAACAAAAAACAAAGCAATTAGTCATTTTGGGAAACAAGATCCTTAACTTATCTTCAAGTTAATCTTTGTCTCTTGCCCATACAAGAGAAATTATATATCCCAGCTTCTGCCCTGCAGAAGTATCCGATCCAAATCACATGGCACCATAATATCCATCCACGATCTAGAATAGGATCTTCCAACGCCTCATACGTTGTGCTCACGGCAGTCTTCAACTCCATTTCGGACTACGAAAGGGGTGTCCAGAGCTCCACCTAACCCCAAGCAATCTAGGACTGAGACACAACTTCCATGGTTGGCCTTTTCACCACTCAACCTTCGGCCCGTGAAATCGACCAATGCCCTATTAGGTTGAAGCACGATGTGACTCAAAGATGATCCACCCATGCAAAATATCATTTCCTTAATTAATCCAATTAAAAATCAAGCACAATCAAGGTAATCAGCCTTATATCATCTTCTAAGAAAACATTTTTTTATCCCCATGGCATCTTGTCATCATACACCACTTCCATGAATTTACCATCAATCACAAGCACTTGGAATAAGCATCCAAACCACAACTAACAATCAGTTGAATTGTAAAAGCATTTAGGGTGTTGTTCGATCAATCAACAAAAGCAATGGTATTCTTTTTCAAACATTGCAAGAATAGTCGTGATAACCTTTCCATCGCGTATTTTCTCTTTTCCTTGGGATCAAGAGTGATTCTATGTAAAATTTACTTAACACACCCTTATTTTGGCTAAGGAATATATTAAGGTTTCAAACATTGTACAAGACATAAGTTCTATTAATCACTTACATTGATCGATAACCCATTCTTCTTCCCAACAAGTACAAAAGCATTGATCATTCCTTTGACTTAGGGTTTCCTAATCCTTGAGCTCTTCATTTGCCCCAGACTTATTGTTGTATCTAGCCCAACCCCAAATAGGAATGATAAACATAGTAGCATGACAATGGAGCTAATTGTGTATGTATGTGGAGTTGTATATATGGGGATGATTTGAAGCTATGCCTATGTCAACCCATCATCTCTTCCTCTCTACTCCTTATATTGCCTTTCTTGCCCGCAGTGCCTTGAAGTCCCTCAATTATCCTTGGCTACATTGCCATCTTCCATTATTGTTCCAGTGCCATCATCTTTGAATGACACTTTAGCTACCAATGAGCCTAATAAAAATGATTCTTGGCATCATTAAGTATATCTTTTGCCTTACTTAAGATAGCAATTTCTTGAAACCTAGGCTTGTCTCCATTATAATCCCAATTTCTTTGATTGGTTTACTGCAAGACTAACTAATACAAAACCAAATCTTCCATCTTCTTTTATTACCATGCCAAATGCATCTTCATCCAATATTATAGAATAGAGTGACATATATGAGCATTCTAAAAGCAAGGATATGGAAATATGATTGAGACTTTAGACCCTAATCCCGAAGCTAATGATGTCTCTACAAAATCCACCCAGTACTTAGACCAAGTTGAGCCAAATGAGTCCCAAATTACTTTTAAGGAGGTTTCTTAAACCCACCACAGACATGAAAACAAGTTAAAACAAGATCAAACACTTCCTTAACTTATCTTCAGATTAATGTTTGTCTACCGCCCATACAGGAGAATTAAGTGTTCATTTCTTCCTTCGCAAAAGAATCCTTCCATCACCTGGCAACAAACCCTGAAGGTTTATCCTACCAAGCTTTCGCCTTGTAACTAGTATCAAGGCCTCAAGATCCCATCTCGAGTCACGTAGAACACTTGTGTAGGGTCTGGAGGCATTGGGATTTATGGCCAAAGCCCCCACTGGCACCCAAGCGTCCTCCTATGCCAAGTAATTTCCACGGAGAGACCTCTCACGGCGGGTTCAGCCCACATTCCTGGCGTAGATTCACAACCCCCTTGGTTAGGGTTTGGCGGTTCGCAGGGGATAGCTAGTGCCATCCTTCCTTAATTATCCCTTTAGGAAATCAACCATAGCTGAAACACCTAGCTTAAAAATAATCACTAGAGAAAACATCCCTTTTTGTTTCCATGGCAATCAGTCATCTTAGACCCGACCATGCAATCATCAAACGCACCCCACTTGGATTAACATCCAAAACCACATTAACAAACAATTGAATGCACAACCTCTTGCTTCAAGGCATCAAAATCCCATTGCATGCACAATCAGAATTTAACTTGGATGTATCAAAACACTTGCTCAAGGGATTTACAACCTTTTCAAACAACCAAGCATAACTTGGGTCAACAATCCATTTAGGGTAAGGTCACCAGCTTCATTTAAGCTAGGAGCGTATCCATTTGCGATAGTCCACAGCAAGATCGATAAAACAATTCACAGGAAATTATACTTATTCCTAATACACCGGATCTCATGAAGGTCTAGGTTTCTATCCATCAAAAACTATCATTTCATGTGTTTCTCTTAGTCATGATTGCCTAGCATGAATTTTAAATGACTATTCATGCACTGGACTGGTTTAAAAGCTATTATTTTATGTGAAATAATGCAAAAACCTTATCATTTTATGTGTGTAAAAGGTATCATTTTATGCATATAAACTTATTCCAACTCCGTACTCTACCATTTCACGCATGCAACCGAGCGCTTAGAATAAACAAAAATCCTATGACTCATCCTTGTTCCATGCACGTAGCTAACCCATTTATCTCTTCCACGAGAAATAATACATAATTAACTATAACGCTTAAAGAACTTGGGTTTGATTCATGTTCATAGGGGCGTTTATTGTGTTGGTCACTCTGCTCACGTCTCCCGCATTACTGGTACCAACGATAGCTTTGGCACCTACGTTTCCCATGATTTTCTTCTTGGGAGCCATTTCTACTTGGGGTTTGGATAGTCCGGGCCTTAGCGGCCTTCAAGATGACTCGTTCGGGAGGGAAAGGTCGCGGGCAGGGGATCCTTTGCCGATGAGGGGGTGGCTCCTCGAACCGTCTTCACTCCCAACTCTCTTCCTGGTGCGCAGATCGAACGCAGGTAGCTCACGTAGTGAATTCCCAAAGGTCCCCAAGAACAAAGTACTCTACTTTTTAGCACAAAAACCAATGTAAAAGCAAGCACGACATGAGACAAGAGACAAATTGGGTTCAATCTCCCCCATGCCTTGTGTGAGCGCTTCACAAAGCATGTATTTAATGTATATTTCCAATCTTTATGCTCAAAAATAGCCCAATTACAAAAATATACAAGCTTTTAGCTTTTGAGTTTGCTTTCTACCAAAAATAAGAAAATAAAGCTAATGGACGGTGCCCATAGTGTCTGGCACGCCCGATCTCAATGTCCAAATAAAAATAACATATCCAGGCGTATAAGCGCATACAAAATAATAATAAATAATCGATGTCTCTATAGACATAATCAAAATATAGGCGTGGCGCCTATCAAAATATAGTCCAAAGATCGAAAACCCGCTAGACTCCAATGCTTTCCTCCGCCACTGCTGCTATCTCTACACATCAACTGAAGCATTCACAATCGTTAGTAAAATAACACAATTAAATCGACAAAAGTGAATACCTAGCAGTCTTCAGCTACATAAATAAATCAACTGGTTAGAAATAAATCCTAACCTTAATTTATTACGAGTGCGCACTCTAAACTCATAAACGTTTATTAATTTAATATGCATTTTGCGGAATCACCCGCTATGGAATCACCCATGTACACACTAAATTAATGAAATGCCCGAAAAGGACAGGCGTCCCCATCAACTTCTCGCACAAAGAATCCTCTTTGCGTATGAGCCCCGGTCATCTAAGTTTACGGAATCCACCGTAAAACCTCACAGAATCCACCGTGGAATATGCCTCCTGGCATCATACCCCCGGGGTGGGATAGCAATTGACCTCAATTGCTATTAGCTCAATGTGGAGCTAACAGAGTGGGGAAAGCATTTAGGTCTCTAGCGTGCATCCATTGTGCTTCTTCTACAGGATGGTTCTTAAATTTCACGAGATATCTAGAGTACCTTCGGCCAGTTCTAGTGGTCATGTAATCAGTGTCTATGATGGCTTCTGGTTCAAGGATTTCAGTCTCTTCTTCTAGTAAAGGTGGGTTTTCATAGACAGGGTGGATAGGTAATTGTCCTCTAAATGGTCTCAATAAACTAATATGAAATGTATTATGAATTTTCCAATGGGATGGCAATTCTAACTTGAATGCATTGTCATTAATCTTATGAATGATTCTAAATGGTCCGTAGAATCTAGGGGCTAATTTGACAACTGGATGTCTATCTACACTTTGCAGTCTACGCTTTTCTATTCTAAGCCAAACATAATCATCAACTTTGAAATTCATGGCTTGTCTTTTCTTGTTGGCTTGTTTGGTATATGATTGTTGGGCTTTATCAATCATATCCTTTACTTCATCAAAAATAGTGTTATGCATAACAGCAATATCATCGGCACTTTGTATTCTATTAGACAAAGAAGCAACAGGTGTAGATAATCTATATCCATAAATAACTTCAAAAGGTGCTTTCTTTGTAGATGTGTGCGGTGTATTGTTGTATGCAAACTGTAATAAATGTAAGTGAGTATCCCATGTCTGAGGTTTAGAGATAGTGTATGCACGTAAAAGATCTAGAATAGTGCTATTTGTGGCTTCTGTTTGTCCATTTGTTTCTGGATGAAATGCAGATGAAAAATCAATCTTTGTGCCTAGATTTGCAAACAGTGTAATCCAGAAATTATTACAAAATCTAGAATCTCTATCTGAAATAATCACTTTCGGCAATCCATGGTTAGTAAAAACAGTTTTCAAAAATAACTGTGCTGCTTGTGATGCTGTTAAAGTTTTCTTACATGCAATGAAATATGCTTGCTTACTAAATCTATCTACAATTGTCCAAATCATGTCATGGTTAGATTTAGTATTTGGTAAGCCAGTAATGAAATCCATAGATATATGTTCCCAAGGTTTAGATGGAATAGATAAAGGCATTAATAATCCATACTGTTTACCATGATGTCTTTTTATTCTTTGACAAATCAGACATTCAGAAACAAAATTAGACACATCTGCATCCATATGCGGCCAATAAAAATCTTCAGTTAACATGCGTAATGTAGAAATGATACCTCTATGACCTTGATATGGGGGACAATGAATTTCATGAATGAAAACAAAAGATCGGAATGGAATAGTAACACACAGTCTCTTTTCAAAGAACATGAATCCATCATTATATGACAATGAATCAATAGGAATGAAATTATTTTGAACTAATTTTTGCCAATCAGAATGAAAAGTAATATCCTGGTGATATGTGTCTTTCATAGCAATCAAAGAATCAAAAGATATGATAGAAATGTTATGAATTGCAGGTCTTCTACTTAATGCATCGGCAACTACATTTTCTTTTCCAGGTTGGTATTGAATGATAGGATGGAAACTTTGAATGAATGAAGCCCATTTGATATGGCGGTCAGAAATTTGGGGTTGGCTAAGTAGATGTCTAATGCTTTGCTGGTCAGTCTTTATCATGAATTCTGAACCCATTAAATAATGCTTCCATTGTTTCAATGCTTGGACAACTGCTAAGAGTTCCTTGTCATAAGTGGAATATTTAAGCTCAGAGGGTTTCAGTTTAGAACTAGAATATGCTATTGGATGGTTGTCTTGCATTAGCACGGCTCCTATTCCTGATCCGCTAGCATCAGTCACAACTAAAAAGAATGGTCTATTAAAGTCAGGCAATTGTAGGACAGGGGCATTGGTCAATGCACGTTTAAGTAAATCAAAGGATTTCTGTTGGTTTTCAGTCCATTGGTAAACAATACCTTTCTTAAGAAGTTTGGTAAGTGGTAAAGCAAGTAATGAGAAATTACGTACAAACTTCCTATAGAAACTAGCAAGACCAAGAAATGAGCGTAATTCATGTACATTTTTAGGAATAGGCCAATGCAATATTGCGTCAATTTTCTTAGGATCAACTTTTATTCCTTCTTCTGATACAATATGACCTAGATATTCTATTTCTGTCTTAAAGAATTCACTCTTGTCAGGATTTGCAAACAATTGATTTTCTTTCAGTAATTGAAAAACTAATGATAAATGCTCATAATGCTCTTTTTCACTTTGACTGAACACTAAAATATCATCAAAGAAAACAATCACACAATATTGATATTTTAGAAAAATACGGTTCATCATTCTACTGAAAGTAGCAGGTGCATTAGTTAATCCGAATGGCATAACTAAGAATTCGTAATGGCCAAACTATGTCCTGAATGCAGTCTTAAATATGTCGGATCTATCAAGCCTCACCTGATGATATCCAGATTTAAGGTCAATTTTACTAAATATAGAAGATCCTTGCAGTTTGTCCATAAGGTCGTCAACTCTAGGTATAGGATACATATTCTTTACAGTGATCTTGTTTAATGCTCGGTAGTCAATACACATCCGATAAGTATTATTCTTTTTCTTGACTAAGAGCACAGGTGCACCGAATGGAGAACTGCTAGGTCGAATTAAACCTCTATTTAGTAATTCTTCTACTTGAGTCTGGATTTCTTTTTGCTCTATTTGATTGTGCCTATATGGGGCTTTGCAAGGTGGTTGTGTGCCAGGTATTAGGTCAATCTTATGATCTTCTGGACGTGACGGAGGTAAACCTGGTGGTAGGTCTTCTGCAAAACAATCCTTAAAATATGCAAGAAATTCCTTATGTCTAGGGTGCATATGAGTTTCTTTTGCGTGTAATTCATTCACCCAAATGAGATATGATTTAGTATTCTTGCGTAGTGCACGTTTTGCTTGAGTATGCGAAAGCAGTGGAAACATATGAGATGCATGCATACCAAATAATGTAATAGATTTTCCTTGAAAATTAATATTCATTGTGTGTGTGGAATAATCTATATTGGGATTATGTTGGTGTCTCCATGGCATTCCTAGAATAATGTCGCTAGACTGTAATGGGACAACTAAGAAATTTCTTCTTTCAATGTATGGACCAATTTGAATTTCTAGATCTTGAACTTCTTGTGTGCCATTGTACCTAGTACCTAAAAATGCAGCTTTTATGCGATAGTGCGTAGGTACTGTATGCAATTTCAATTCTTTTACCAATTTTGCTGAAATAAAGTCATGGGTACTACCGTCATCATGCAATATAATTCTTTCTTTTCCATGCACCATACATTTCATAGTCAACAATGAATGTAAAGTAGGCATACCTGGTAAAGTGTCGGAAGTAGTAGTAGGATCATCCTCTTCTTCAGTGAAATCTGGCATATCCTCATGCTCGTCTTCGTCCATAGCTCCAAGGTAGTTGATATGTGCTGATGGCTTCTTTGAATGACAATTTGCTGCGAGATGGCCTGGCTGGTGACACTTGTAGCATACGATGGGCTTGGCTTTGGTCACATTATTTGCAATGGCTGGGAGTCTGGGTATATTTGGATTTGCTTGTTGGATAGGCTTAGGATTTGGATTGACAGTGGATGGTAATGCAGGTGGTTTAGGCCAATTCTTGCGGAAAGATGGTGATGAAAAACGACCTGGATTAAATCTTCTGAAATTTGAATTGAATTGTTTAGATCCATAATTACCGTTTGCTTGGAATGGCTGTGGTCGTCGATCTCTTCCACGTAACTTATCTTCAGTGTCGTGAGTTAAGGAGATGGCATCTTCAAGGGTAGCAGGCTTGAACATATTCACCTCAGCGTAGTAATGTCCAAGAAGTCCAGACATGTACTTCCGCTTATGTGTCGTCTCTGGTACGTCTTCAAGCATGCGTAGCTGTAAAAGTGCATTCCAAAAACGCTCTGTATACTGTGGTATAGGCTCACGGTCGCGTTGTTGAAGTAAATCCCATTGCTTGATAGCCTTCTCATGAAATTGCGGTGGAAGGAAATTTTGCATGAACTTCTTCTTGAAATCTTCCCATGTAGCAGGACATTCTATGCTCTTGCGGACTACAATCCACCAAAGTGATGCTCTATCTATCAGATGATTAGTAACACACTTAATTTTATCTTTCTCAGGATAAGTTTCCTCATGGAAATAGTCATCAAACTGGCTAATGAATGATAAAACAGTCTTTCCTTCTCTTATGCCATTGAAAGTACGAAACTTGAAACTTCGTTTACTTATCTTGGATTCCTTGCGAATGGTTTGTGCTTCAAGAGTGGCGTCGATGGTACGGCGAATCAGATCTTCAGCTTGAGGTTCTTCTTTATCAGTGGACGCTCCTTGTAGCTTTGTCAATTGCGCTTGCAAGGCTTGCCTAGCTCTTCGCTCTTCTTCCAATTGTAACATGATAAGATCCAGCTTTTGTTCCATGGTAGGCTCGGGTAGGTCGTCTTCAGCCATAGGATCATCCATATGTGGGGTAGTCATCCTGTAAAACTCAACAAACCTTTCTCACTCAAAATCAGTTAGCGGGATGAGCGTAGCTCAAATTTGGGGTTACAAGGCTATGTATTTTTGGGTATTTTCTTCTTCAACTTTCAGAAATTCTGCAATATTTCTGTCTCCGTTTGCTGAAAGTACTTCAACGAACTTGCAGATAGGTAAAACAGCTTGCTGCGAACAACTTTCCAGTTCTGAGTTTTTGCAAACGAACAAGTCTTCTATGAGTTTCGAGCGTTAGTCAGTTCTGATTTAGTCTGACTTGCAGAGTTGCAGACTTAACAGACTTGCAGGGTTGTTGACTTGTTGGACTTAGCCGATTTGCAAAACTTGCAGTACTTGATTAGAGTCGACTTACTGAACTTGTCTTCTGGAGCGCGAGACCCGGAGTTTGCAGACTTGTTTGCCTTCACTGACTTGCAGAGTTTGAAGTAACTTAAGCTTAATTAGTTAAGCTTAAGCTTAATAAGCTTAAGAAGAAAAAGAAGGCGCCGTTTTTTGATCGTGAGGGGGGGGGGCCGTTTTTTTCACAGCGCGGAATTTTCGGGATGATCTTCTTGCCAATCGTTTCGAAGTTTTGAAGCTTATAAAGCTTCTTAAGCTTAAGACTAAGCTTTAAGATAATAACAAACTTGATTATGAAGAAATCTTATCTCTGTTTCCCACGACTTGATGAAGAGAATTGATGAGTGGTCCTCCGCCGACAGAGAGTGGTCCTTCGCGATCTGACAGTGGAAATAGGGGTTCTTGATCGCCAGAAGTCTGCCTGTATCGACGGTTCGCAAAGAAATTGACTGTAGAGGCCGTTTGTTCCTGGAGCTCCGCCTTCGCCCGAGATTGGTAGCGATTGGAAGCCCTTGATCTCTGCTCTGCTCTGATACCACTGGTGCGCAGATCGGACGCAGGTAGCTCACGTAGTGAATTCCCAAAGGTCCCCAAGAACAAAGTACTCTACTTTTTAGCACAAAAACCAATGTAAAAGCAAGCACGACATGAGACAAGAGACAAATTGGGTTCAATCTCCCCCATGCCTTGTGTGAGCGCTTCACAAAGCATGTATTTAATGTATATTTCCAATCTTTATGCTCAAAAATAGCCCAATTACAAAAATATACAAGCTTTTAGCTTTTGAGTTTGCTTTCTACCAAAAATAAGAAAATAAAGCTAATGGACGGTGCCCATAGTGTCTGGCACGCCCGATCTCAATGTCCAAATAAAAATAACATATCCAGGCGCATAAGCGCATACAAAATAATAATAAATAATCGATGTCTCTATAGACATAATCAAAATATAGGCGTGGCGCCTATCAAAATATAGTCCAAAGATCGAAAACCCGCTAGACTCCAATGCTTTCCTCCGCCATTGCTGCTATCTCTACACATCAACTGAAGCATTCACAATCGTTAGTAAAATAACACAATTAAACCGACAAAAGTGAATACCTAGCAGTCTTCAGCTACATAAATAAATCAACTGGTTAGAAATAAATCCTAACCTTAATTTATTACGAGTGCGCACTCTAAACTCATAAACGTTTATTAATTTAATATGCATTTTGCGGAATCACCCGCTATGGAATCACCCATGTACACACTAAATTAATGAAACGCCCGAAAAGGACAGGCGTCCCCATCAACTTCTCGCACAAAGAATCCTCTTTGCGTATGAGCCCCGGTCATCTAAGTTTACGGAATCCACCGTAAAACCTCACGGAATCCACCGTGGAATATGCCTCCTGGCATCACTTCCCCTCTCTTTCTCCTTCTCTCTCTCTCCCTCTCTTCTCCCTCTTCTCTTCTCCTTCTTTCTCTCTCTCCTTCCTCTTCTTCTTATTTTCCTCCTCTTCTCCTTCCCTCTCTCTCTCTCTCGCTCTCTCTCTCTCTTCTTCTTCTCCTTCTCCTCCTCTTCTTCTTCTTCTTCTCCCTTCTCTCCTTCTTATCTTCTTCTTCTCCTTCTCTCTCACTACTTCTCTTCTTCTCTCTCTCTACTCTTCTTCTTCTACTTCTTCTCTTCTTCTTCTCCTTCCCTTCTTCCTCTTCTTCTCTCTCTCTCTTCCTCTTCTTCTTCTTCTCCCCTCTCTCTCTTCTTCTCCTTCTTCTTTCTCCTTCTTCTCCTTCTTCTTCTTCTTCTCCTCTCTCTCTTCTTCTCCTTCTTCTTCTACTCTCTCTCCCTCGTCTCCTCCTCCTTCTTCTCCTCTCTCTCTCTCCCTCTTTAGCAGCGTAACCGCATAATCTTTTTTCCCCCTCCAACCTTGTGATCACATAGGCCTTATATAGCCTTTGCAAGTGGAGTTATCCCCTCTCTCTCTCATAGTCTTGGTTGACAGGTGGATGGCGGACTCCATCATGCTAGTGCATGTCTTCGAGAGGAGATGAAAGCTTTGAGGGAATCTAGTAATCATGCTGATGTGGATGATGGCGATGACGATCAGGGTGGCGACGAGGGTCGTGATGTTGGTGGTCAAACACGTGTTTGGAGGGAGGATCGGCGGTGCTCCATGACGGTAGGCAAGTCTTCATTTTCTTTTCTTTCACTTTTTCTTCAAACCTTTTTAAGTTTGAAACCTTAATCTCTCCCTTTTTCTTTTTATAACCCCTTTTAATCTTTAGCCCCTAACCCTTGTTCTCATATGCAGGGGCGAGGATGAAGAATTTTAAGATCCCCGGGGTTCTTGTGTAGGGTGAAGCTTCGGAATCCGTGTCTTTTGAGAGATGAAACTCCAAAGTAGTGCTTACCATGCATACGGAAAAGGAAAAACCTAACATTTTTTATTTGAGACATTACATAAGGTCACCACTAAGAGCAAGTTATTGAAATATTGTTTTGAAATAGAAACCTCGGGACGCGGACCTTGCAACTACTTGGCAAAAGAATGATGACAGAGCCCAGGCCATTATCAAACTGGAGCTAGACGACAGTTATATCCATCCTGTGGATAACTGTGAGACCTCACAGGATACATGGAAAAGACTTGACACCCTGTTCGGTGCACAATCTAAATCATCAAAGTATGGTCTCCTGATTGAGTTCTTCAGGCTTGAAATGAAGTCCAGCACATCACTTGCCACACATCTTAATTACATGGAAAAACTCCCAACCCAACTTGCAGGAATCAACATTAAAATGGATGAATATGTTTGCATCGGTGTTCTACTTAAGAGCTTGCCTCCTGAATATAATAATGTATCAACAACTTTAATGAACATGCCAAATCCTGAACTTGTTGATATCCAAGCATCACTGTTAGAAGAAGAAAAGAAGCTAAAAACTAAAGAAGAACCAAGTACCTCTAGAGATGAGCATGCATTATATGTTGGCAACAGGTACAAAGGCAAGAAGGATCAGCTCTTCTGTGACTTCTGCAAAAGGACCGGACACACCGAGAAGTTCTGCCACGCAAGAAAGAGATCCCAAAAGGCCTATCTAGTCGCAATCAAAGAAGAAGAAGAAAATGGAGCAAAGGAAGAAGAAGATGAAGATGAAGACCACCAGGATTGGAAGGACAAGACTCATCAGTCCTTGTACTCTCATAATTCTGATAGACTGTTTTAATAGCCTTGTATTTTCCTTGCCCTAATGCTTCCTGCCATAAGCTTTGTAAACTCCTTATGTAACTTGGCATTACAGTCCCTGTACACTTTGTGAGGCCCCTGTTACAGCCTCTGGATGTCCACCATGTTTATGGTACCCACACTTAGCCTTTTCTGTGATAGCCTCTGGTGTTTTGCCATGTTTGTGGTATGCCCACACTTTGCAGGTGGTTCTCATTACAGCCTCTACACACTTTGTGCCTTTTCTAGTTGTGATTGAGGAGGGGTGTTGAGAATCAGCAATCACACTCAACAAAACAGCCTCTTTGTATGGAGCCTCAGGGTCAAGGATATGCAGGCTAACTTATCCCATATGCACAATGGTGCCTATTGCAGTTTCCAAGATTAGGTTCCAAGATTGAGTCCAAGTCTCAATCTTGGAACCTAATTCACTTGTGTAACAAACAGTGTCTTTGTCTTCTCCATCATGAGTTCACACTTCTCATTTCATCCTCCATAGCTTCCGGTTTTGCCATGCTCTAGATCCCGCATTTCTCACAGCTACCTCTCTCCCCCCTTAGCCTATATGACCCCCCCCCCCCCTTGGAGCATGTGGAGAAAGGAGGAGAAAAAGGCTGCCATGATGTGCCAGTGCCATCCGCCATCGCCAAGAACGCCGCCCTGCTGTGCCGTGGAGTGCCGCTGGTGCCACGCCGCCTTCCCTTCACCATCATCATCATCGTCCTCCTGCTCATCGTCAATCCTCTCCTCCCCAATCATTTCCCTCCACGTAATTCTGTTGAGAAGAAGAAGCTTCTAACAAGGCTTTCATAAGCCTTGTATACGCGTGCTTCCCCGGGAATTAAAATCCAAGCCTCCAAGGCCCCTAATCCTACGCAGGAGAGAAAGATCACGGACTGTGAGTCTTCAAGACGCGCGAGTAACCCAGGGGGAGCTGCTGTGACAAAAAAAATACACTACAGAAATGGCCCCCAAACAAAAGATGCAAGGTGCTCACGCGGGAGCCTCCAACCCAAGTTTACACATGGACATCGCTGTGAGTCCTCAAACCCAGGTTCTTAGAAGTTTAATTTTGCATAAATGGAATGCATTGGGCACGTTTAAATTTCATAAGGAAGTTATGAATACAAATTACTCATTCGTCTTACGAGTTTTAGTTGCATGTTGCTCTTTGCTTGCAATCCCAATTGCATATTGCATAGGTTAAAAGGATGAAAATTTGTTTAAATGCATCCTTGTCTTCCTCGCATGAAAGAACAAGTGCATAATGCATCTAGGCAATGATTTCCTAGGTATGATTCATAAGAAATAATCGTTAACATCCGTTAGAATATTGTCCAAAGAATTTCATTGCATGAAAAGGAAACCATGAACTTGCTTGTTGCATGCGAAGATGCTTGCAATTTAAGACGGGGTAAGTGCCGCTGAAAGGATGAAGTCAACAATAGTCTTATGACATTCCTCATGCATGAACTTCATTTATCGAAGTTGTATCTAGAAAAGGATGCATGTCATATTAAAGCCTGAACTTCAATTGCATTAAACAATAGGTTATAGGCAAAGCTCTTGATGTAAATCTATGTAGGTTTTATGCAAGTTATCCCCCAAATTGTCAATCATTCTGATTTTAGCAAGAAAAAGAAATGGTCAATTGTAAACCTTGTAGTTGCATAGAAGTAAAAGTCTATGATTCGCATACTTGCATGGAACGTTGCATCTTGAATTTATTTGTGTGCACCTCATAGGAAAAGTATTTGCATATCTTCTAAGCAAAGATCATTCTTGTCACAAGATAATTAGATCATTTTAGGTATATCATTGGTAATGGTATAACCCTCAAGGAATTCGTAAAAGCATAACTAGTTGGTACGATGAACACTTCAAAGTGCTCGGTAGGATTTAGTACAATACAAATTCTACCTAGTATCTCACTTGGGACGCCAAAATCAAGACTTTTGATCCCAAAGATCCTACCCACATTCACGGAATGTTAGGGTTAGTTGGACGCGTATGCAATAACAATCTAGGGTTCTACCCTAGGATAAATTGGCCTAATACTAGACTTTTGATTAAGTTTAGAAACCCTAGGTCCACCGAACGTTGTCGGCCTAGTATAGTTAGGGTTGGGTTGGGTCAAGAGAACTCCCAAACCCTACATCTTGGCCAAACATATTTCTTGACCAAGAAATGCCATTGATGGGAGGACGCTTAGGTGCCAGGGGGGCTCTGGCCGTAAATCCCTTGCCTTCCAGGTCCTGCACAAGAGGCCGATGTGACTCGAGATGGGATCTCGAGGCCCGCATACTAGTCTACGGGCGAAAACTTGGATTAGTAATCTCTAAGGATTGCTAGATTGCCTTCGGGTGGATTATGGATTGCCTTCGGGCGGATTATGGATAGCCTTCGAGCTGGTTTATATGATGTATTCCAAAGGCTGATAAATAAGATCAATTGTTGAAAAGGAACTTGTTTGACATTGTTTTTCTATGTCAGTGCTAAGATTACATGAAGGAACCAGTGACTAATTTGATAATTAAGGAAGTTGTTTTATGCATGTCCAACTAAATGTGGTAGGTAATTAGACAACTAAAGAAACCCTGAGGAAAGTGCGGTGGATGTGGCCATGGGTCCCATCCTACGGATGGGTGGTCCCGGTTGGCTGGGAACTTTTCTCGAAGGAAATTGACGGCAAGGAACATTGACCTAGAATCTAGGATACTAGAGTCCCGATTTATACTGTTTTAGTGGAACAGAATGGGACTATGCCTTATGGGCAGAGAGGTCGAGCTTTGCATCCCTCTCATTTTCCATTCTCCTTGAACCAAGTGCAGCATGGATCCGCTTCAACCCTGACGTTTCTGCATAAAGTAGTTCGCCTGGGATTCGACGCTAGCTACTGTTCTAGGAATTTGACCACTAGGGAAACCCTGATTCAGGTCGATCCTAAGTGGGAACGGTCGGAATGCTTCCACTTAGTGGCAGACTCGAGAAGACCTAGATCGCAAACCCCATGACATTCCATGGGAGTGCCGGGCGGCGCTTTTTGGACTCTTTTCCCGATGGGCTACGAAGATGTGTCCTACAAGCGAATAGGTGGACACGTTACATCTGGGCTTATGACATGCATACACACTGAATCCCATATGCACAGAAAGGGAAAACTACTACCATCCAACAACTATAAAGCATTTTACTTGACTACCACTTTTCATATGGAATGAATACAATGTCATGATGCTTTGTAATTTCAGTTAAGTATCTTGTCTTTGTCAGTTCTACACAAGATTGTGTTTATGAGTTCAAGCTGCCATCTTGGAATCTAATTCACTTGTGTAACAGTTTGTCTCTACTTGTCTATGTCATCATGAGTTTGGTCTTCATCTTCCATCCACCATAGCTTTTTCCATGCTCTAGATCTGCATCTATTGACATGGCATCAGAGCCTATTTGGGCATGACATAATTCTCTTCTCTGCTCTCTGAGTCCCTCTTAACCTCAAGTCAGCTTAATGAGCTTGTCCCTCAACTCATCTCCACTTGCTCCACCTTGGCATCCATAGCCAGGTCTGCACCTATCTTCCTTCAAGCTTCTATAACTTTCTCTGTAGGGCATATCTCTCCAATCTCCCTTTTGAAGATTTATTCCTTGACTTCCAAGGATTGTCTACATCACATAACAACTTGACATTGCCCTATCTACTACCCAGCATTTTCCTTTCTCTCAGGTTCTGTCCTCTGTGGCCTCCATAGCCATGTAGCACCTAGTCACCTTGGAGCCCCTGGATCGCACACTATAAGCCATTATTCATTACAATTCCTTCTAGAGGAATCTTATATGCATTCAAGCGCACCGCACCTTCTTGGCACATCATGTCTTGACATTGGTGCTGTTTCAATCCAGCATTATCAAATTTTTTCATTACTATCCGAAATTGCGTCTATCTATGTTTGTTTGCTTTGCGCATGATGACTCTACATCGGGTTTTTATAGAACATAAAGAGAGATTCATTTCCATTTAAAAAAAATTCAAGATGATCCACTGTAGCTTCTACAGTTAGTGAAAAACCAGTCCTGGGTCAAAACCCTAATCCAGGAAGCCATAGCCAAGATTACTTAAAGCTTCAATTTTCTTCATTTTCTCACTCCTCTTGGCACACTCAAGCTCCGACCACTCTAAACTAAGTAATCACTTAGTTCTTAGAAAATATTTCATCAACCAATCATCAAGATTTGGAAGATTTGGAGAAATCAATGCTCAACGAGACAACATCATTGCTACTACAAATCTCTAGCTCTTCAATATCTCACTCTTTTTAGTCAAGTAGAGTTCCTACCATTCAAGATTTGCTACAACACTCAGTCTTTCAATAAATATTTAATTGATTTACCATCAAGGAGGGGTTTCAAGCTGAAGGGGTAACATCAAATACCAAGCAACAAGAATCATCATCTTCAAAACCATAGTATATTTTGATACTACACAGGGAGATTTAACACTGCCCCATCACTTGTGCTTTTTAGCACATTCAAGAATCAACTCACCATTGATTTATCTCAAATTTTAAGCTAATACTCAATGAGAAAAATGAAGTTTCTCATATGAACACATGCTATCAAGGGTAACACAACTACTCTTGTTACTCGCTTGTACTACGTAGAAGATGTTACTCTACCTACATGAAGACATGGAGTTGCCTATATCCAAATTCCATCAATGTACCCATGTGAAGACCTTGAAGACATGAAAGAGCAAAAGTTTGCATTTATTTCCATTGCCTCAAAGATAATAATATATTTGCTTGAGGGGGACATGAAGACTAGTGCAAGCAAAGAAGACCATGAAGAGAAGGACCAAAAGAGCAAAGTAAAGAACAAGTACAAGATCAAAAAGAACAAGTTGGACTACACCAAAAAGAAGACCTATAATAAATTGAAGATCTATGCGAAAAGAAATGCCAAAAATTGCAAGGGCATGACGGTCCTTGACCCAATTTTTTACCAGAACTTTCAGCCTTGTAATGCCTAGCCTTGTGAGGCCCCTGTTACAGCCTCTCGATGGCCATCATATTTGTGGTACCCACAGTTAGCCTTTTCTGCGATAGCCCTTGGTGTTTTGCCATGTTTATGGTGTGCCCACACTTTGTAGGCGTTGCTCTCACTAAAACCTCTACACACTATGTACTTTCTGGTTGTGATTGAGGAGGGGTGTTGAGATATTTACAATCACACCCACTGTAGCCTCTTTGTATGAGGCAGTTCTAGGCTTAGGACATGCATGCAGACTGAATCCCATATGCACAGAAAGGGAAAACTACTACCATCCAACAACTATAAAGCATTGTACTTGACTACCTCTTTTCATATGGAATGAATACAAAGTCATGATGCTTTGTACTTTCACTTAAGTGTCTTGTCTTTGTCAGTCCTATACAAGATTGTGTTTATGAGTCCAAGCTGCCATCTTGGAACCTAATTCACTTGTGTAACAGTTTATCTCTACTTGTCTATATCATCATGAGTTTGGTCTTCATCTTCCATCCGCCATAGCTTTTTCCAAGCTCTAGATCCATGTCTTTTGACATCGATTAGTGTCTCTAAGTATTTACATAACTTGTTTTCATGCAACTCTTGAAATAGTCTAGGCCTTAGTTAATTCATTGTGCATATCTAAGTGATTATATATGTTTCCAGGTGGCACCTACGCAAAGGGATGAGCACCTTAAATGGTTCTCCTTTGTGTGTACATTGGCAAGATGAGCGCCTTAAATGGTTGTCCATCAATGCAGGGCACATTCCTAAGAATTGTCTTAGACGGAAGGTCGATGGGGACGCCTATCCTTTCCGGGCGTCGATGTAAGTGTGAACCTTGGTGATACCATTTTATCCACATGAGTATTAATGTCTTCGTGAATTAATTATTGTATGGAATTCCAAATTAATTGATTTATGTGGCTAGCTGCAATTATTCAGTTGGTTATTATTCTAAAATGATTTTATTTTTGACAGCTGATATGTAGAGCAAGGTGAATTGGAAAGGCGCACCACATGCAAGCATTTTAAAGATTATTTCCTCAAGAATTTATTTGAAAATTATTGGATTATTGTATTAGATGCACTGCTATTTCTTATAAAGCATGCGCATAGCCTCTATGTAAATATTTATCAGCAAAATAGATTTTTAGAATAAAATATTAATGGTTCTAGAGAGTTGTGGGATGCACAACTGCTAACATCCATTAATTCAAAATACTCTATCTCTTTTCCAGTACACTCAAACTCTTTATGCAAAGAGTGATTGTAAAGGGCCTAAATCTTGGGCAAAGAAGATTTCATAATATTATTATAAATACGGCATGAAGGGAGCTACCCAGTTCATGTCGGGGGGAGATTGTACCCAATCTTGTGTCGTTTCATCTTACTTTACCCTCTCTTTTAGTCTATTTTTAATTTCTCATGAGTCATATGCAATTTTATGAGTAAAAGAGAGAAAGAGAGAGCTTTCATTTGTTACGCGCAAATCACGCATCTGTTGCTCGCAAAAGTGGTATTAGAGCCCAGCCTACCTCTTGGGCTTCCAATCACCTACCCTCTGGCGTGAAGGTGAGTCCTCTGCTGCAAACAGGCTCTACGGTCCGTCTCATCGCGAACCAACTACATGGTTGGATTCCCAGGCCTTCAAAACCCCCAAACCCTCTATCAGAATCAATAAATTCTGTTATTTTCTCAAACATTGAAGAAGACCCACTCCCACATCATGGCGCCATGTTTCGTGAAGTATTGGAGCTTCAAGCTGATTAGCAAGCTTAATTAAAGCCTAATTAAAATCTTTGCTTAAGCTTAATCAAGAGCTTAAGCCCAATTTTGATTTCATTGGGAGGGGGCCGTTTTTTCCCGTCATGGAAACATCCACGATGTCCTTTTGTCCTAAATCGTCAAATTTTTTTTAAGTCTTAAAGCCTTATCAAGCAAATTACATTACCACTTTTATCACTTACATAATCAACTTCATCTTCTCTTACTTCATGTCATACATAGACTCTGCAAATCTTCACAAGTCACAGCTGACTATCTCTTCCATAGAGGCAGTTCTCACGCAGTTCTTTCCAACTTCATAAATTTCACAAAATTCCCATAAAAAATTCCAGCCTTTCTTGCCTACTTCCATCCATAATTTCTTGTCCAAAGGCCGCTTAAAATTTTGGTCTTATACGCCAAAATTCTTCAACGACAAGCAAGGCGTCCTAAATCTCCGGATTTCTCCATCAAGCAATCATGTCACACGAAGTGCCATCCCACTACCAATTTCAAATTTGCATCACCGCTTCCTAAGCCAACCCTGGAGCAGCATATGGATTTAATATCCATGCAACTTGAAGAACAACATCAACACCAAGTACAACTGGAGCAAGAATTGAAGTCCCTCAAGCGTCCTGCCACTGAAATTTTTGCCAACGACGACAACTTAGTCACGCTATCAACGCTACTTTGGATGTCCATGCTAGTCGAAAGGAGTCCAAGATAAGCAAGAGTATATTCAAATTTAATTCTCTTGATGGTCTTAAATATGGTCGCAAAATTCTTTCATGGTTAAGTCAGTTCGAAGCTTATTTTGACAATGAGAAATACTCAAAAAGTGATAAAATTAAATGTGTATCTCATTATTTTATTGAGAAAGCTGCATTATGGTGGGATGTCACGCATAAAAGCATTAATCCTCCTCTCACATGGAATGACTTTCGCAAGAATATTCTTGCAAATTTTCTCCCTCCACAATTCGAGCTCCGCATGCAACAACAATGGGACCTATTCATGCAATGGGAACGTTGTCGTATTGCTGCGCATTCGAGGTGTGAAAACCACCCAAAAGTTGTGTGTGTGATTTGATACTTTGTACATACTTAGTTGTTATGTTTGCTCTTTCATTCTATGCTGAAGACGGAGAAGAACAGGGAGTTTTTGATAGATTGGTAACTCGAGATGCAATCTCATGGGCTACACTTATTTCAAGATATGCCGATTATGGGTTTTGTGAGGAAGTACTAAACTATTTCCAAGAGATGCAAATCGAAGTACATTGGTGGATAAATACGCCAAATGTGGGAGCTTGCTTGATGTTCAGCACATGTTTGACTGCATGCCACAACGTAATGAGTATTTTTGGAGTTTCCTTATCCTTGGCTATGTTGACAAGGGAATTCAGCTATTTGAGTCCATGACTGGGGTATATGGCACTATTCCTATTGTGAAGCACTATGTTGCTATGGTGGACTTACTAGGATTTTGGTTTGACAAGTTGCAGCTCTGATCTAAACTTTTAGGCTCAAGAGCTTGGCCAGCTGCAGTTTACTCAGCAGGCTCTCTCCCAGATGCGAGGTGTGATGCAACAAGGATTGGCAGCGCTTGAAAGTGAGAATCACATGTTCACAACTGTTTGTAGGCAGTGCTGCTCTTCTCGTGGGAACAACATTAAGCCTACTCCTTTTCATTTGTGTGCAATACACCACATGCAGAGTATTGTAGCAAAAACTCTGATCTAAACTTTTAGGCTCAAGAGCTTGGCCAGCTGCAGTTTACTTAGCAGGCTCTCTCCCAGATGCGAGGTGTGATGCAACAAGGATTGGCAGCGCTTGAAAGTGAGAATCACATGTTCACAACTGTTTGTAGGCAGTGCTGCTCTTCTCGTGGGAACAACATTAAGCCTACTCCTTTTCATTTGTGTGCAATACACCACATGCAGAGTATTGTAGCAAAAACTCTGATCTAAACTTTTAGGCTCAAGAGCTTGGCCAGCTGCAGTTTACTCAGCAGGCTCTCTCCCAGATGCGAGGTGTGATGCAACAAGGATTGGCAGCGCTTGAAAGTGAGAATCACATGTTCACAACTGTTTGTAGGCAGTGCTGCTCTTCTCGTGGGAACAACATTAAGCCTACTCCTTTTCATTTGTGTGCAATACACCACATGCAGAGTATTGTAGCAAAAACTCTGATCTAAACTTTTAGGCTCAAGAGCTTGGCCAGCTGCAGTTTACTCAGCAGGCTCTCTCCCAGATGCGAGGTGTGATGCAACAAGGATTGGCAGCGCTTGAAAGTGAGAATCACATGTTCACAACTGTTTGTAGGCAGTGCTGCTCTTCTCGTGGGAACAACATTAAGCCTACTCCTTTTCATTTGTGTGCAATACACCACATGCAGAGTATTGTAGCAAAAACTGTTCTTGGTTAAAACTCTTTGTATAGAGTATGCTGCGAAGTAGGCTATAAAAACTGTTGCTGGTTAATACTCTTTACATAGAGTATGCTAAAAACAAAGGCCGCTTTACTAGGATGGATTATGAAAAAAAGGTACCCAAAAATGATTGGGGGAATCCTGACTGGGGGGAAAAAACAGGAGTTTTGAGCGTTTAAACTGAGGAGGGACAGGCCTGTCGTCGGAACCTGTGGAGCAAGAAGACGAAGGCGAAGAAGGCGGACGACGCTGGGAAAAAGACGATTGGGAAGCAGAGGATCAATTTATGGGAGCTATACAGTTGCATTCGCTGAGTTGGCTTTAGTTCTTTTCATGGGATTACGCTGGATTTTGAAGCAAACAAAGATGAATTGTTTCTGTGGGCAATTAAAATAATTGGAAGTGAAGTGGGCTGACTGCGGTCGCTATCAAAGTTTTCTGTCAGCGTAAGGCAGAAAGCAGCCCAGAAACGGACTGGTTGTTGCATTGGGAGAGAAGTTTTTTAGAAAGAAAAAGCGATGCGGATGTTGTGGTTAGAAGAACTCGAAGGTTCAATTTTACTGCTACGACTGAGAAGAGCAATAACAGAGGGAAAGAGCTGGAGTTTTATCGGAGGATACTGAAGAAATTGATGAATGAAAATATTGAGGAGCTCTTCGATATTGGAAGGTCTTCGGAGATTACAATGAATCATCAACGGATAGCTCTGATCGGGGTGATCATCGTTACCACCGTCACTGTCTCCGTCTTGATCTTCATAAGCACCATTGCTTTTTCTGCATAGACAAAATTGGTTTCTTCTGCGTTTTAGTATGTGAGGCAGATAACCAGAAGGGTTCCTTGTTCTCATCTCCTGCTGTCATTGAATCGAGGAGAGAGGTATTGATAAGCAGAATTGTTCTTCTGCGTTTTAAACATTCTGCGCTTTAGTAAGCGAGAGCAGAGATAGTCATTAAAAAAAAACCCCGTTCTGATACCCTGCTGCCATGAATCGAGAAAGGGGCACCAAAGCTCTCGTGGAGGAAGTCCCTGATGAACTGAATGTCATGAGGTGATTATGGATGGATCAGAACTCGTACTCTGGTGCTCTTTTCTAACCTTTCTGCAGAAGATTGGGAGGTGATCGCGTACAACTTTTATCCATCAAGCCAATTCTCTTCACGAGAGAATCTGTTATTTATTTGTTGGGCTTCCAAATTGTTCTTCATCCACAAACCGAGACCACTCGAGTCTGCTTATGTATCGTGTGGAAGAATCTTCTTAAGGGTATCGTGGAGGAGAACGTGCCCTTTGATTCAAATTTGATTTTTACAAGCTCTATTTGCGACTGACCCAATCCACCCAAAAGAAGAAGCATGTTTTTCAGCTGATAGCTTGATCCAGTGTGGCTGGGGAACAGCACCCAAGTATTCTATGGCAAGCATTGCTCTGTTGATGAGGAGGAGCTAACCATCAACAGGTGCTGAATTGGTCTTTATGTTGAAAGCTCGACTTGCTGAAATAGAAAACATGACTCTTGATGTAATGAGGGAGCTGAAGCTGCTTACGAAAGGAAACCTGAAACTGTTTCTATTAGAACTCTAAACAGGCAATGTTCTTCAGGTTTGTAAGTTGTAGCCGGTGTTGTGGCTTCTATCAAAGCAAGGTATTATGAAATAGTGCCACTTCTAAAAACAGTTTACCTTCCTCAAATGTTGTACGGGAAATGCTACTTATAAGCTCCACTGGTCGAAGCTCTACATCTCCTATTTCTGGTACAAATATCTCAGCTCTACAAGGGCTCTCCATATGCCACTTTTTCACCCCATCTACTCCATCACCAAAGCACATTTATTATTCTGAAAGCAGTGCAGATAAAGAGAGACACACATGATATATACTATGCAGAACTCTTCTATGTTTTTGAAGGTGGTTCATTCAATACAAAGAATTCTATATGATCATGAACATTTTTTATCTTCCCAACTGATCAACATCACAGGAAGTATTTGTTGTCATAACAGATTTGACTTCATTCTCTTGCTTGATCTTCTATCCTGAAATTTATCAAGGACTTCTGAAGTTGCGACATTGCTTTCGAAACCCTTCGACAACGTGAGTCTATCCCTCAATACACAGAAAGATTTTGGAGCACTCTCTTGCAACTCCAAATGGTGGAGCCAGTGGGGCCGAGTCTACCTTCAAGAGAAAGTATATGTCCGACTTAATTCCATTCATCCAAGCCGAAGTCAACATGTTCAAGCCCAATAATATGGACGAAGCCATATCCCTAGCTCCTCACAATGCTGAAAAGAAGCAGTCTAAAGACCAAAGGCAATTTCCGCATCCAATGGTAACAACATGGGTAACAACTTTCATTTTAATTATTTCCGTAACTTCAATTCTCAATATGGAAAGAATCGTTTTAACCGATGGCCATGGATGCAAAATGTTCTTAATAATCATGGTCAATCAGTTTCTAATTCTAAACCTCCCAATCTACCTTCAAATTTGCCTAAATCTGGTGAACCTAAAAATGTTAACCTAAGTGTCTCCAATGCCATTTTTGAAAATGTAATTTGTTATAATTATAAGCATCCTGGTCATGTTGCGAGTCGTTGTCCCATGGGCAACACCCATGATTGGAAAAAACCCACGACGCATCTGAAATTTTTTGGAGCTGAAGAATCCAACGAAGACCTTGAAGCAATGCCTGACTTCGATGAGGCTACACTTATGGGCGAAAATTCCAACGAATCTAAAGACCTTGCTAGTAAAATTTCTATGCATGCCTTATTAAATATGCGATGTAAAATCAATAATAATGATATGACTATTTTGCATGACAATGGAAGTCCTCATGATTTTGTTTCAGAAAAAGTAGTTAGAAAATTACAACTTAAAACTGTTCCATCTGCCTATAAAATTAAGGCAACATTTCTAGGACAACAATATAATGGTACTAAAGAAGTTCATAATTTAGAAATTTGTATTGGATCTTATAAGAAAAAGTAAACAATTTTAGTAGCACCTTTGCAATCTACTGACATAATTCTAGGAATGCCATGGCGTCACCAATTCAACCCCAATATAGATTACAACACACACTCAATGCACATTGAGCACAAAGGTAAACTGATTTTACTCGAAGGGTTAACAAAAACTAAATTATTTCTAATTATTAGTCATACACAAGCGAAGCGAGCTTTGCGTAAACAATCAAAAGCTTTCTTAGTATGGATTAATGAAGTTGATGTTACAAAAATTGAACTAACTCCAAAGCAACATCATTTTATTGCTAAATTTTCTGATTGTTTTTCTAATGATTTACTTTTATAACTTCCTCCATCACGACCCGAAGACCACCAAATTGATTTACTTCCTGATAGTCAACCACTTTGCAAAGCTCCCTATCGCCATAACCAATTAGAACAGAAAGAGATTCAGAAGAAATTTGAAGAACTTCTAAGTAGAAAATTAATTCGCCCAAGTAGTTCACCTTTTGGAGCTCTTGTATTATTAGTTAAAAAGAAAAATCAAACTTACCGCATGTGTATAGATTATAGAGCACTTAATAAAATAGCAGTTAAAAATAGGTATCCAATACCTAGAGTAGACGACCTTCTAGATAAATTACAAGAAGCAACAGTGTTTAGTAAAATTGATTTAAAATCAGGATATCAGCAAGTTCGTATGTCTACTCCTGACATTTTTAAGACAGCTTTTCATACACAATTTGAACATTATGAATTCTTAGTAATGCCCTTTGGACTTACTAACGCACCAATTACATTTAGTAGAATGATGAACATAATATTTTTGCATTTTCAGCATTGTGTAATAGTCTTTTTCGATGACATTCTTGTTTTCAGCAAAACTGAAAAAGAACATGAAGAACATTTATCTTTAGTGTTTAGTTTATTAAAACAAAATCGTCTATATGCTAACCCTGACAAAAGTTTTTTCTTTCAATTTGAAATAGAATATTTAGGTCATATTGTGTCTGCTAAAGGCATACATGTAGATCCACGTAAAATTGAAGCAATTAAGTCTTAGCCAATGCCTAAAAATGTACATGAAGTTCATTCATTTCTAGGACTAGTTAGCTTTAATCGAAAATTTGTTAGAAACTTTTCATTGCTTGCTTTACCGTTAACTCTTTTGTTAAAGAAATGTCTTGTTTATCGTTGGGGCAACAACCAACAATGATCGTTTGAAATACTTAAGCATGCACTCACACACGCACCAGTTTTGCAGTTACTTGATTTCAATCGACCATTCTTTCTTGTGGTTACTGATGCAAGTGGTTCTGGCATCGGTGCAGTATTGATGCAAGACAATCACCCTATAGCATACTCTAGTTGTAAAATGAAACCTTCTAAAGTTAAATATAGTACACATGACAAATAATTATTAGTCGTAGCTCATGCATTGCATATATGGAAGCATTATTTTATGGATTCGGAGTTTATGATTAAAACCGATCAGCAGAGTATTAAACATTTATTGTCACAACCACAAATATCTGATAGACACATACAGTGAGCATCATTTATTCAATCCTTTCATCCACTCATTCAATATCAACCAGGTAAGGAAAATTTAGTAGCCGATGCACTTAGCCGTAGGCCATCATTAAACAATATTTATGTCATTTCTACTTCTTCATTAGACACAATGAAAAATACTTATCTTCAAGATCCCGATTTTCATGATGTTTGGGTAAATTTATCTAACAATCAATGGATCCCTACTAATAACTTTTCTATTTCTGATGGTTTTCTGTTTTATGAAAAAAGGTTATGTATTAATCCTTTTCGTCATTTCATTATGCAAGAAGTACACGAGCCTCCTTACATGGGACATCGTGGTATTATCTCCACACTTAGAAATTTACACGAATATTTTTTCTGGCCAAATATGCAAGTGATGTCTCTAATTTTGTTTCTAAATGCATTGTATGTCAATGCATAAAAAGACATCATGGTAAGTCATATGGTTTATTACTTCCATTACCTATTCCTAATTCACCTTGGGAGCAGATTTCTATGGACTTAATTATAGGTTGACCACAAACTTCTTCACATAATAATATGATATGGACCATAGTTGATAGATTTAGTAAACAGGCTTACTTCATTGCTTGTAAAAAGACTTTACGTGCTGCACAAGCCACTAACTTATTTCTCAAGCATATTTTTGTGCACCTTGGATTGCCGAAAATTATTGTATCCGACTGAGATCCTCAATTCTGTAATACTTTTTGGATTACATTGTTTACTAACTTAGGAACTAAGATTGATTTTAGCTCTGCATTTCATCCAGAGACTAACGGTGAAACAGAGGCCACAAATAGCACAATTTTGGATTAAATACGTGCTTACACAATTTCTTCTCCAACCACATGGGATAATCATTTGCACCTTCTACAGTTTGCTTATAATAATACCACTCACACTACTACACAAAAGGCACTTTTTGAAATTGTTTATGGTCATAAATTTCCAACTCTCACATTTTGTCTAACATAGAAAATACCTTCTATTGATGATTGGATTCAAAATCATTCAAGTGTTTATGAGCAAGTTAAACAAATGCTAGCAAAGGCCCAACAATCGTATGTGAAACAAGCAAATAAAAAGAGGAAAGCCATGATTTATAAAGAAGGAGATTATGTTTGGTTACGTGTTGAAAAATGTAAACTCCATAGTGTAGAAAAGAACCCGAATGTAAAATTAGCTCCTCGTTTCTATGGACCTTTTAAAATTCTCCATTGTGTTAATCCTAATGCTTATAAATTAGAGTTACCTCATCATTGGAAAATCCACAACACTTTCACATTAGTCTTTTGCATCCCTTTAAAGGTTCTCTTCATGTTCACCCTGTTTATGACTCACCAACCTTGATTGCAGATGACCATGGGATCCTAATCCCTGAAATAATTTTTGATGTTGACTATATGACCACTAGAACTAGAAATATTTATCCTCGTTATCTTGTCAAATTCCACAATCACCCTGTTGAGGAAGCTCAATGGATGCATGCTCGTGATTTGTGACCTTTTTTCAATTTATTATCTCCACATCAAGTAATAGCAATTGAGGACAAATGCTATCCCACCCGGGGGGTATGTTATCAGGTGGCACCTACACAAAGAGATGAGCGCCTTAAATGGTTTGTGTGCATGTTGGCGGGATGAGCGCCTTAAATGGTTCTCCATCAATGCAGGGCATGTTCCTAAGAATTGTCTTAGGCGGAAGGTCGATGGGGATGCCTATCCTTTCCGAATGTCGATGTAAGTGTGAACATGGGTGATACCATTTTATCCACATGAGTAATAACGTTTTTATAAATTAATTATTATATAGAATTCCAAATTAATTGATTTATGTGGCTAGCTATAATTATTCAGTTGGTTATTATTCTAAAATGATTTTCTAAATTTTTGGCAGCTGATATATAGAGCAAGGTGAATTGGAAAGGCGCGCCACACGCAAGCATTTTAAAGATTATTTTCTCAAGAACTTATTTGGCAATTATTGGATTATTGTATTAGACGCACCACTATTTCTTATAAAGCATGCGCATAGCCTCTATGTAAATATTTATTAACAAAATAGATTTTTAGAAGATATGTCCAATAAAATATTAATGGTTCTAGAGAGTTGTGGGATGCACAACTGCTAGCATCCATTAATTTAGAATACTCTATCTCTTTTCCAGTACACTCAAACTCTTTATGCAAAGAGTGATTGTAAAGGGCCTAAATCTTGGGCAAATAAGATTTCATAATATTATTATAAATGCGGCATGAAGGGAGATGCCCACTTCATGTCGGGGGGATATTGTACCCAATCTTGTGTCGTTTCATCTTACTTTACCCTCTCTTTTAGTCTATTTTTAATTTCTCATGAGTCATATGCAATTTTATGAGTAAAAGAGAGAAAGAGGGAGCTTCTTCCATTCGCTACACACAAACCACACATCCATTGCTCGCAAGAATATAACTAGAAATTTGAATATATGCTAGTGTGCACTTTCAAGTGTGCAAGAGATATTACGCTATCGTCATATGCAAAGATGTTAAACCATGCTCAGAAGGGATAACTATTGTGATGAACTATTCAGTCCTAGGGACACAACTTTCTTTGATACATTTGGATTAGTGTCTCTAATTATTGAGTCAACTTGTACTCATGTAGATCTCAAAGTAGTCTATGTCGTAAATAGATACCAATATTTAGTTGTGGATATGCTTATATATATATATGTTATGGGTATACCCTAGTTGTGGTGGGTATACTCTAGTGATCATGAGAAGTAGCAAAAGTCATTGAGCTCACTAAAAGAATATTTGAGTTACACCTAGGATTACAATAATTATTTGAATCTTTGAAAGAATCAATACAAGGAGATGTTAAACCACACTCAAAAGGATAACTATTGTGACAGACTACTAAGTCCCAAGGACACGACCTTCCTTTTCAAGTTTGGTTTGGCATCTAAAACTATCTAGTATGCAATTTTGGTTTTTCATCTCTAGTATTAAGATGACTTATATTTATGTAGCAACAATAATGATTGAATATTCCGTTGGTCTTTTTGATGTAAGTGTTCATGAAGACGCTTTCCTTATGTTACAAAGCTTCTTCCTTTGACGTAAAGTTTGAATCTATGGACTGATTATCTTTGATAAATTTATATATTTTAGGTAGTTATAATAAATCATATCATCAAATGTCAGTGAAATTACAAGTGGAGACATTTATCTCTTGGCTATCAAGATGTTACAAAACAAACTTATTATGCACATAGTTGTCAAGATATGAATGGAAATATGCATTCATCAACTATGGCTTATGAAACTAGTCAAAAAACTTTGTAGATGCAAAACATATTGTGGTGGTGGAAGTTTGGTTCCTCCTTCAACTCATGCACGACACCAAAAATTTGAGGAGGGATTCGAGATTTTTACAACCCATCTAGGTATACATGACCCTCATTATTTATTACTGGAGGACATTCTAGAAAGGTGTGACATTGAGTTGGATAATGAAGCCCATAATGAGTCCCCACATGATATTGATAGGTTAGATGAAGGTGAAGAGGATGAGGTTGAGATAGATGATATTGATCCATCTTTGTCTAATAGAATCATTCAAAGAATAATTCAAATGCAAGCACTTTGGGATGAACATCAAGCTTCAATTGAGTTTCATGACAAAATGCTTTAGATTTTGTTTGGTGATATTATTGGGAGGAAACCTTCTCAAACTTATATTGACAATATGTTCACTCCGAACTTAGGAAATTTGTTAGTGTAGCTACCCAACACATGGGATGGAGACTTAGGTGGTATAAGTCTTCCTACTTGTTAGGAGCAACTCAATGTCATGTTAACACAACTTGGTATGATTAACTCTCAACGATACAGAATATGCCAAGGACGTGAGAGTTCTTCACATGCACCATTGCTATGCCAACTAAGCAAGGAAGATAACTATACTAGAGATACTCTTGAACACCAATGCAACTTCAATGCCATAGAAAGGAAGAAGTTAAAGTGTGATTTCTCACAATGCTATGAAAAGTGTTCCAATTGTTCACTACCTAGGAAATATATGATTTCTTTTGATTGTATTGCCATTACCAAACAATTACAATTACCAACCAAAAGTAGAACCCTATATTGTCATTAATTATTAGAAATGTGGAGAAATGAAGAAAATTAGTTAACATAGAATAATGCAATTAGTACTTCACATATAAATGGTTTCTAGGATGGCACAAAGTGTAAGAGTGTAAAAGATTTTTGGGATCCAAAATCATACATTGAGCTTCTAGTGATATATAATATTATGCATTGCAAGCAAGCATATAAAGCATGGCCTCCTTCCCAAAGGTTTCCAATTCTTGTGGATGGTTTAAATGAAACACAAAAAACATTTAAATTTATTTGCAAATAATGTCGAACTCATATACATAAGGACAAAAGGCTCTATAAGATACACTTTATTACAATGCAATTTTTTATAGATCCCATCAATAGTCTTTGATATAGATTACTAAAGCACTTTTTTTTTGTTTTGGTGAATAGGGTGATCCACAACATTTTTCTTTTTTATTACATTGGGGCGGGTTTCAAGCCTCAAAGACAACCCATAATAATTATGGAGTTGTTGAGATCAAGGTCCCCAATGCTAGAGAAGATTTTTTATTTGAGTTATACTAGTTTTATTTATTCCATTTAGTTATAAAAAGGTGCTTGGGAGCTCTAGCAAGCCTTTTCATGTCTTCATGCAACCATTGATTCATTGCACGTGCGATGCTAATGATGGTAGCTGGTGACCATCCCGCTTAGAGTGCAAGATTGAATGTTTTAAAGAGATTGGTCAAATATTTTATCGTAGTAGACACATATTAATAGCTACCTTGGAAAGTGAGGGATTAGGACATTACTTATATGATCAAAACGGGTTTAAATTGAAACATAGACCAATCAAAAAATCAAGTGATGAAAAGCTTACTACTTTGATTATGGCAAAGAGAGCCCTCACTCAAGCAGATAGGGATAAACTTTTAAAGACAACAGGACTTTCTAGTAGATCATGCTTGTAGAGATTATATGATCTCTACAGCTTTGATTTGTCCTTGGATCTTGTATATGATTGCATGCATATTTTGTCTCTAAATTTATCCTCAAACCATACATGTACTCTAATAAGGACAATGGACAATAGAGTGAAAAAATAAATTAATGAGATAACACATCATGTTACAAAAGTAACTCCATAACCTATACAATATGGTTGATGGCCAAGGTAACCTAGTAAATACTGTGAAAGCTACAAGGTTGAAAAAGTCAAAAGTGGATACAATGGTATTTGCCATATGTATTGTGTGAGGTTGAAGGTATTCCGAAGGTCTTTTATGATTTGAGATTAATACTCATAGACATTGCTCAAGCATAGGGTTGAAGGTATTCCAAAGATATAGATACTGGATGTATTTATCTGTGGTCTTCAACATAAAGAATGGTTAAATTCAAGATAAAATATGTATACATAGTGAGATCTTTCAATTGAATGGGAATTTCCTAAGTCAACCATATTAACATTACCTTGGTATATATAAAAGGGGATTCTTTATAGGAGCTTTCTTCTAGTAAGGGGATTTTGATATTTGAATCAATAATGCAAAAAATAATTTTCTATGGAAAGCACTCATGTTTGAGTAAAAACTTACAAAGTTTCTAATGTCCTCAAAAAGTACATAGATTTATCTAGATTTGTCCAACCAACTCTTGAGGGTGTCTTTGCATAGTGTGATGTATTGCTTCTTTGTTTCTTCTTGATATCATGACCAAGATGATTATTTATGTGTATATCTAAGAGAAAATGACCACACAAATTTAACAAATCATCAATGATTTCACACCTTACAAAATTGATATGCTTCAATTCTTTAAATTAGACTAATATTTTTCCACATGTATGTGCTAAAGTATAGAGCTCTTTTTTTTGTTGCTTTTAATATCATTCAAGAAACATCTTCAAGTTATGCTCATGTCACCCAAAGGTACAAATCAATGAGGCAAGTATGATAAATATATGAGCACATAAGTTAGCAAAACAAGGATTCTTGGAGGGGAGATACTACTATTCTTTCGGTTATATAGCTATTTCTAGGCATATTTGCTCATTATCTCTCCCTTATCACACAAGAACAAACACTTTCAAAGAGCCTATGTGATAAAGGTATTGCTAGATGGATTGATATTTAGGATACTTAGAACAAAGACTTAGTGCTTGTGGAAGCAATTATTGAAGCACTAAACCTACATGTTGAGTAAAGGAATTGGTTGAATGTGGTACTTCTAGCTGAAAAAAAGGGATAGTTGGTCCCTTTCTTTCATGGTAGGCACAAATGGCCTAATGAAATTCTTAGTCAATCATAAGGGCAACCTAGCTATTAAGATGAAAAGGGGAGTTGATGTGCAACAAGGATCCATTGCTTTTATTCTTAAGCTTCAAGGGGAATGGAGAAGTCTCTACCCATGTGCATCAAGTCATACATGGAAGGCCTCACTTAAGACATGAAGGCTACAATCTTTATTTGATCAAATAGCGTTGTATGGAATATCATTGCCTTGAAGACCCCTTTGAAGGACAGAATGACAAAGATATAAACAAAGTAGTTGAATATATTTGACTTCTTTGCTCATTTTCTGGTTTTGTAGAGTTTTTGAGTTACAAAGTTTCTATATGGACCCTTAGAAGGAGCATAACACTTTTTTCAATAAATGCCAAATGCTTTGAATAAGGTCACATTGTCCATAAAAGGTAAGAGAATCAAGAGCATATCCATGGATAACATGAAACGCCCTTTGCTATTACTAGTAAACATGATTATTGTTGCATACACAAATTTGCATCCTCTTCTAATAATTTCATGACCATTTGCCATTGTAAGTGTGCCCGACAACCATAAGAAATATGTGTTGTCTCGATGAAGAGATCTAGCAATGGATTATGGATTTGTACATGAGATTAAGGTTTCTAAATTGCATACTTGAAATAAGATCCATGTGTTTACAAAGGCCGCCTAATGGGTCAACATTGAGGGTAGCATATATTCAACAGAATCCATCATAGAACCGGTGCGAATTCAGGCTGTTGCTATGCGAAACAAAGGGATGATCTCAATGAGCAGGTATGATAAGACGCCCTCTTGACTTGAGTTTAGTGATGAGAGGGCCACTATGGAAGGCAATGGCACCATGAGTCTCAATAATAGTCTCCAAGTTGGGCTTCCAAGACCTTGATCTCAAGAGGAGAGAGAGCTCGACCGAAGCGAGCTCACGCATGGCGCTAGGGGGGCTGGCTCTGTCGGAGAAGCTCTTGGTGGAAGAGAGGGCAGGGCTTGAAGCTCTTGGGCTCTCAGCTGGGGACACTTTACTTTGATGGGGTTTGGAATATTTCAATGACGATATTTTCATGCGCTGAGAGAGCAATTCCACAGTGTCTGCGGACACGCGGCTATGGATCCTGCGCATGGGGAAGAGGAAGTAAAGCTCTCCCGTGAGAAGGTCCTGGTCGGCGCGCAGGGCCTCCAGACGCCTCCCTAGCTCGCTCGCGCAACTGCCATGGCAGACGAAGTGCCCTGGATGGTCCAGCATAACCTCCACAACTTTCAGGCGCGCTTCTCCTTCCTCGAGGGTGTGTTGCAGAACCTCGCCTGTGACGCCATGGATGAGCAAGACTGTGGAAGACCGAGACGAAGATGGAGAGGGAGACGAGGAGCACGAGGAGAAAGAAATAACAGAAGGCTGCGGAAGACAGAGCGATGCGTTTCCCATAAATCGGAACTCTCTCTCTCTCTCTCTCTCTATATATATATATATGGACCTGTTGCCTTCTGATTCTGCATCTGAGGTCTATATATGAAGAGGATAACATTCGTGCCTCGGAGAGTTTCTGAGGTCAATTCCCATCATTTGCAATATAGCGACGAAATCCGCGTCTTTCTTGGAAAACTAGGTCAGCTTCGCAGAGCTATAATATTTTTCCGCATTTGCCAGAGGAGACTTAGCGGAGATAGTGAGTCGTGACTCAGCGAGCCGTGGCCCGTGACTATACGAGTTGTAGTACACGAAAGAGCATACGGTCCAATCAATTGCCGTCACTGCTTATGATTCCGCGCATTAACACGACGACGACCATATTAACTGGCCGGTGGGCCGTGGCTCCTTTCGTCCTCGCCTCGTTCTTTCATTTCATCCGCTTTCTCCCTCTTCCGTCGCTTGCTATTAATAACATCGTCTTATGAGTCAATCCGCGTTCATTGACGCCGTCAACTCTTCGGAAAGTTTCGCCACCTTTGACTTCTCGTTGTGTTATATCGAAATTCCTGGAATCGAAAACTCCATAATAATACTTTCCGTGACTTGTACCTTATATTACCTTGCATTCTTCTTATACAGAAACCGAAGATTTGTAATGTTGTATATGTCGCAGACAAAGAAAGACACTCAGGCACAGAGTGAGAGTGGGAGCATTTCTCTTTCTTCAGTTTTGTACGTGTAACGTCACTCTCTCCTCGCAACTTGTGTACTAGACAATTATGATGGTCTCTGAATATTTGTGTGTGTCTCTCGCCAACGCCTAAATTTGACGGGTCTCTCAAATTTTTTTATGACAGACACTTTTTGAAAATGCCTTTCGAATGACAGATGATAGACAATGAATGCTAGTAAAATGACAGGAAAAATATGCAAATGAAAAGTACCATAAAAAAAGGTTTCAACTAACATAATAAAGCACAATTTTGAAAGCTCATAGGATATAACATCAAATGGACGATCCAATTTAAACATCGTAACTATATGACTTACTATCAATACTTCAAAAACAATATGGATATTAGATGCTTGAGATACTTAAATGAATCCCATTGCATAACTAATAGCAATAACATGAATCCATTCAATTATTCTCATAGGAACAACATGAATCCATCTACAATGAAATCCATAGGTGAACAAACAATCACATGAATCTAGTCAATCATTCTAGTGGCATTGCTCTCCTATTCTTTGTTCCCATCCAAATGTCCCAGACATCCTTCCAATCAATTTGACAACTCTCTCTTGCATCAATAGATAGCAACATTAAGGCATCCAAAGTGTCGAGGCATAAGCTGTACCTTGCCTTACTTTTTATCAAAATTTGCCTTGAAAATCCTCTCTCACATGAAGCTATGCTTGCTGGAATGACCATGCTAGTTTGCCATAATTGCATCATACCGGGATATAAATCCCACCAAGTTTTTGTAGTGCTACAAATCTCCCAAGCATCATGCATACATCTATTTCGAGAAACTCGATATAACATCCCAACAAAATCCTCTCATTCATTCATACACCTTCTAATGTTAACAGTTTGACTATCAACATTGAGCTTGTTGATTAGTCTTTCTAACCATAGTTGAGTCATTTTGTCCCTCTCAATTGAATCCATAGGGTATGAAGAAGGATTGAATATCTTGAATGCATTGAATATTGATAAATCCTCAAATCTACTAGTCAATGCATCCAAAATATTTTGCACATATGCTCGTGCAATAGAGATACACTCAACTAGAGAACTTGTTTCATTTGCATCACTTTCAAGTGATATATTCAAGTTCAACCCATCATGCTCACTTTCTGCATCGCTTGTAGCCTTAGAATTTCCTTCTTTTTTGACACTTTGGGAACTAGAATGTACTTCAATTCATGTGCATGTAGGACACCATTAGCATCCATATACTCTAGCTTTCCATTGCTTGCCATCTTAAGAAATTCAATAAGATTCTTTGACCCAACACCAAACTTATCATCATCACATATAAGGTACCTTCGTTTACATTTTTCAAAAGTCAAGTCAATAAGTGCACCAATCATAGTGACATCCATCTCTTGCCTTTGAAATTCTGAGTTTAATTTGTTTAACTCTGCGAGCACGTCTGCGGAAAGATGTATGATAAATTGCACCACAAAAGTTGTAGCATATCCATACCACTTTTTCTCATGTCTTTTCCATTGCTCAAGAACAGCGGGCATGATTTTCACAAACCTTTCCATGACTTGACCTCTAGAAAGCCATCGAATGGCATGAATTTGCAACATCTTTGCGTCCATAATATCGTACTCATGCATGATCTTCCATAGCTCCAAGTGGCGATTTGTTGATCTACCTAGCCATGCATACACTTTGTTTGCAACTTTATCCACAAATCTAAACACATGAGGATGTGAAACAAATCCATCCTTTACAGCTAATGCCTGTTGATGTGCAATACAATGTATGCCCATAACACGTGGAATTAATGCTTGAAAGCATGCTACAACTCCATTCCAATGCCTTGTCATAGATGAAGCACCATCTGTTGCTATTGCAACAAGTTTCGACATATCCAAGCCACTTTCTAAAAATAATGCATTGATGATACATTGCCTGTCAAGATTGTGGGAGAGAAGGAAGGAGTCTCACTTGTAGCTTTCTTGCTTGCACAATGGGGGAATACACACAAGGGTGGAGGCTGAAAACAGTTTTCCTCTTCTTAGTTGTGTAAGCCAAAAAGAACTCTCATACAAAGAAATAGAAGAATCCTATATATGGGTCTCAAACCAAACTCAACTAACTAAGGTGGCATACTAACTGAGCCACGAACTAGAGTAGATAAGGATAGCTGTCATGTAGCTATTATTCATGGGCGGTGTACCAACCGCGTCTGCAACTGACAAGTCGGTGACATAAATACACAACGGTCACCCTGGCGTATCATGAGTGGAGCTCGATATCTCAACACTCCCCCTCGAGCTCAATCCCAATTCCTGCACACCAAGCAGGTCTCTGAACTTGCGCACCTTCTCTGCGCCCAATGCCTTCGTGAATATATCAGCTACCTGATCCTCTGTGCTGACATAAACTAGATCAATAAGACCTAGTAAAACCCTCTCCCGCACATAGTGATAATGCACCTCAATGTGCTTTGTTCTAGCATGATAGACTGGGTTATTTGCCAAGTGTATATTGCTCATGTTGTCACAATAAATGACAACTGGCCCATCTGTAGGCTGATGCATATCATAAAGTAGCTTATGCAACCAAGCTACCTCACATGCACCCATTGCTGCACCCCTGTACTCAACCTCTGTCCTGGACAAGGCAACTGTAGGCTGTTTCTTGCTGCTCCAAGTGACTGCAGCACTCCCAAAAGAGAGCACATATCCACTGGTAGATCGTCTATCAGAAATACTACCAGCCCAATCAGCATCAGTGTATCCATGCAGCTGTATCTGAACCCCAGTCTCATAAAATAGTCCATACTGTAATGTGGACTTCACATACCTGAGTATGCGTCTAGCTACATCCAAATGCGATTTCCTTGGAGCCTGCATAAACTGACTTACCAATCCAACAGCATAGCTCAAATCTGGCCTGGTAATAGTCATATAAATCAAGCTTCCTACTATGCGTCTATATATAGTAGGGTCTTTCAGAAGCTCACCTGCATCTGCGCTCAGCTTCACATTCTGCTCCAAAGGAACTGAAATAGGCTTACAGCCTGTCATCCCATATTTGGACAACATGTCCAATCCATACTGCCTCTGCAAAAGCTGTATCCCACTTGGTGATCTAATCACCTCAATGCCCAAGAAATAACGCAGCTCTCCCAAATCCTTCATCTCAAACTTCTGCTTCAATAGCATTTTCACATGAAGAATATCTTCATCACTGTCACCTGTCATAATCAAATCATCAACATAAATGACAAGTAGCATAATACCTTTCTCTATTTTTCTCACATAAAGTGAGAAATCTGCCTTGGAAATCTGAAAGCCAATAGTGACAAGATATTGTCCTATCTTGTCAGACCATGCTCTAGGTGCTTGCTTCAAGCCATATAAGGCTTTCTTCAACCTGCAAACAAACTCAGGATGAACAACATGCACATAACCTGGTGGCTACTCCATATAGACCTCTTCTTGCAAATCACCATGCAAGAAGGCATTCTTTACATCCATCTGATGTAAAGACCATTTCTTTGATGCAGCCATAGCAATGACTGCTCTTACGGTTGCCATCCTTGCAACCGGACTGAATGTTTCTTCATAATCAATGCCATATGTTTGTGCATACCCCTTGACTACTAATCTTGCCTTGTATCTATTCACAGAACCATCTGCATTGTGCTTCACCTTATAAACCCACTTACAGCCAATTGCATTCTTATCTTTAGGCAAAGGTACCAATTCCCATGTAGCATTTGCTTCCAAGGCATCCATTTCTTCATCCATGGCTTTCTCCCATTTTTCTTTTCCCATGGCTTGCTCAAAAGAAGAGGGTTCTGGTTCCTGTATCACTTTGACCATGTATGCATAGTGAATGGCTGTAAATCCATCATATTTCAGCCTATCCACAGGATACCTAGCTCTGGTAGACCTGCGCAAAGTAGGTTCACTCCCAGGTGCTCTCAAAACATCCCTGGTCTTCCTTACTCCAGGTGTAACAATAGAAGAAATACCCAACTCATCATCAACGCTCTGTTCTGAGCCATTGGATTCACCATCGACATAAGAGTGACCTGCATTCACATCAAACATGGGCTGATCTACCTTTTCTTTTCCTTTTCGTGATACCTGAATACCACTATCTGCATTGCTTTGAGACGATTCTCCTGATCTCAATCTGCCTGTCCATGGCGAAGAATGTGAACCACTGCTAGAGGACGCTCTAGGTCCACTAATATTTTGTGACTGCTGCTGTGAATTCTGTGCAGCATTACCGTTTTGTGCATCTACATCATCAATCACATTTACTTATTTATACCAGCTACTCATCTAATCAAAAACAACATCTCTACTCACTGTAAACTTACGAGTAGAAGGGTTATAGCATCTATACTCTTTTTGCTGCAGAGAGTAACCAATAAAGATGCACTTCTCAGCTTTTGGATCCAACTTGGATCTCAACTCATCTGGCACATGTACATAGGCAATGCAACCAAAAAATTTCAAATGAGAAATATCTGGTTTCCTACCAGTATACCTCTCCTCTGGAGTCATCCCATATATTGCTGCAGTGGGAGTCCTGTTCATTATATAGACTGCCGTAGCAATTGCTTCAGCCCAGTAAAAATCTGGCAAGTCTTTTTCGTTGAGCATGGCACGAGATACCTCTCCAATATGCCTATTTTTCCTTTCTGCAACTCCATTTTGTTGTGGGGTATGACTGCATGAATATTGCTGCTTTATGCCATGCTCCTGCAGGAATTTTGCAAACTCATTTGAGAGGCACTCTCCCCCTCCATCTGACCTTAGGCATTTTATTTGCAGGCCTGTTTCTTTTTCAACTATAGCTTTAAGAGTTTTGAAATGCCCAAAAACTTCACTTTTCTTTTTCATAAAATACACCCAAACTTTTCTGCTATATTCATCAATAAAACTGACAAAATAATGACAGCCTCCAAGAGATGCAGCTTTAGTAGTCCACACATCAGAGTGGATTAATTCCAATGGCTTCTTACTCTCTTGAACATGTCTAGGAAATGGTTTCCTTGCCTGTTTTCCAAACTGACAGGCTTCACATACCTTATGCATTTCTGCAACCTTGAATTTTGGCAATCCTGCAACAATATTTTGGGCTTGCATTGATTTAAGTCGCTGTACATTAACATGACCAATGCGTTTATGCCAAATATCAATATTTGCAACTACACCGGTTCCATGTGCAAACATTGTTGCACTCAATTCAGGCATGTCTGCGTCCAATGTAAACATTCTGCCCTTCTTCTTTCCTTTTGCTATCAAGCGACCTTTATTTTTCATATCCTCAACAAAGCATCCATGAGGATTAAATCTGACCTGCAAGCCCTGCTCAACCATTTGACCAACAGAAACCAGATTCTTGGTGATATTCGGAACATGAAATACATCTGACAGGTATTTCTTTTTCCCATCCTGCATAGACAAAGGAATTTTTCCAATCTGCACAATAGGATGTGCAGTATCATCACTAGTCTCCACAAATCCTGGTTTTTCCATTTTCCTTGCATCCTCCATCCATTCTGCATGACCTGTCATGTGGTTTGACGCACCTGAGTCAACATACCATACATCGTTGCTTTCTTCTACACTTGTCACAGAATTATTCATGTGCTGCACCATAAACAAATGTTCATTTTTATCATCACCCTGTCTACTAGAAGATGCATAATTTTCTTGTTGCAGTTTTCCATTCACGATGTCATTCTGCTTTTTATAGCAGTCTTTAGCCATATGATCCATTTTACCACAGTAGTAGCATTCAACATTACTGTTTGCATTTTGGCCTCTTTGCCATCCACCACGACCTCTTTGGCTCCCCCTGCCTCTAGAGTTACCACATCCTCCTCCATAGGACTGGTTTTCTTGAGTTTGCTGCATATTCTGATTTCTACCACGGCCTCCAAATCGGCCTCCTCTACCTCTGCCTCTACCTCTTCCAGCATTTGAGTAGAAGACAGTTTCTTTTGAAGTTCCTTCTGAAGAAGATGCACCACCATTTCTCTGCTCCTCAGAAATTAGAAGAGCAATCAACTCCTCAAAATCGGGAAATCTTTCACGAACTGAAATGGATGTCCGAAACTGTGCATAATCCTTTCCTAGACCATTCAAGGTCACAGAAACTAAATCATCATCTTCCACTGGCGACCCAATGGAAGCAAGTGCATCTACAATCTTCTTCACCTTCATGTGGTAGTCATTGATACTCATACTTTCTCTTTGCACATTATGCAACTCTTGCTTGAGCTGCATTTTCATGGCTTGCGTATTTGTGCTATACATTTTTGACAAAGTATCCCATGCCTCCTTTGGCGTACTTGCATCCTGAATATGCACAATCATAGAGTTTGAAATACTGATAGATAGCCAGTACATAACTTTCCTAGCTCTCTCATGCCATGCTTTGAATGCCTGCATTTGCTGTTGATTGGGAACATCAGGAAGAACTGGTTCTTCTTCATTTCCTGCAACAAATTCCCAATATCCTTTTCCCATAAGGAAATTCGTCATTCTAAACTTCCATGCTTGGAAGTTGTTCTTGTCAAGCTTTTCAGTTACAATCTGTGAAAGAGAATCAGATGCCATTAGAGAATACTGCAAAAAATTCTGTCACTGCAAAAAAACACAGCTTCACCCTCACAAGGGCAAATCTGCAAAACTGGCGAAAGTGGTATTTGACCACATAGTCACTTCCTAGTGACGATTTTGCATAAACAGGAACCAAGGATGATTCTGTAACTCCCAATGTCTCTGCACACAAGCATACGATGCAATTTCTGTGGTAACTTTTCACCGACCTGTAGAACAGTGGTCGCACAGCATAAAATAGGGCCTTTTCCTGAGTGCGTGCAGAAAACTTCCGCCTCCAAAACAGGCCCCGAAATGGCCTCAAATAAAAAAAACAGGGTCGCCTGGGGCTAAAGCCCTTCCCCGCAGCATATATTGCCCTCTTGCTTGACCGCGAAGGGCGTCTCAACCTGAGACAATGCACTCTTGCAATTTTCGACTGTGCTACCTGCAGAGATCTGCTCCCAGAACAGAAAATGAAAGCAACACTGCTCCTCTTACTAGAACACCGCGAGCTTGGCTTGCTTTCTTGAGCTCCTTACCACGAGCAAGGCTCTGATACCATGTCAAGATTGTGGGAGAGAAGGAAGGAGTCTCACTTGTAGCTTTCTTGCTTGCACAATGGGGGAATACACACAAGGGTGGAGGCTGAAAACAATTTTCCTCTTCTTAGTTGTGTAAGCCAAAAAGAACTCTCATACAAAGAAATAGAAGAACCCTATATATGGGTCTCAAACCAAACTCAACTAACTAAGGTGGCATACTAATTGAGCCACGAACTAGAGTAGATAAGGGTAGCTGTCATGTAGCTATTATTTATGGGCAGTGTACCAACCGCGTCTGCAACTGACAAGTCGGTGACATAAATTATACAATGGTCACCCTGGCGTATCACGATTGGATCTCGATATCTCAACATTGCCTCTGCTGTCCCATTATCTATTGGCAATAACCGCATAAAACTACATATCGCATGCCCTTTGCCTCCATCACTAATATACAAAATATAAATAATCAAATGTTTCTCCAAGGTGCGATCAGTGCTCTCATCAATGAGCATAGAAAAGAAGAAACTTCTACATACTTCTGCATACATTTGCTTTCTTACATGGTCTCTCATAGCCAATAACATCTCTCTTCCTGAAACCGAATTGACGTATGATCCATATTCATTTGATGCATGTATATCTGGAGTAGAAAGCTCTCTTTGCAACTTGCACAACTGTGGATATTTCTCTAGTAGTAAATCCTCACATGTCCAACGGATAACCCTTTCCAAACTCCTCACAAGGAGCTCCTAGACATATTGGTGTTATACACCACATAAAACAGTCACAGGGAGCACCCCTTGACTCATTGCCATGGCCCCTCTATGGCTCACCTACACCTCAAGGATTGACTGACAACAATCTAGTTTCACCTCATTTTTTTGCATATATGATGGTTGAAATTTCAACCATAGTGTTAGTCATTATAAGATATAGGCATTATACCGACGTTAAAAGCAACAAAAATGTTAAATAAGAAATTTACCCCCTATCGTCGCAAAAAGTGTCGTTATTGGCGACGCCATAGAATAGTTGGTATTTGCGTCATTATCAGCGTCATTATTTGTGTCGGTATTAGCGTCGCATACCGACACAAATAACGACGTTGATAACGATGCTTTGCAACGCTAATAACGACGCTAATAGCGACACGTGTAGTAAATTTGCGATGCTAATAGTGACGCTAACAGGGAAAAAAAATTTGTGGCAAGGTAGCAAATAGTTTCAGAAATGTGTACAATGCTCGTGTAAATAAAGACAAAGTGTACTTAAATCATAACATTAATACATGAAATAAATACATGATCGCATAATGAAAGCGACCGGTACAATCATGGCAAGATACTATTACTATATAGAAAATATCTACACATATCATGTGACCAAAAAAGAAGGGTGTGTGAGCTCCAAGGATCCAAGGGTGAGCTATAGATCATCGCCATCCGAAACCTCGTCCCACCGCAAAGGAGCATCGAACGGACTCTACAAAAACAAAGAAAAAACTACACATCAGTCCACCATACAATAATGTGTTCTAATTAAACATGGTAACTACGGACAAGAAATATGAGTGACTTACAAGGATGTCGCATCCATACAATCGGTCGATCAATGCAGTGAGACCGTGCCTCTCTACATATCGAGTCTCAAGGCCGGTGGGATCGCGATTTGTAATGGAGTGCTGCAAAGAAAACAAAATTCAACTATTAGAAACACGATTGTCAGTACAAAGGATATTGCAAAAATATAAGCAAGCAAAACAAAAGAAAAACTTACAAAGTCCTCCAAATATGTCCTGTGGCTGCCATTCCCAAGATGATGGATCACTCCGGCCTCTAGTCGTGCCCTCGCCGCCTCATACTACTGTCTTCAATGTCCTAGAGAATCTGTAGTCTCCTCCCTAAGTCGGCGTCAGTCATCCGCATCTAGCCACTCAAGCTTTGCAACCCCGTTCTTGAGTGCCTTACGTGTGTCCGATCGTCTGTGGGACATATATGCATGCATTCACTCCATCATCCAGCTCGTAGAAAACCTACCTGCTGTGGCTGGTACCGGAAACTCCTCATGCAAGGATACTACTATGTAGTCCTTGCTCCCCTTCGGTATGTTCTTCCAATGATCCAAGACGTTGTGCCAAAAAACTTGTTGGCACAACTCTCTCATGTGAGCCATCACCCTCCTCCCCTCATCATTCATGATGATGGCTCCTAACCTATCATCTACAAGGTAGGCATACCTTCTGGGGTATGCCTAAGATGGGTCCTCTCCCACCTGCGACCATGCTCATGGGCATATCCAGGAGACCCATGTACATCTGGTGTACCGATTGGGGTAGTATCTATCGAAGTAGTACCCATAGGAGTGCCACTTGTGGATGGCTAAGCAAAAGCCGGAGTGAGTGGAGTAGACATCCCTACAGGTGTGACAAATCCCGGAAGTGACGTAACTCCAGTAGAACGACGAGACGGAGACACCGCATCCGTGCATCCACAACAACCACCTGAGCCATGCTCTCTAGAACTGCCACAAGAGTGAGGAGTAGCACCTATATCCCGAGCCGACCGCGGCCTCATTGCATCCACATCTCTATAGAATCCCCCTGAATCACTCCCTCTGTCTGGCCCAAGTTTGGAGCGTCGACCTCGTCTACTCGAAACTGAAGCATTAGATCGCACCGAAGTAGATCTAATAGAGCAGCCTGACGGTGTTGGAGACAGCTCATGGTCTGCCATATCTCTGAATCTTGCCATTTGATCTGGAGACATGTGCATGAAGATCTCCTACAGCTCCTCATCACTCATCCCTTGACTCATCTTGATGATCTAAATATCCACAAAGGTCACCTGCACATACAAAAAATGATGTTAGCATAATCTATTTAAATCATACAAAGCACGGTAATATAAATCTTAAAAAAATGATCTTACTTAAAATACATATCTTATGTACCCTTATAAGCGATTCGTTAACGAATTGAGTAGGTGGATGCTCCAAGTATGAAGTAACCTATGGTCCCATGTCAATCTCCTGACATAACTCGGCATACACTGGAAGGTTGATAGACATATTACCACAAAAGGATGAGTCCACCTCTTTCTCAAAAAATTCTTAGACTCCTGTATTGCCATCATTGTTACCCGATGTTGGCTCCTCTACATGCTCCAAGCTTTCGGTGGTCTCCACCCCTTGTAATATCGACCCCTCTATTTGCATATTGTCCTCATCTATGCTTGGAACATCGCTTTGATCATATACTCTCGCACTTCAGGGAGCTGAAGGTATCACATACCGCCATTGAGGTTATCGGGGGTTTGGATAGAAGATTACATGTTCACAATCACATACAAGAGAGATTTAACTATTGTGACATGTACTAGGTCATAATACAATTAAAAAATAAATGAGTTCACATACCTATTCACAATGGGCCGGCAACACAAAGGTGTCGCGCAAATCCGTCCATTTTTTTTCAAAATTTATTTCGAGAAATCCAGATGGACCTCGTTGAACTGTTGCTCCAGCTCCTTCAAGTACTACTTTGAACCACTGCACATCGAATAGTATCATGGAGAAGCTACGGTAATCCACCATAACAATACTTTGCAAGTTCCCAAAATACTCTATCTCATCTATAACCGTATTTGGATCCGTTGCTTGTCCTCGACTCTCTTGCTCGAACCTTGCCATGATAACACAATCTGTTGTGGAGTGCATTTTGTCAATACCCTCCATGCAGAAATGCCATCCATGCAACCATGCTGCACTATATATTTTGTGTTGTACATTGAAATAATCAATTAGTTGTTGCATATAAAATATAGATATGATAAACCCTAAACATGTCATCACCTTTGGACTACATTCCCTCGAGAATTCTCACTCCTCGGTTGAGACCTGTGCCCCTTCACGAGATGCTGCAGTCAAAGATCCATGCAACCATCGTGTTGACATAAACCACGGCATCTCCTCCATGCCCTCGGGATATCAAATCAGTCGATGACACGTACTACGTCAAAATTCAAATCGTGCTTCCTCTCGATCTTTCCTAGCTTATTGGTACCTAGCAAGCCACATCTCCATAGAGGCATAGTGCAACATACAAAAGTGATTCACTTTTTCCTCCATTGCAGCATCCATTCTTCTTTCTACCCCATTTTCAACCACCACATCTCCGATCAGTCTATCATCGTCCTTCAACGACCATAGCATACTGTTGTCTGAATCCACCGTTGGTAGCCATTGTGAAATATGCACTAGCACCTCAAATACCAAACCAACCTTTAGCCATGCTACCTTCTAGCCGAGCTTATTGTCCCACAAAGCCTTTCAGGGTTTTCATGAAGCGCTCCAAGAATAACATCCATCGCGTATGGACTGTGCAATCTCCACTTCATCTACAAGATGCACCAGAAGGTGGATTTGTATCGTGAGCATGCTGGTAGGCATTCATTTCTCAAAGAGATAGACCATCTCCACTGCTCCCCACCTCGTGGATTCAATAGAGGATATCTTAATCTCCTTCTGTGAGATCCATTGCACTAAATTCAATAACCTATAAATTGCCCTGCGTATTTCTAGAGTAAGGCATCATGCGATCGCGATCGGTAGTACAAACTGCCATAAATGAGAAAGCATTATGAACAATGACTTCACTCCAAATAGCAAAATACGCAGGCCACTTATAATCCATTTATAATACAAATCTGGCATATCTTATGCCAATCATGGGATTTTAGCCCTAATAATTGGTCATCTTTAGAAAACACAGACCTCAGAGAACACATCATACCTGTCGGAGTGCGGAAAGACTTGACTATTTGCTTCACAATGCGCTTTTCTTTAGTAGAAAAAAACCATTCGTGCCCCTATAGTGTCTCTCTTTCCTGTGATGTGGTCCCATAGCAAGCTACACACGTTCTTGAAAATATATATGGGATCCAACAAGTGGTTGATCTGTAACTGGGTCCAATATGGCAATTTGTAGAAAACTGAGAACCGTCGCATTCTATTTGGATGCGATTCCTGTGGACCATTTTTCGCTCGTACCAGCTTTGGGCATTCATACGTGTTGGAGGTCATCCAAGAAAACCTTCCCTGAGTTCATGACCCTCTGGCAAGAAAGTAGCGTGTCCTTGATATAACATATTCTTCATGGTTTGTGACCTTTGAGAGTCTAACTGTGGCTCGCACAATGGACATGCATGATAACCTGAGATAACTAGACCTGTCCCAACACCTCTATCCAATGAATATAAACTTGAATGAGATATGATAGATATTACCAATGAGAACGGAAGCCTACTTACCTGAGCACTCTCCAAACCCTGGAGAGTCATACATCGTCCATATCAGAATGGCTCGAATATTGGTGGACCGTCAACCATCGCGCTTGCTCATATCTTACACGGTGACCCCTTCCTCCAACAAAATCTTAAGCTCATCGACTAATGGACGAAGATACATGTCTATATTTTTGACTTTGTAGCGGCATGGGGAATGAGTAAGCTAAGGATGAGATGTTCTTTCTTCATAGAAAGCCATGGAGGGATATTGTAGTTGACAAGGACTATAGGCCACAGACTGTAAGAAGTTGAGCACTGATCAAATGGGTTCACGCCATCCATTGCAAGACCAAGCCGAAGATTCCTTGGCTCTCGAGCAAGTCCATGTAGCTCCATGTGTGTGAATCCGTTTATATTTGTTGAACTCCATCTATGGACCTATTCTATGCATGCCATATTGTCAAGCTCGCCATGCCGAACTTACGAAACATGTGGCTTATGCAGGGATAAGCAGAAAGTGTCTAAGAACTTTTTGAGGGATGGTTTTCCCTTGCAAGTCCTATTGATACATATGAGAACCACACTTTGGATATGTCTCCATAGCCTCGTATTCTCCTTGAAACAGTATGCAATCGTTGATACATGCATGGATGCTGTTGTAATCCATGCCAAGCTTTCGTAAAACATGTTGTGCATCATCACGAGACTCAGGTATGGTATTTGCAAGTGGTAATATATGATACTTTAGTAACCTTTAAAAAATCATAGAATACCTTGAAAAAGTACACATATTTTTAATGATAGTGCTGAAAAGAAATCAACGAAGCGTACATACAAGGTACCTGATCAACTCGGTCACATTCGCATCGCTCCACCCATATTTTGCTTGCACACTTAGAAGTGCAAGTAGTGTCTTTAGGAAAAATACTCGGCACCCATCATATAATGGTATGGATGCTTCCTCCCTAAGCGGATTAGAAGTCTCGACATCCATGGGAATCAATGCATCGATCATTGCCTCCATCTCAGGCTCTAAGATTGTAGATAAGTCTCGAAGGTTGCATGTCTCCTCTGGTATTGGCGGTATAGATTGGGTAGTACCTTCCAAGTTGTAGATTGGCTCAAGCACTCCATCCATCGCATGCCCACGAACTCTTTTAATTTGCTGCAAAGAGTGCACTCCTCCTTGGGACAAGACATCACCTCCTTGGATAGAAAATTTGATAGTCACACCTAATATTTTTGTATATATTGGTATTCAATTAGCTTGCGAATACAATGCATGATTGATATAAACTTTTCTTACCATTTTCTTGAAATCTAAGATAGCTTGATCAATGATCTCAGATTGAAACTTGCCAAAGTGTCGTACGTGTTCTATAGACAATCGATGTTTTCGTCTAATTGCCAACTTACATTGAGAGCAAGGACATGGGATACACTGATTAAGATACGCCTCGTGATCTTGAACATCACGACCTTCATTGTTTTCCATTTTGTCTACGTTACGACGAACAATTTGTTTTTGTTATCATTCTTTTTTTCTTTCTTAAATTGTTTGAGAAGGGATTTCTTCTCTTGTAACTTAACAAACATTAGCGTATGTAAAGTCTCCACCCACCCACAAATTAACGCATGTCGGAGTGTTTCCCGTCTCGTGGTATTGCATGGGACCTCACCAGACCTCGTCACCACTCTCCTTTGTTTTTTATCCATTCATTCTCTCCTCTCCTTCCATCTCTCTCTCTTTTTCTCTTTCTTTATTATGTTGTATGTTTATTCCCTCTCTCTCGTTCCTTATTCCTTTTTCTCTTCCTCCCCCTCTCTCATTTCCTTTAACAAAATATATATCTCTCTCTACCACTACCACTACCACTACCACTACAATAAACAAGAAAAGAAGAAACAACAACAACAACAACAAATAAAAAAACCACTACTACTACTACAACCATGACTACGATGACTACGACCATGACTATGACTACGACTACGACTATGACAAACCACTACTGCTACCGCTATCGCTACCACTACCACTACCACTACCACTACAATAAAAAGAAGAAGAAGAAAAAAAAAACCAACAACAACAACATCAACTACTACTACTACTACTACAATAACAATAAATAAGAAAATTTAAAAAAAACTACTACTACTACTACAACAATAAAAAAAATAAAACTAAACAACGATAAATAAGAAAAGAAAAACTACTACTATTACTACTACAACAAACAAGAAAACTACTATTACTACTAGTAGTACTATTTTTACTAGTAGTACTAGTACTACAATCACGACTACGACCACGACTACGACCACCACAATAACTCTCTCTCTCTCTAGTACTACCACTACCACTACAATAAACAAGAATAGAAGAAAAATCAATAACAATAACTACTACTACTACTACAACAACAACAAAAAACAAGAAAAGAAGAAAAAACAACTACTACTACCACTACTACAACAATAACAAACAAGAAAACTAAACAACAATAAACAAGAGAATAAAAAAACTACAACAACAACAATAGCAACAAATAAGAAAACCACCACTACTACTACTACTACTACTACTACTACAACCACAACTACTACTACAACCACAACTACGACTACGACTATGACAAACCACTACCGCTACCACTACCACTACCACTACCACTACCACTACCACTACCACTACCACTACCACTACCACTACCACTACAATAAAAAAGAAAAGAAGAAAAAAAACCAACAACAACAACATCAACTACTACTACTACTACTACAATAACAATAAATAAGAAAATAAAAAAAAACTACTACTACTACTACAACAATAAAAAAAATAAAACTAAACAACGATAAATAAGAAAAGAAAAACTACTACTACTATTACTACTACAACAAACAAGAAAACTACTATTACTACTAGTAGTACTATTACTACTAGTAGTACTAGTACTACAATCACGACTACGACCACGACTATGACCACCACAATAACTCTCTCTCTCTCTAGTACTACCACTACCACTACAATAAACAAGAATAGAAGAAAAATCAACAACAACAACAACTACTACTACAACAACAACAAAAAACAAGAAAAGAAGAAAAAACAACTACTACTACCACTACTACAACAATAACAAACAAGAAAACTAAACAACAATAAACAAGAGAATAAAAAAACTACAACAACAACAATAGCAACAAATAAGAAAACCACTACTACTACTACTACTACTACAACCACAACTACTACTACAACCACAACTACGACTATGACTATGACTATGACTACCACAACAATAAACCACTACCACTACAATAAACAAGAAAAGAAGAAAAAACAATAACAACAACAACAACAACAACTACTACTACTACAATAACAACAAACAAGAAAAAAGCAAAAACTACTACTACAACAACAATAACAACAACAACAAGAAACAAGAAAAGTAAACAACAATAAACAAGAAAAGAAAAAAAAAACTACTACTACTACTACTACAACAAACAAGAAAACTACTATTACTACTACAATCATGACTACGACGACTACAACCACGACTACGACTACGACTACCACAACAATAACAATCTAGAAGAGAAGAAATTAAACAACAGCTACTACTATCACTACCACTACCACCACTACTACTACGACTACCACAATAACAACAAACAAGAAAATAAGAAATTAAACAACTACTACTACTACCGCTATCGCTACCACTATCACTACCACTACTACTACTACAACAACCACAAAAACAACAAACAAGAAAATAAGAAATTAAACAACTAGCACTACCGCTATTGCTACCGCTACCGCTACCACAACAACAACAAACAATAAAAAAATAAAAGAAGAAATAAAACAACAACAATAACAACAACCTCTCTCTCCTTCTCTCTCTCCCTCCCTCTCCCTCTCCCTCTCTTTCTCTCTTTCCCTAATATGTTTAATGTTTTCTCCCTCTCTCTCTCTCTATAAACTAACACTAACATCATGTTCATATTCAGTGCGAATGCCCAACAAACCTATCTCCTCTTCAAATTGTAATAATGCACTAGTGATATCATCAAGAAACTGACATTTTCTCTTAATTATGTCAATGATTTTGTCATGAAATTCCCAATTGCGGAGGCGCTGAGCATCTCTCCTAAGGTGAATTCCACCCGATTGTTTAAAATCCGTTCTTCAAGAACCTTCTTGATATCGGTGGTTGTCTCAATACTAGATTATAGCTTATATCCTAGTACCTTGCCCGTCTTTTTTCCCTCTTTTTTGCTATCATGTAGCTCTTGCCCAATCTCTTTCATAACATGCTCTCAAGAGTTGGCTGATCTGTAGGTTTAGGCTGATCCACACTTCTTCTCTTCACTCTCTTAGATGTCCCTACATTAACTTCATCTCTCTTTCATTTATCTTCCACAAGTATATCCGTGTTTTGCACTTTTGCTAAATATGCATACACTAAATATGCATCTATTGTTGATTCCCAACTAGTTATGTCACAAATGTCTTGCATGCATGAGAGATTTTACTGTCAGTAACTTTTGTCTTTTCAGTTGCATACAAAGCATGTGTCCATAGTGCAGCCTTTGGATAAATTGTTACTAGGCCAGACATTCTATCCAAATGTAAACAAAAAATTAACAGCATATACAACCACATAAGTATTTCAAATAGCTAAGTCTTCCAACAACTTCTATATACCTCCCTTTCCAAAATTCAAAGCAAGAGACAAAATCTCATTTCTTATGCACGAATCTTGCCATCTTTCCAAAAGATGAGCTATCGTGCCAAGGCCTACTGGATGAGCAACACAATCTTTCCTTTCATGCTACAAACTATCATATCACATACATATTTTCCATGGTTTAGGAGCTAACTACTCAAATCAACTTTCAAATTCTCTTAATAACTATGTAGCCACAAGACCCTTATTGGGTTGTAGAACCCACTCCTGGAAAGTCTTATGGGTAATGAAACTAGTATTGACAATGTAAATTTATTCCGTGAGTGTCTTCTTCAAAGCTATCCACCAATGCATATACAATTTGGTAACTCAGGCATTCAATTCATGTACAATAACGTACAAAATACTGGATCCATGATGCAAGTTAAGCCACCCCAAAGCACTCCATCTTTTGAGCATAGATATGCAAATATGCAAATACACTCCTACCATTAAACAACTTCATCCCACACTCTACTACTTGTAGAGTATTCATCACAAAAATTTCTCTTTGAGCAAAAGCTTACATCACCTGTTGTTGTTATTGTACCTGCATAAGCATGTTCATATTCTACACTAACTACTACAAAATCTAGCTAGACATTGTCCTGGAATTTTCTCCCATCCTAACTTTCCTTTCGACAACCTTTCACATCAAGCTCACCAATGTCAAAGGGGTTTTAGTCAAAAGGTTGCATCCACTGGGGATCAAAGAGAGAAGGAAGTGAAAATAAAAGATAGAAGATTAAAAAAGAAATCAACAGAAGGTACACAATATAAAGACAAAGCTCAATTATTCAAAGCACAATGTATTGATAGAACTTGAGAATATAAATAAAATCCTTCTCTGGGACTACTTAGAAGCAATCTTTAAGCATTAGATCTCTTGGAGCTCTTTCGTAGACCAAAAAGATACACCAAACACTAGTTTCTTCTCTACTACTTAGAAAACAAATTTGATGTTTTGGTTGGCTCTGAAAGGGGAGTAAAACCTAAGATACCTGCTCAAAATTCTCATTGATAATTGTTTCTTCTTCTTTTTGTCTTGAGTGCTATTTGTTGTGCCTAAAAAATGTGATCGTACATCGCACAAATTTGGAAGCCCTTCTTTTTGCATGAGATCTCCCAAAATAGCTAAAAAGGGACTTGCTTTTTTGTATGTCACCCTATTCTAGATATTTTCTTTACATTTTTAGAATATTTACAAGAAATAATATCTAAAATATCAAAAATAGACTAAACTTGTCTAAAAATCCCATATTTTGGAACTATCCATACTATGGACACTAAGACTAATTACTAATATGACATTGACTCCCTAGATTAATAAGAAAGTCGAATGATGATGAACTCCATGGATTTTCACACTGCGTCTGTGTAGTGGCATGACAGCGCCATCATTAGCTGCCTATCACTTAGTCTAACACATTGTTTGAGACTACAGTCCACTTGCAATTATATCATGAGCATCTGCATTTTCATCTTTAGCCTGGAAATATTTGTGTTTTCCTAGCATGCCCCTTGCTAGCTTCACTTGTGGCTCCCTTTCGTAGTTCTTAGCCATGCATATTTGTGTTTTCTTGTAGCAAAACCTCCTATAGTTGTATTTGCTATAATAGCAAGTTGTGTAGCTATTTTTCTCCTCTCATAGAGCATGTTGTTGGAGGGTTTTTAGTCAAAATGTCGTATTAACCAGGGGTCAAAGGGAGAAGGAAGTAGAGAATAGACAATAGAGGAGAAAAAAAAGAATAGACAAGAGATACACAAGGTAAAAACAAAGCTCAATGATTCAAAGCACTATGTATTGACAAAACGTAAGAAGATAAATAAAATCGTTATTTTGAACTACTCGAAAGCAATAAGTAAGCATTATATCTCTTGGAGCTCCTTGGTATGTGTTTTTTGTCTACCAAAAGGAGCTTCAGGTAGTTTTTTGTGTGCGTTTATTTACTACTTGAAAACTGTGATCGCTCCTGCACGAATTTGAAAGGCCTTTCTTTTTGCATGAGATCTCCCAAACTAGTTTAAAATCCACTTGCTTTTTGCATGTCACCCTATTCTAAAATTTTTTAATATCTTTTTAGGATATTTATAAGAAATAATATCTAAAATATAAAAAATAGACTAGTCCAAAAATCTTGTATTTTGAAACTATCCATACTATGGACACTAACACTAATGACTAATATGACATTGACTCTCTATATTAAGAAGAAAGCTAAACGATTATGCATTCCAGGGTTTTTCAGACCATGTTGTTGAGATATCGAGCTCCACTCGTGATATGCCAGGGTGGCCATTGTGCATTTATGTCACCGACTTGTCAGTTGCAGATGCAGTTGGTACACCACCCATGAATAATAGCTACATGATAGCTATGCTTATCTACTCTAGTTCATGGCTCAGTTAGTATGCCACCTTAGTTAGTTGAGTTTGGTTTGAGACCCATATATAGGGTTCTTCTATTTCCTTGTACTAGAGTTCTTTTGGCTTACACAACTAAGAAGAGGAAAACAGTTTTCAGCCTCCACCTTTGTGTGTATTCCCCCATTGTGCAAGCAAGAAAGCTACAAGTGAGACTCCTTCCTTCTCTCCCACAATCTTGACATGGTATCAGAGCCTTGTTCGTGGTAAGGAGCTCAAGAAAGCAAGCCAAGCTCGCGATGTTCTAGTAAGAGAAGCAGTGTTGCTTTCATTTTCTGTTTTGGGAGCATATCTCTGTAGGTAGCACATCCGAAAATTGCAAGAGTGCATTGTCTCAGGTTGAGACACCCTTCGCGGTGAAGCAACAAGGCAGTATATGCTGTGAGCGAGGGCTTTAGCCCTTGGCGACCCTCTTTTTTTTATTTGAGGCCATTTCGAGGCCTGTTTTGGAGGCGGAAGTTTTCTGCACGCACTCAGGAAAAATGCCCTATTTTATACAGTGTGACCATTGTTCTACAGGTCGGTGAAAAGTTACTGTAGAAATTGCATCGTATGCTTGTACGCAAAGACGTTGGGAGTTTCAGAATCATCCTTGGTTCCTGTTTATGCAAAATCATCACTAGGAAGTGACTGTGTGGTCAAATACCACTTTCGCCAGTTTTGCAGATTTTCCCTTGTGAGGGTGAAGCTATGTTTTTTGCAGTGACAGAATTTTTTGCAGTGTCCTGTAATGGCGTCTGATTCTCTTTCACAAATTGTAACTGAAAAGCTTGACAAGAACAACTTCCAAGCATGGAAGTTTAAAATGACGAATTTCCTTATGGGAAAAGGATATTGGGAATTTGTTGTAGGAAATGAAGAAGAACCAGTTCTTCTTGATGTTCCCAATCAACAGCAAATGTAGGCATTCAAAGCATGGCATGAGCGAGCCAGGAAAGTTATGTACTGGCTATCTATCAGCATTTCAAACTCTATGATTGTGCATATTCAAGATGCAAGTACGCCAAAGGAGGCATGGGATACTTTGTCAAAAATGTATAACACAAATACGCAAGCTAGGAAAATGCAGCTCAAGCAAGAGTTGCATAATGTGCAAAGAGAAAATATGAGCATCAACGACTACCACATGAAGGTGAAGAAGATTGCAGATGCACTTGCTTCCATTGGGTCGCCAGTGGAAGATGATGATTTAGTTTCTGTGACCTTGAATGGTCTAGGAAAGGATTATGCACAGTTCCGAACATCCATTTCCGTCCGTGAAAGATTTCCTGATTTTGAGTAGTTGATTGCTCTTCTAATTTCTAAGGAGCAGAGAAATAGTGGTACATCTTCTTCAGGAGGAACTTCAAAAGAAGCTGTCTTCTACTCAAATGTTGGAAGAGGTAGAGGCAGAGGTAGAGGAGGCCGATTTGGAGGCCATGGTAGAAATCAGAATATGCAGCAAACTCAAGAAAACCAGTCCTATGGAGGAGGATGTGGTAACTCTAGAGGCAGGGGGAGCCAAAGAGGTCGTGGTGGATGGCAAAGAGGCCAAAATGCAAACAGCAATGTTGAATGCTACTACTATGGTAAAATGGGTCATATGGCTAAAGACTGCTATAAAAAACAGAATGACATCATGAATGGAAAATTGTAACAAGGGAATTATGCATCTTCTAGTAGACAGGGTGATGACAGAAATGAGCATTTGTTTATGGTGCAGCACATGAACAATTCTGTGACAAGTGCAGAAGAAAGCAACGATGTATGGTATGTTGACTCAGGTGCATCAAACCACATGAGAGGTCATGCAGAATGGATGGAGGATGCAAGGAAAATGGAAAAACCAGGATTTGTGGAGACTGGTGATGATACTGCACATCCTATTGTGCAGATTGGAAAAATTCATTTGTCTATGCAGGATGGGAAAAAGAAATACCTGTCCGATGTATTTCATGTCCCGAATATCACCAAGAATCTGGTTTCTATTGGTCAAATGGTTGAGCAGGGCTTGCAGGTCAGATTTAATCCTCATGGATGCTTTATTGAGGATATGAAAAATAAAGGTCGCTTGATAGCAAAAGGAAAGAAGAAGGGCAGAATGTTTACGTTGGATGCAGACATGCCTAAATTGAGTGCAGCAATGCTTGCACATGGGACCGGTGTAGTTGCAGATATTGATATCTGGCATAAATGCATTGGTCATATTAATGTACAACGACTTAAATCAATGCAGGCCCAAAATATTGTTGCAGGATTACCTAAATTCAAGGTTGCAGAAATGCATAAGGTATGTGAAGCCTGTCAATTTGGAAAACAGGCAAGGAAACCATTTTCTAGATATGTTCAAGAGAGTGAGAAGCCATTGGAATTAATCCACTCTGATGTGTGGACTACTAAAGCTGCATCTCTTGGAGGCTGTCATTATTTTGTCACTTTTATTGATGACTATAGCAGAAAAGTTTGGGTGTATTTTATGAAAAAGAAAAGTGAAGTTTTTGGGCATTTCAAAACTCTTAAAGCTATGGTTGAAAAAGAAACAGGCCTGCAAATAAAATGCCTAAGGTCAGATGGAGGGGGAGAGTACCTCTCAAATGAGTTTGCAAGGTTCTTGCAGGAGCATGGCATAAAGCAGCAATATTCATGCAGTCATACCCCACAACAAAATGGAATTGCAGAAAGGAAAAAGAGGCATATTGGAGAGGTATCTCGTGCCATGCTCAACGAAAAAGACTTGCCATATTTTTATTGGGCTGAAGCAGTTGCTACAACAGTCTATATAATGAACATGACTCCCACTGCAGCAATACATGGGATGACTCCAGAGGAGAGGTATACTGGTAGGAAACTAGATATTTCTCATTTGAAAATTTTTGGTTGCATTGCCTATGTACATGTGCCAGATGAGTTGAGATCCAAGTTGGATCCAAAAGCTGAGAAGTGCATCTTTATTGGTTACTCTCTACAGCAAAAAAGGGTATAGATGCTATAACCCTTCTACTCGTAAGTTTACAGTGAGCAAAGATGTTGTTTTTTATGAGATGAGTAGTTGGTATAAACCAGTAAATGTGATTGATGATGTAGATGCACAAAATGGTAATGTTACACAGAATTCACAGCAGTAGTCACAAAATATTAGTGGACCTGGAGCGTCCTCTAGCAGTGGTTCACATTCTTCGCCATGGACAGGCAGATTGAGATCAGGAGAATCTTCTCAAAGCAATGCAGATAGTGGTATGCAAGTATCACGAAAAGGAAAAGAGAAGGTTGATCAGCCCATGTTTGATGTGAATGCAGGTCACTCTTATGTGGATGGTGAATCCAGTGGCTCAGAACAGAGCATTGATGATGAGTTGGGTATTCCTTCTATTATTACACCTGGAGTAAGGAAGACGAGCGATGTTTTGAGAGCATCTGGTAGTGAACCTACTTTGTGCAGGTCTACGAGAGCTAGGTATCCTGTGGATAGGCTGAAATATGATGGATTTACAGCCATTCACTATGCATATATGGTCAAAGTGATACAGGAACCAGAACCCACTTATTTTGAGCAAGCCATGGGAAAAGAAAAATGGGAGAAAGCCATGGATGAAGAAATGGATGCCTTGGAAGCAAATGCTACATGGGAATTGGTACCTTTGCCTAAAGGTAATAATGCAATTGGCTATAAGTGGGTTTATAAGGTGAAGCACAATGCAGATGGTTCTGTGAACAGATACAAGGCAAGATTAGTAGTCAGGGGGTATGCACAAACATATGGCATTGACTATGAAGAAACATTCAGTCCGGTTGCAAGGATGGCAACCGTAAGAGCAGTCATTGCTATGGCTGCATCAAAGGGATGATCTTTACATCAGATGGATGTAAAGAATGCCTTCTTGTATGGTGATTTGCAAGAAGAGGTCTATATGGAGCAGCCACCAGGTTATGTGCATGCTCTTCATCCTGAGTTTGTTTGTAGGTTGAAGAAAGCTTTGTATGGCTTGAAGCAAGCACCTAGAGCATGGTCTGACAAGATAGGACAATATCTTGTCACTATTGGCTTTCAGATTTCCAAGGCAGATTTCTCACTTTATGTGAGAAAAACAGAGAAAGGTATTATGCTACTTGTCATTTATGTTGATGATTTGATTATGACAGGTGACAGTGATGAAGATATCCTTCATGTGAAAATGCTATTGAAGCAGAAGTTTAAGATGAAGGATTTGGGAGAGCTGCGTTATTTCTTGGGCATTGAGGTGATTAGATCACCAAGTGGGATACAGCTCTTGCAGAGGCAGTATGGATTGGACATGCTGTCCAAATATGGGATGACAGGCTGTAAGCCTATTTCAATTCCTTTGGAGCAGAATGTGAAGCTGAGCGCAGATGCAGGTGAGCTTTTGGAAGACCCTACTATGTACATACGCATAGTAGGAAGCTTGATTTATATGACTATTACCAGGCCAGATTTGAGCTATGTTATTGGATTGGTAAGTCAGTTTATGGAGGCTCCAAGGAAACCGCATTTGGATGCGGCTAGACGCATACTCAGGTATGTGAAGTCCACATTGCAGTATGGACTATTTTATGAGACTGGGGTTCAGATACAGTTGCATGGATATACTGATGCTGATTGGGCTGGTAGCATTTCTGATAGACGATCTACCAGTGGATATGTGTTCTCTTTTGGGAGTGCTGCAGTCACTTGGAGCAGCAAGAAACAGCCTACAGTTGCCTTGTCCTGCACAGAGGCTGAGTACAGGGGTGCAGCAATGGCTGCATGTGAGGTAGCTTGGTTGCATAAGCTACTTTATGATATGCATCAGCCTACAGATGGGCCAGTTGTCATTTATTGTGACAACATGAGTAGTGTACACTTGGCAAATAACCCAGTCTATCATGCTAGAACAAAGCACATTGAGGTGCATTATCACTATGTGCGAGAGAGGGTTTTACTAGGTCTTATTGATCTAGTTTATGTCAGCACAGAGGATCAGGTAGCTGACATATTTACGAAGGCATTGGGCACAGAGAAGCTGCGCAAGTTCATAGACTTGCTTGGTGTGCAGGAATTGGGATTGAGCTCGAGGGGAAGTGTTGAGATATTGAGCTCCACTCGTGATATGCTAGGGTGACCGTTGTGCATTTATGTCACCGACTTGTCAGTTGCAGATGCGGTTGGTACACCACCCATGAATAATAGCTACATGATAGCTATCCTTATCTACTCTAGTTCGTGGCTCAGTTAGTATGCCACCTTAGTTAGTTGAGTTTGGTTTGAGACCCATATATAGGGTTCTTCTATTTCCTTGTACTAGAGTTCTTTTGGCTTACACAACTAAGAAGAGGAAAATAGTTTTCAGCCTCCATCTTTGTGTGTATTCCCCCATTGTGCAAGCAAGAAAGCTACAAGTGAGACTCCTTCCTTCTCTCCCACAATCTTGACAATGTCCATATAGTAGCACGGCATCCATCCCCTCTAAATCTGCATATCCTCTTGTATGTGTGAAAATCCTAGTTGTCACTAGATTTTGAGTCAAGGTTATAAGCTGAAGTTAAAGCAAGCTTTATACCCAACTGTACAAAGATATCATGGGCTTCATCTACATCTAGTTCACCCCTATCTATTGTAATGTTTCCCACACAACCATACCGACAAAAGATCACTTCTAAGAGAAAAGTACGCACTACATTTATTGACTTGGTATATAGAGCTCTCCCTTCCACTTGATTAGTCAAGACTTCATGAGGATATGTGGGCTGCAATCTATCGCAATGTCTCACAGATGAATATATTTGACATGTCATACATGTTTTCACAAAGTGAGAAACATCCTTATATATGTCCTGCCACCAATATCTTTCTTTGATCTTTGGAAAAGTATCTCAAACACCTCTATGGATTGTTGAGAATTAGGTAATCACACCTGGTGTAGCCCCTTTTTATGGAGTGGTTGGGCTAAGGATATGCATGCTAACTCAATCCCATAAGCACAATGGTGAAAAGTGCTACCTATCTTAAAGCTATAAAGCATTGTACTTGTCTATCATTTGATGGCAATGTCATAGCACTTTTGTCCTTTCCCTCAAGTGTCAATGTTATTGTCTACACACATAACATTGTGTTTATGAGTCCAAGCTTCCATCTTGGAACCTAATTCACTTGTGTGACAATCATTAACTACAGTCAATGTCATCATGAGTTTTCTCTTTCTTTTTCATCTACCATAGCCATACTCTAGATCGGTCTTTCTAACATGGCTAGCCCATAAGATTTCATGAAATTCTTACATAATACTTGTGAAGCTCTGTTACCCATAATTTGCAATGGCATACCCTATTTCTTATTAGCATGTTTCCACAAGTACTCATCTTTTAACAAAAACCCATAGGCTTTCCTCTTGATCTTCTTAAACTCCTCATCCAACCACTTGTCTCTCTTTGTTCATGTGATGATGCATTGACCAATTCTCAGCCAACACTGTCTTGCATATTTTTCTTCTAGAAACATTACATAACATCTAAAGTGTTTTCTCTTTATCGTACAAGCTCTTATTAGTGCTATAGCAACTCCTTGCATAACTAAATTCACTCTCACAAAACTTGTATTTGATAAGCTAGCTAATGTATTTTCAGCGTTTATATTGTCATTGCATTCATGAGAGCTACACCTATAGTTACAATGGTTGTCAATTCAGTTTCACAAATCAAAATATCAATTTCAGCTACAAGAAAGACATCTTCTTCCTCCTCATCCATCATTCCATCTTCATTCTCATAGCGTGCCCCCAAGATAACATATATGCCACTATGTCTACCACTAGGTTATCTCTTCCTGCAATATGCTAAAATCTAGGGTTCAAAGGTTTGATGTATGCAATCAACCTAAGCATAGCAATGTCTAGCATAGCACAATTAGTAATCATACCCAATATCGGCAAACAATCAGTCTCAGTGACTACGGAGTAGCCATATAATACTCCTTATCACATTTAAGAGCTGTAAAAAATTCCCCATAATTCTCTTTTTTCCTTTAGATACCTTCTCTATCATTCGGACATACTTTAGCACCAAACTGGATTGCATATCTTTGCCCTTGCTCATCATCTTTCCCAATTTTCCATCCAATCCCAATTGAGCTTGTATCAATAGTAATAATGATAGGCTTCCCATGTGAATAATTAGCCTTCCTCAATGTAGGAGCATATCTCATAAGCCACTTCAATTTCTACATTTCTTTCTAATTCTTCCTTTCCCAGTGAAACCTTTGACCTTTCCTTAAGAGCTAATATAGAGCATTAGCTACATGTGCAAAGTGAGGGATCCATATCAAATAGAACACACATGCACCCAAGAATCTATGAACTTCATATACATTCATGCATACATCTTGCATTCTATCAATCCCATCTATTTTCGCTAGTGATGGTCTTTACCCATAGGACCCACACATATGTCTAACAATCAAAACCTCTTCAACTCCAAATATTGAATTTTGTCCAGAAAGAGTTAAATGCATGTCTTTTAGATGCATCAAAATATTTTCACAATCAATAATATGGTCCGCAACAAACTCTCTACACCCATGAGCATCCATCTCTTCATTCTTTTCATCCATTGCATACCCTTTGATTGGAACATCGTCCAAGAAGGGCATTGTCAATTTTGGTATAAAGTCCTTGAGTACCCTATTCATAGCATTTGCCATGTGTGCCATTGAGTTCTTTGCACCCTGCAGGAGAGTACACACATCCATACTAACCCTAAGGAAGTCTTCATGGTTGTGATATCCCTACTCTCAACTACAAGCTGAAAGTGATCATACCCCGAGTAAAGATCACCCAAAGAATAGATTGTTCTACCTGTAAAATTCCATGCAAATTCATCAACCACAAGACTTGCACCAACATTTCACATGGTCACTTTATTAACCAGTTGCATGTATTGAACTTGGGGGGTTCACTAGGGTTTACTGTATGGTACCATGTGAGTGTAAGGGAGGGGGTTATTTAAGGGAAGGAAGGTACATTTTATAAGGTAAGGTCAAATAAATAGGGGGTAGATAAGGGGTATTTTCATATATTTCTTACACACAGGTGACGACTCCTTATTACTATTAGTGGATCCCTCGTGGTATTGAATAAATCTCAAAGCCCCATTCTTTTTTGGCATAGTAAACCAACCATTTGAGTATGGGGATGAAGAGGACTCTATCTTCATGATGTGAATCTTTTCATTTAGCAAATCCATTAGCTTTGGCAATTAAGCTTTAGCCACTTAAATAGGCCTCAAGTTCTATGGTAAATGTGGCATAATAAATATTACCTTAGGAGAGACAACATTCGAATCCATAGAACCAGCTGGTTGAAATGCAAATGCTTGCCCATGTTTAAGCAACATCTACATAAAATAGCCTCTTTTAGCTGGAAAAAGAAACCCTTTTGTACCAACTTTCAATTCTTGTAATGTTTCAACTATAAATTGATGACCTATATCTTTAGAATCCGTAAACTTGGCTGCCTTGACACCTTCTCATACAGATCCTCACTATCTGGTGGAAGCAGTAAAGGAACTAGTTTTACCTTTTTATCAACCATTTTATACTTTGTCTCCATAATTTCTTCAACCCATTGTAATCCTTCCTATTGAGCCAACAATGCTATAACATCATACATGTCCAAAGAACATATTGATTATACTCTATTTTTAGTCTCATTTTCTACATGTGTAGTTGCTGAAATTTCAGGCATAGTGTCAGTAATATTTAGCCCATTAAAAAGGCCTATTTTTAGTCTCATTTTCTACAAGTGTAGTTGCTGAAATTTCAAGCATAGTGTTAGTAATATTTAGCCCATAAAAAATGCCTGAAATGCCTTCATCTTTAGCTAACAACCCGAATGCTCTCAATTCCTTAGTAGCCCATCTCATAGATACGCATCCAACCTTGCACGTAGCTTCCATAGGCTTAAACCAACATGATCTATTTGTTATAAACTAAGAATAACCAATAGTAAATACATGATTCATTCCATCAAGAGGCGAGTATATCCTCTAAATAGCACTAATGTAGCCCTGCATTATAGCAATACTCAATGAAAATCTAGGTGTTTGAATTCTCTTGCATTTGGAGGCAAAGGAAACTCTCGAGAAGCATATCTGGATTCCTAGGATTATTAACACAAACTATAATAAATTTGGTTGCTTTCCTTCCATCCTTTCTTCTAACTCTTGCATAAGGAGAACCATCATCAAGCACCTTTGTTTCCAAATGCACTCATGTAATATAGGGCTCTCCCAAAATCACTGCATATGAGGAACTATCTTGCACAAATAAGTATTGCTCTTCTTGTACATCACCAATTATTACTTTTACATTAGGACATGTAGCATACATATCCCATGAAGAATTATTTACAACCCTCATACACCAACCATGATTAGTGTCCATAGGCTATGCCCTGGATTGATATGATACAGGGAAGCTTTGTGAGTTGGGGAATACTTTTCCAGAAGGAAGCTCCAAGAGATTTGACCTGTGGAGTGAGATATAAGCAGCTCAATCTGATAGGGAGCTGCTGGCTATGGCTGCCATGGAAGCTTCAGTGAGAGTAGAGTTGGGAGATGAAGTCATGAGCTGAAATTGAGCTAGACTGAGGTTGAGAGGAATCAAGAGAGGCTAGAGAAGCAATGCCATGCCCAACTGGGCTCTGATACCATGTGAGAAATGCGGGATCTAGAGCATGGCAAAACCGGAAGCTATGGAGGATGAAATGAGAAGTGTGGACTCATGATGGAGAAGACAAAGACACTGTTTGTTACACAAGTGAATTAGGTTCCAAGATTGAGACTTGGACTCATAAACACAATCTTGTGTATGTGGACAATGACATTGACACTTCACTGAAAAGAAAAGAGTACTATCATTGCATTAAGAAAGGAAGCAAGTACAATGCTTTATAGGAAAGTAGGAAACTGCAGTAGGCACCATTGTGCATATGGGATAAGTTAACCTGCATATCCTTGACCCTGAGGCTCCATACAAAGAGGCTGTTTTGTTGAGTGTGATTGCTGATTCTCAATAGTAGCCACACATGTGGCTTGTGTGCATGCCTCCCCCCTCATGCTTCCCCACACCACTTAGCTTCTCTCCCTCTCACACTCCTCTCCCTTGCCATTCATCGGCTGAGGGGAGGGGGTAAATAATAAAAATATTTGCCTTAATTTTTTACCATTGTCCCTTTTTCCCTCTAGAAGAGGAGTTCTCATGCGGCTTGCGGGTTTTGAGACTTGGCGGATGGCACTGGCACAGCATGGCAGCCTTTGTCTCCTCCTTTCTCCACATGCTCCAGGGGGGGGGGGGGGTCATATAGGCTAAGGGGGGAGAGAGGTAGCCACACATGTGGCTTGTGTGCATGCCTCCCCCCTCAGGCTTCCCCACACCACTTAGCTTCTCTCCCTCTCACACTCCTCTCCCTTGCCATGCATTGGTTGAGGGGAGGGGGTAAATAATAAAAATATTTGCCTTAATTTTTTACCATTGTCCCTTTTTCCCTCTAGAAGAGGTGTTCTCATGCGGCTTGCGGGTTTTGAGACTTGGCCTTATTTGCACAACACGGTTGGGGTTTATTAATGCGCGCGCGGGGTAGAGACTTTTCCACTAGCATTATCTCGTTGCGGGAGATGACTTAGCACAGCTTTTGCACGGGGCGTGTAGTGATCAAAGTTCTTTAATATTTCATGCGAAAATATTACATTCTCTCCCCCTTAGAGGAATCGAGATGTCCTCATCTCAAGAAGAACTAGGGGTATTGTTGGTTGAGAGTACTCTCATCCATCCAAGTGGCATCCTCTTTGGGATAATCTTTCCACTGGTCGAGGTATTCTCTCAAGGTTCTGGATCTCAAATGCCTCCTCCTAACATCTAAGATCCTGTCAGGCTGTAGCTCAAGGACTCCTTGGCTAGGCATTACAACGTGTTGATCATCAAGCACATGAATAGGGTTAGGCACATACTTTTTTAGTAGACTGATATGGAATACATTATGAACTTTTAGGGTCTCAGGGAGTTGCAGTCTATAAGTATTAGGCCCTAGGCACTTGAGAATCTTGTAGGGTCCACAATACCTTGGACTTAGCTTCTTGCATTCACCTAAGGATAGGGAACTCTTCTTTGGGCATACGCAAATGAAGACCATATCCCCTTCAGCGAAGGATCTATCTTAACGTTTCAAATCCATGTATGCCTTCTGTCTATCCTTGACAGCTTGGATGTCCTGTCTTATTGACTTCATTTAGTCATCCATATCTTCCAGCATCTATTTTGAGGCTTCAACCCTTAGGGTTGGATTTGAGAAGTTTAAAGGACTATGACAATCGTGTCCATACAATGCTTGAAAAGGGGTCATCTGAATGCTTTGTTGATAAGAAGCATTGTAGGCAAACTCAACCAGTGGCAAATACTGAATCCACTTTTTGGGTTCACAACAGCAGTGTGTCCTTAGCATATCCTGGATGACTTGGTTGACTTGCTCTGTTTGACCATCAGTTTGGGGATGGTAAGCTGTACTGAAACAGAGTTGAGTCCCAATGACTTTGAAGATAGCCTTCCAGAAGTGTAAGGTGAAGAGAGAGTCATGATCACTAATGATTCTTTTGGGCAACCCATGTAGTTTCAATATCTCCTTGATAAACAACCTTGCAATGTCTGAGGCTTTATAGTTTGTCTTAACAGGAATAAGGTGCGCAACCTTGGTGAGCATATCCACCACAACCATAACGGAGTTGTATTCTTCCTGAACTTGGGGCAAGCCAACAACAAAGTCCATACTGATGAATTCCCATTTCATTTGGGGAATGTCAAGTGGTTGCAACTTCCCTGGCATTTTGACATGTTCAGCCTTAATGCATTGACAAGACAAACACTCCGTGACATATTTGAGAACGTCACCTTTAAGACTCTCCCAATAATAGCGCTTTCTGACTGCATTGAGGGTCTTGGAATAGCCAGGATGTCCTGAGAAAGGGGAGTCATAAGCTTCCCAAAGTATCTTTATCTTGAGTGATTGTCTTGCTGGTATACATAATCTCATTCTGTGTGTGGTTCTAATTTTGTTGCTAGTAAAGCTTTTGTGAGACCTTTATCATCTCCAAGTGAATCATGCTTCCGAGTGGATGTTGTTCCCTTTAGTGAAAGCATGGTCTGTCAAGATTGTGGGAGAGAAGGAAGGAGTCTCACTTGTAGCTTTCTTACTTGCACAATGGGGGAATACACACAAGGGTGGAGGCTGAAAACAGTTTTCCTCTTCTTAGTTATGTAAGCCAAAAAGAACTCTAGTACATAGAAATAGAAGAACCCTATATATGGGTCTCAAACCAAACTCAACTAACTAAGGTGGCATACTAACTAAGCCACGAACTAGAGTAGATAAGGATAGCTGTCATCTAGCTATTATTCATGGGTGGTGTACCAACTGCATCTGCAACTGACAAGTCAGTGACATAAATGCACAACGGTCACCCTGGCATATCACAAGTGGAGCTCGATATCTCAACATGGTCCCTACGAGTAACAAGTCACAGTGTGGACGTAAACAAGTAAAGACATATGCAACATGTAATTCCTCTTCCGTAAGGAATTGGTCAATGTAAGGGTGAGCAAGCACATGGTCGTCTAAATGCTGGTTGCGGGTGATGGCCAAAACCCTAAACAAGATAGGTGCCACATAAGTAGGGTCGTATTCGATGGTTTTAACTGCCCTGCGTTGCTCAGCATTGGTCATTATTCGACAATCTTTTTTCTCCCATTGGATTCTCAGAGCAAACCACTGCTACAAGAACGTGGAAGGCGAGCTTGCCATCTGCGTGAGCTCTTGCAACTCGTGCTCAGGAACAGAACGAGGAGGCTTACGATATGAAGTGATTAGTCTTCTGAGGGCAGCTTGCTCCTTTGAGATTTTGTCGTTTGCTATTAGTTCAGCAGTAATTTTGGGGAATTTACCGGTCATAAGTTCGTATTCTTCCCAAGTGCATGGTAATGCACGAACATTCGAAGCAAGTGTTTTGTCAAGAAGACCTAGGTCTAGCCTCTCATAACTTCTAGCGAATGTAGTGAAAGTTTTTTCCAACATCTTGATGTAGGTTACTAAGTCATCCCCAGAAGTCGCGGCGAGGTCTTTAGCCAAGGAAAGGAAAGGTCGTTGTCGAAGGGTTTGTGAAAGCAAAGTCGCAACCACAGAGGTTCTTGAGAAATTCCAAGATGAAAGATCAAGCGAAACAAACAATCAGGATGAATATGATGCCAGGTTTTAAGTGTATTACAATTTTTGGTTCAAGTACAAGGAACAAGACCCATAATTTTAGCTCTTTAAAATTGTTGATAACAAACAATGCTTCAGCTTTGAGCAATGACTCTTCAGGATTCCTTGTTGCTACACCATCAGCTGCCAACTCTAATGCTTGGTCAGGTGAGAGACTGAAATGCCCCAGAGCCTTCAGATAGGGATCTGGAAAGGGCTTTACTCTTTCACATTCATTTCCTACCACAAAAATCTCAAAGAAATTTGTGCGGCCAAGCAACGAGATCATTAACTCAGCATTTTCACGAGGTGCATTTGTAACAGCAGCGCATTGGAGACCATTCTGTTTTATCCATTCACAGAGTCCTTCCAGACCTTTTACAGGCTTCAGTAGCTTCCTTGCAAGACTGCGAAAACGAGCTTCTTTGTTTTTCCATGAATTTGGCACATTTCTCATTATCCCAGACAGGGAATAAATGTTTAATCATCTCAGCATCATCTCTTCCTGTTATATGGTTGATGTAAAATTCTTCGCTTATCGGTTTTCCTCCCTGGAAGCTCACCTCTTGCAGGAGTCCTTGATACCTCTTCTGTACCTCCTGGATTTCGTATTTCCAGCAACTCCAATGGATCCAAGCAACCCGCTGAACAAAGGCAGGGAGTTCAGCTATGGAGTCGGGAATCTGAATCCGGTGAGGGCTGGAGACCCTGGCCTGGTATACGACGCGAGCTTCAGGGACTACGTATTGTTCCTGTGCAGCCACGGTCTGAATACGACGACAGTGAGGGCACTGACAGGGGATGCGACGACGGAGTGCCCAGACAACTCGGCAGAGCTGTACAGTCTGAATTATCCGGCGATCACAGCGGCGTATCTGATCGACCTGAAAGGGGAGTGGTACACGACGGAGAGGACGCTGACGAACGTGGAGGGGCTGGGTCACGAACTGCACGTATGAGGCGGTGATGGAGGCGGTGCAAGAGGGCTTGATGGAGGTGCGGGTGTCTCCCTCTCGCCTGGCCTTCTCCAACCCGCGGCAGCAGCTCCTCCAGAATGATGTACCGGCCTTTCCTTCAGCTTTGTCTTCGTCGTCGTCATTGCAGCACTTCTTCCTTGTCGTTGATATTAGCTTCGTCAGTAGTCTCAATCAGGTCATCGTCTGCAGCTCCACTTTCCTCCTCCGATGTTCGAGCTCTCCAACGTTGTCCTTCCCATTGTTTGCTTCTTCAGCATGATCAACATTGCTTCATTTTCCTTCTTCAATTTTCGGACGATTCTTTCATCTTCACAGCTTTCTGCAGCTTCGTCATCTTCATAGTCCGCCTTCGTTACCTTTCGTGTTGAAGCAATGCCGTCTTTACATTCTTCTGTGTTTGTCATAGTAGACCTTTTGACTGCAGATTGGCCCTTTTAGCACGTTCATGGGTGCTTCAGGCATCCTCCTCGTCGTCACTCTACATTCGTTATGGGAATTGGCTTCTCCATTTCCGTCCTCTGATGCTTCTTCTTCTCAGCTCGACATCCTCTTCGCATTGTCTTCAGTAACTTCTTCATCTTTGTCGCTTGTCTTCAATCGTCTTCCATCGCTTTGATTTGATGCCGACTTTCTCCTCCTAAAGCGCGGCTTCTCCTCAGCTTTTCTCCATCCTCCTCTTCCCAATTCGTCCCTTCGTCATCGTAATCCATCTCCGTTGCTTTTTCCCTTTTCTTTTTATCTTCCTCCTTTTCTTGGCTTAATGCCCCTTTGATTAGCTTTCTCATCTTCGTTTTTGAAGCTTGCCTCCCTTTTCGGATTTCCCTCCTTTTTATTTAACCGGTAGCATTTATTATTTTATGTACATCATGGTAATGAGCTACCACAGAACGAAGCACTTCTTTAGAATAGTTGCCAAATTGAAATTCACCCTCACTTTCTCCGTTGCCTGAGAAGTCGAATCATGCCACCACTATGCGTATCCATCTTGGTGAAGTGGGCAAAACCAACAACAACAATGTGCACCAAAAAGAACCCACCTCACACACATATTCTCACCAATTGTATGTACTGATGATGCCTTCCATTTGATTTCAATGACAAATACTCCAAAAAGGAGCACCTGAATTGTCGTCTCACTCGCATACCACAAAGGGCCATTGACACCATACTCCCATGTAACATTAGAGCTTTGCAAAATAGTAGCTGCCCAAGTCCACTGTGATACAATGACACTCATAATCAAGCCTGTCTTGATGCTCCTACTAGTTGTATTGCACCATTCTGAGGTGTGCTAAACATCAAGCATGCTCTCACATTTGGCAAACATATCTACCAATATACTTCGACTTGCATCTCTTGGAATTATTTAAGTACTTCCTCACAAAGCCCATATTCGGCATATCTTGAAATAAGTGTAGCCCATGAGATTGCATCTCGAGTTTCCAACCCATCAAAAACCTTATTCTTCTCCATCTTCGGCATAGAATGAAAGAGCAAGCATAAAAACTAAGTATGTACAAAGTAACAAATCTCATGCACAACTTTTGGGTGGTTTTCACACCTCGAATGCGCAGCAATACGACATCATACCGCGTAGGAAGGTTTAAGACCTACTAGTGGGAATGGTGCAAATGGACTGGATAGTGGTGACTCCATCATTGGTGTCACAGGTGTGGCTTTGCACTCCGAAGCACTTTGAGGTGCTATAGGAAGCTCTAGGGGCATGGGAGTTGTATTGGGTTCTGAGTGAGCAGTCATGGGGGTATTTAAGTTCTCTGTATTAGGTAAGTCCAAGGCTTGTGGTGTTTGCTTTGGTTGATAGATGAGCTGGGGCTTACTAGCCACAACGAGCAATGGTTTGCTGACTATGCCCTGGGCACCATGTGTGCAAGCCTCCCTCACTTGGGTGAGATTTCTTGTAGATGAGCTTTTAAACTTGCCATTTTTTGGCACCCAAATCCAGGGGTTGCCCTCGTAGTATCCTTGTGCTCACAAGAGATCTTTGGGGATCCATCGCGGCGTGGTTGTGTGTCTACGTGATAGCGTCTAGACTGCCTCTTAGGCCGTGATGGCTGATTATTTTGGTGTTTAGAATCACATTTGGGTGGTCTACCTGGATGTGGTCTTTGCCATTTTTGCACCCATTTAAGCTTGGACTCCTTGGCCTTGTGAGCACTCCTGGTGGGTTTGGGCCTAGGGTCGAGAGCCTGGCATGAGGCCTTAGTTTTCTTCTGTTTAGCGTTGGGCTGAAGCGTGGCTGTAGGGGTTTCTATCGGTGGCTTCGTAATGGTGGAGGAGTCAGGACAGCCCTTGCTGAAAGTCGTCACTATACGCACATTGCCTATAGCAAGATGAATGTGGTTTACGTTGTAATCCACATTACAGTTCGTTTGCTTCTTGAAAGTACGACCTAATAGTGACATATTACCGGCTCCTTTAGTGTCAGGCAACACATGTAAGAAGGCAGGTAAACTTTCAGACTCGATATAAACGACTACCTTGCACTTCCCTAGGAGTGAATAAGCATTACCCCCAAACGGGGTGAGTTTGACATTAGTGGGCTGTAGTTTCGGTTGACCAATGCGTGTCCAATGGTCATGTGTCAAGACGTTGTAGATGGCACCTTCATCAATCAAGGCATCGAAAGAATACGTCGCTCCTGCTGTGACTGTGATTCGTAGATACGTTAGTGCCACTGCTTCTTCATCCTGATTTGTAAGGTTGGTTATAGTAGCCATGCAGATGTTCATTGGGGGTTCTAGCATGGGTGGCTCATGTAATGGATGGGAAGGAGGATATTACTTCTTTATGCAGCTGCCTTTAAAAAAGCCTATTCCTTCGCCTTCAAGTGTCTCTAACTCAACATTCCCTGTTCTACCAATCATGCGTACTCTGAAAGGCCCTAGCCCCCGAAACTTCATCTTTTGTTTATGTCCTTTTACAAAGTATAGCAGAACAAGTTCCCCTTGTTCAAAATCTCGCTGTTTGACATGCTTGTCAAACCACATCTTTTGTCGAGCCTTCTCACAAATCAGAGAGTGAGTGGCGAGGAGTTGGGTCTCCGTTAGGCACTCTAACTCCACTAAGCGATTGGTCCAAGCCTCTCTTCCCTCCCAATGCTCCTGGACTGCTATCCTTAAGCTAGGGATGAAGAATGCTAAGGGTAAAATGGCTTTAGTTCCGTATGTCAGCCTAAAAGGTGTCTGTTCTACAGCCGTTTTATAAGCTGTGCGATAGGCCCACAAGGCCGCCATTAGCTTGTTGTCCCAGTCACTTCTTGAAGTAGACACTACCTTTTGTAAGCACGTTGACTAAGATTCTATTCGTGGATTCGGCTTGGACATTAGCCTGAGGGTAATAGGGAGAGGACTTTCGATGAATTATTAGGAAGGTAGAGAGCAGGTGGGAAATCACCTCATTAATGAAGTGCATGCCTTGGTCGCTTACAAGTTTGATTGGACAGCCAAACCGTGAAATGACCTGCTCCCACAAGAACTTTGCAGTGGTTCTAGCATCATTCTTCCTCGTGGCTCGTGCCTCTGCCCACTTCATTAGATAATCGGTTGCCACTATGATGTAGCGAGCTTGGGAATATTGTGCCGCAGGACTGATAGGTCCAATAAAATCGATGCCCCATTTTTCAAAGGGTTGTTGGGCTATGATAGGAGTCAACTCCATCTTGTCTTTCCGCATAGACACTTTGGTCCTTTGGCACTCATTGCAGTGCTTTACGAATTTAGCCGCATCGCGGAAAAGGGTGGGCCACCATAGTTGGGATTGTAGCACCTTTCGGGCTGTTGTGTCCTCGCTAAAGTGTCCTCCAACGATTCCGCCATGTGCTTCTTTCAATGCATCGTGCATCTCGTGCTCACATACGCATCTGCGCAATAAACCATCTTGTACCAACCTGTAGAGTTGGTCGTGGTATGGCTGAATTTTCAGGATAAGTCTTCTCAGCTTGGCCTTCTCAATGGGTCTCTCAGGTAGTCTGCTCTCTAGCATTTGCACTATGTCATCGGCCCAATATGATGTAAGATCATCTTTAAACAATTCTCTCTCGCTAGACAGGTTAAAGAGATGAGCATTCGGTAAATCGTCAGGTATGCCTTGTCCAACGGCTTCTCCTATGGGTATGCGGGACATGTGGTCAGCCATCTAATGTTGCTTTCCTTTGCGTACAACCACAGAGAAGTCAAACTCCAGTAGAAGGAGTAACCATCTAGCTGTGCGTCCCGTAGTGCAAGGCTTGTTTACAAGATATAGCAAGGCTTGATGGTCAACAAAGAAGACAAAGGGAGTGGCCAACAGGTAATGCCTAAATTTCTTTACTGCAAATACCATGGCCAACCCCTCCCTTTCTGTCGTGGAATAGTTCATCTCAGTCTCTATGAGCTGCCTGCTGGCAAAACTCACCGGGTAATCTAAGTTATGTTCACCAGGCTGCCATAGCACGGCTCCAATAGCGAACTTAGAGGCGTCTATGTGTACATGAAACGTTATGTTCCAGTCTGGGGCTCGTAAGATTGGTGCAGTAGTAAGAGCCTTTTTCAACTCCTCATATGCATGCTGGCATTCCTCAGTCCACTCGAACACTATCAATAGCTTGTACAATGGTCTAGCATGTGAGAAATGCGGGATCTAGAGCATGGCAAAGGTAGAAGATATGAAGGATGGAAGGAGAAGTGTGGACTCATGATGGAAAAGACACTGTTTGTTACACAAGTGAATTAGGTTCCAAGATTGAGACTTGGACTCATAAACACAATCTTGTGTATGTAGACAATGAAATTGACACTTCACTGAAAAGAAAAGAGTACTATCATTGCATTAAGAAAAGGAAGCAAGTACAATGCTTTATAGGAAACTAGGAAACTGCAGTAGGCACCATTGTGCATATGGGATAAGTTAGCCTGCATGTCCTTGACCCTGAAGCTCCATACAAAGAGGCTGTTTAGTGAGTGTGATTGCTGATTCTCAACACCCCTCCTCAATCATAACTAGAAAGGCACAAAGTGTGTAGAGGCTGTAATGAGAACCACTGCAAAGTGTGGGCACACCACAAACATGGTAGACACCAGAGGCTGTTGCAGAAAAACTGTGTGGGCACCAAAACATGATGGACATCCAGAGGCTGTAACAGGGGCCTCACAAAGTGTACAGGGACTGTAATGCCAAGTTACATAAGGATTTTTACAAAGCTTATGGTAGGAAGCATTAGGGCAAGGAAGTACAAGGCTATTTAAAACAGTCTATAAGAATTATGAGAGTAAAAGGACTTATGAGTCTTGTCCTTCCGATCCTGGTGGTCTTCATCTTCATCTTCTTCTTCCTTTGCTCCATTTTCTTCTTCTTCTTTGACTGCGACTAGATAGGCCTTTTGGGATCTCTTTCTTGTGTGGCAGAACTTCTCGGTGTGTCCGGTCCTTTTGCAGAAGTCACAGAAGAGCTGATCCTTCTTGCCTTTGTACCTGTTGCCAACATATAATGCATACTCATCTCTAGAGGTACTTGGTTCTTCCTTAGTTTTTAGCTTCTTTTCCTCTTCTAACAGTGATGCCTAGATATCAACAAGTTCAGGATTTGGCATGTTGATTAAGGTTGTTGATACATTATTATATTCAGGAGGCAAACTCTTAAGTAGAACACCGATGCAAACATCTTCATCCATTTTAATGTTGATTCTTGCAAGTTGGGTTAGGAGTCCTTCCATGTAATTGAGATGTGTGGCAAGTGATGTGCTGGACTTCATTTCAAGCCTGAAGAACTCAATCAGGAGACCATACTTTGATGATTTAGATTGTGCACCGAACAGGGTGTCAAGTCTTTTCCATGTATCCTGTGAGGTCTCACAGTTATCCACATGATGGATATAACTGTCGTCTAGCTCCAGTTTGATAATGGCATGGGCTCTGTCATCATTCTTTTGCCAAGTAGTTGCAAGGTCCGCGTCCCGAGGTTTCTTCTCTTTGCCATTTGTGATGGCCCAGAGACCCTTTTTCATCAAGATGAGCTTGATGCGGGTTTGCCAGGTGTGAAACCCGACTCCTTTGAATCGGGCATTTGGAGAGTCTTTTTCCATGTTGAGGTTTCAATATCAGCAGCAAATCAGCACCAGAATTCTGAGATTTTATCAGTAGAAGAGCAGAATGCAGTGTGTCAAGAGACACAGTTAGTGACAGTGTGAAAACACACTATGTCAGTGTTGATGTTGAGCTTGATTCTTGATTCTTCTTGTTCGGGATCGTTCGGTCGTTCTTCAATCTTCTCAAGTCCTTCCCCTCCTTGATTTGATGCTAGGTCAATGGATTACAGTGACAGAGGCTTGGGTTGAGTGTCAAGAGAAAGAAAAACTCAGAAAAAAAAGCTTGAGAAATTTTGGCTATGGTGGAATTAGGGTTTCTGAGACAGGGGCCTGGTTTTTCTCAGATTGTAGGAGCTATACTTGATCATTTTAAAAAAATTTTACATGCCTAGGAAGCTGACTTCATGAGCTATCAAAGCCCCATGATAATCATCAAGATCGTGGATTGTATGAAGCACGCAGGCAACTCGAACAGATTCGGCGCAGTTCAGGACAAGTTTCCGTGATTTCCGTAATGCCGGGGTCAGGGCCTAGCAATGTGATCAATTTTCATACCAGGATGAAGCGTCTTGAGTAGAAGAACAACCCCCTAGAAGGAATCAAGAGCTGAAATGGCCTGGTTGAGAAGTTATTGAAGCTCCAAGTGAGGTAGGTCCTGTCTGGCTATGGCAGACACAGAGCAGAGATTGAGAATTTTCACAATGCTGAGCTTCAGATAGCCAAATTTCATAGATTGATGTGATACAGGGAAGCTTTGTGAGTTGGGGAATACTTTTCCAGAAGGAAGCTCCAAGAGATTTGACCTGTGGAGTGAAATATAAGTAGCTCAATCTAACAGGGTGCTGCTGGCTATGGTTGCCATGGAAGCTTCAGTGAGAGTAGAGTTGGGAGATGAAGTCATGAGCTGACATTGAGCTAGATTGAGGTTGAGAGGAATCAAGAGAGGCTGGAGAAGCAATACCATGCCCAACTGGGCTCTGATACCATGTGAGAAATGCGGGATCTAGAGCATGGCAAAGGCGGAAGCTATGGAGGATGGAAGGAGAAGTGTGGACTCATGATGGAAAAGACACTGTTTGTTACACAAGTGAATTAGGTTCCAAGATTGAGACTTGGACTCATAAACACAATCTTGTGTATGTAGACAATGACATTGACACTTCACTGAAAAGAAAAGAGTACTATCATTGCATTAAGAAAAAGTGTAATCCATTTTCATCTTCACTAAGATAACCATTCCTTTTACCCTTTACATTGACATGCCTCCTAAGAACTTGTTCCCCCCATTTGCTAGAGTTATCATAATTGAGAAGCAATGTAGCATACCTAGTGCTTGAAGAGTAAACCCAAAGTGATATGGTAAGCTCTTGATAGGGGCTTTGGCCAAATTTTGTGGTAATAATCCGGGTTGTAAAAAACCCGGATCAACATGACCAAGAATTCAAAGTGTCCATACCTTGTACTGAATGCCATCTTTGGGATATCTTCTTCCTTGATCCTTATCTGATAATATCCAGACCTAAGATCAATCTTTGAGAAGATCTTCGCACCTTGAAGACGGTCAAGAAGCTCATCTATTCTTAGAATGGGGTACTTGTTCTTAATGGTTGATTGATTCAACCCTCTGTAGTCAATACATAACCGAAGCATTCCATCTTTCTTCTTCTGGAATAGTACTGGAGATCCCCATGGTGAGCTGCTATGATGGATGTAGCCTTGATCTAACAGTTGCTTGAGTTGCTCCTTCAACTCAATCGCTTCCGGGATGGACATCCTATATGGTCTCTTTGGAATTGGTGCAGCTCCTGGCACTAGCTTGATTTCGTGATCAACTTCCCTTTGAGGAGGAAGTTCTGTCAGCTCTTCAGGAAATACGTCTACGTATTCCTTTAACCATGAAGGTTCTTCCCTAGACTCCTGATTGTGATCTAGCTTATTAAGCTTAATCAAATAGACAGGTAGCCCCTTTCTAACTCCTTTTATTATCTGAGATGCTTTGGCTAGTTGAATTTTTGGCTTCCTAGCCTCTCCTTGAGTTGTGACCAATTCTCCTTTAGAATTTCGAAAGGAAACTTGGCCCTTTCCACAATAAATGTAGGCATCATTAGGTTTAAGCCAATCCATTCCGAGCAAACACTCGTGGATACCTAGGTTCATAACCTTGAATTTGACCGAAGTCGACTTTCCTCCCAGTAGGAATTTCACCTTTAGTAGTTTGCTTGGTACAAGTGACCTCACTGCCATTTGATAATTCCACAAGTAAGGTAGGTGCATCTATTGTGGCTATTCCTAATCTTCTTGCACAGAGACTGGTGAAATGAAGGAATGCGTACTGCCACAATCAATCAAGGTTTTGAAGCTTTTACCTTGATAATCCGATGGAGTTTGAATCACCGAAAATTGGCGATTCGGGCCTTTCTTGTGAAGGGCGGCATGAATCATTGCCCTCTCAATGTCTGCTTCCATGGTTGGGTCTTCTTCATTACACAACTCCTTGTTGGCAACACTAGAGGTTCTCCCTCTGGCCCTGACGGTGGCTCCTTGGTCACAGATGGTTCCTTGGAATGGTCCTTGACGTTGACCTCCGTTAAGCTTGGGACACTGCCTTTTAAAGTGACCAGGCTCACTGCAATGGAAGCAATGGAGATTGTGGCCATTACCTTGGGTAGGCATGAAATTATTGACATTGTTGGTCCTAGCTTTCTTTCTTTGTCCTTGATTTTGGCCTTGCACTCTCTTCGCCTAGGACCTATACACTCCTTTGTTCTAATCCTTGTAAGACCAAGTCTTGTTATTTCTTGGCCTGGTCTGCACCTCCTGTATTATGGGTGCCACTCGAATGAGCACATCCTAAAGGTCTATTGGGCGCATTGATTCTAGACGGGTATTTATGGGTGGGTTTAATCCGGGACAAAACTTTGACACCTTTTGTGTCATATCCATTTGTGGCGCGTACTTCAAAAGAGAGACGAACTTTGAATAGTAAGCATCAAGGGATAGATCCAGCTGCTTCAGCTCATAGAACTCGTTCATCTTCTGCATGTGGTAGGTAGGTGGTAGATATCTTCCTTGCGCAGCTCTTTTCAGCTTCTCCCAAGTAACTGACCCTTCCGAGATCCCTTGGTCTCTGCACCATTGCTTCCACCAAAGCCTTGCTTCGCCGGTAAGCTTCAGTTTGGCGAGCATCACTTGGTTAGCTGGTGCAATACCTGCTACTTCAAAGTAATCCTCCATGGATTTGATCCAGATTTCGGTGTTAGTTTGGACAGTCCTTCCCTTGCCATCAAATTCTGGTGGCTTGATTTTCTTGAGAAGAAACTTCTTCTCCTGAATCATGGCCGTACTTGGTGTAGGGGTCGGACTAGGAATTTGCTTTTGAGGTTGTGCCTGGGCATTAAAATTCCTTACGTAAAAAACTTGCTAAGCATTTCTCACATTACATTACATGCACGTTCAGTTTTTAGCCAAGTGACCTAATCACTTAACTCCATTACTAACACTTACAGCCAAGACAATCATTGATAAAAAAAGTCTATTTCATTCATATGGGTGTAGCCCTTTCAAGTATAATTATTTTTGGAAAGATGGGACAAGCTAATACATTAATTTGGGGAGAATAAGATTGTATTACATTCAGCTACAGGAACTGAGTAATAGTATGGATTGGGGTCATGGATTTTCAAGAATCGATAGGTCATAGGAAGATTAGGGTATCCTTTCCTTTGATACCGGTTCTTCTCATAACGTCCCAACACCTTGATTCTGTCGGCAGGGATTATTCGAGTTACTTCCTAGTACACATATGTGTTCTGTGCTTGACCTTTCGACCGCCGATATGTAGGGTTGCATTTGCGTGAGCTTCAACAAAAATGAACAGCTTCACGATCTTTAGGTCCTCCATCCACTTGATTCTCTTCAAGTTGGTCCGAAGGTACGCAAGTCAGTGGACAGCTATGTAATAAATTCCTGAATCACCCATCCATCTCCGTTCCATGTACAGGGGTGAAGGATTGTAGATGCAGTCTAAGATATTCATCATACCTAGCCTCCATCGATAATCAAAAACATGCATCGCGGTTATAAACATAACCTGGAACACTAGGAACTTGTTCCATGCTTCACGACTCTGCGCTTCTCCTCATTAAGTTTCCTTGAAATTATTAGATCCTCGTTGGCTCGCTCTGATACCAACTGTAACATGTCCACCTGTTCACTTGTAGGACACGTCTTAGCAGCCCATCAGGAAGAGAGTCCAGAAAGCGCCGCCCGGCACTCCCACGGAATGTCACGAGGTTTGCGATCTAGGTCTTCCCGAGTTTGCCATGAAGCGGAAGCATTCCAGCCGTTCCACAACTTAGGATCGACCTGAATCAAGGTTTTTCTAGTTGTCAAATTCCTTGAACGATAGGTAGCGTCGAACCCCAAGCGAACTACTTTACGCAGATTTTCCCGAAGAAAATTGACAGCAAGGAACGGTGACCTAGAATCTAGAGTACTAGAGTCCCGATTTATATTGTTTTAGGGGAATGGAATGGGACTATGCCTTATGGGCAGAGAGGTCGAGCTTTGCATCCCTCCCGTTTCCCATTCTTCGTGAACCAAGTGCAGCATGAATCCACTTCGACCCTAACGTTTCTGCGTAAAGTAGTTCACCTGGGGTTGGACACTAGCTACCGTTCTAGGAATTTGACCACTAGAAAAATCCTGATTCAGGTCAGTCCTAAGTGGGAATGGCCGGAATGCTTCCACTTCGTGGAAGACTTGGGAAGACCTAGATCGAAAAACTCGTGACATTCTGTGGGAGTTCCAGGCGGCGCTTTTTGGACTCTCTTCCCGATGGGCTGCTAAGACGTGTCCTACAAGTGAAGAGGTGGGCATGTTACACCGAATACTTCCAGCATTCGATCCTGGATCATTCGCGACTTGGCAAGATTCCAAAGGTTTAGCAAGCTAGGTTGCTTGTTTACCCTTTTTCCTTGGGTTGGGGTTTATATCTTGTTGATCCCAAATTGTCACTACCTTAGGTTTCCTTATATTATAGTTGAATAGATCCTGGACAACCTCGTCATCCTAACTTGGTTGGTCAATTTGCTTCTTGGCAATTCACCATTGCCCTAAACTTCACAAAACAATTCCCAACAGGGAGTGTTGTAGTGGGACCACTACTCATTTCTTAGAGAATCTAATTTGTAATTAGAATTTTCCAATCTTGGTCTAAGGTATAGCAGTACTAACTTGTGATTTAGATGCAAGAGCATATGGCCTTGCAGGCTTGTTGCAGGAGATAGGTTTCAATACCTAACTTGTGGGATTATATCTCCCATCAGGCGGTATTTCTTGATCACGATATAGTGTTTGGGAATCCTATTGACCCCAATCCAAAACCGTAATCCTACTAGGTTGATAAATGTTTTGGCCCTAGGGTCCCTAAATTCCTTGCGCGAAATTCTAGTATTTGGTCATCTGATCCTTAGGGTGAGAACCCTAGATCATTCCTACATGGTTGATTTGATAACCCTAACATTCGCGAATGTGGGTTGAACTTTTAAGATCGAAAATATTAAATCGACATCCTAAGTGCAATACTAAGCAGAATTTTAACATAACTTAACCTAACCTAGCACATTGAGGTGTTCATCGTACGCCTTTATGAATCTCATGTGAGTTACAAGTACATGCGATTTACTTAATTGATCTAATTGTCTTACGAATAAAGATGATCCTTCCCTTAGAGATGCAAATATTTCCCTCTAAAGTTTGCAAGAACTTTCCCTAAAGATGGAAATAACTGCAAGATGCATGAGATATATCATTTCATGCGAATATGCAATTTCAAGACCATAGACCTTTTGCCTTTATACAACTATGGGACCTACAATGATCTTTCTTTTCCTCGGCCTATACGGTATTGGTTGACATTCATAACTATTTCTTATAAATCCTACGTTTTATGCATCAAATTCAAAGCTTTTGTATTTTAATGAAGGTGCATCCTTTCCGAAATGCGAATTTTGATAATAGAACTCTATGCATGGATGCAACATTCTTTCATGACCAGATGCCAATGAATACATCATTGATTTAATCCATCCTTTATCACTTATCTCAACCTAAATTGTAACTATCATTGCATGCGAATTGTCTATTGTCATAAGTGCATTATGTGTTATATGCCCTATCCTTTGTGTGATGCAACAAAGACACCTTCGCACAATTGCAGCTTTTAACTTATGCATCATACGTTCAAAAATGCGACTATCCTTGATCATGGAAGTGCTAGCAAATGCAAGTACCTCGTCATGCAATTGAACTTTGTAAATGGAACAAGTATATAAATTTTCCAATGCATTTAAGTTTCCCTATGTGAATTAAAACATGCTTTATGTATCCTTTTCATGTGAGGATATTTTTCGGAACTTGGGCATTCAATATTGGGGCGTTGTCCACTCTTGTACTTTGGGTGGAAGCTCCCACGTGCGCTCCTCTCGACTTTTGCTTAGGAGCCATTGACGAAGTAAATTTTGACTCAACAAACTCTCCCTTGGCCCCCTTACGAGTTTCGAAGTTACTACTGTCTGAGATCTCCTTCCCTGCACATGAAATAGGCCTTGCAAGACATGGACTAAAAACCCCGGGAGAGCTGCAGGTGAACTTGGTCTAGAGAAGCTTCAATTAGAAGCTTCTCAAGCTTCTGGATGAATAGGGGATGACGTGTGAAGACGTGATGGCAAAGATGATTGGAATGATGATGGTGAGGATGACGTTGATGATACCATTGGTGGCGGTGAGGATGACGATGATGATAGCGTTGGCGGCGGTAGCAGCCTGACGGCGTGGCGCAGGCTAACGGCGACAGCAGTCCGATGGCGGCGGCAGCTCGACGGCGGGCAACACAGACCAGGCCCCTCCCAAGCTTGGGAGGGGGGGTTTATATGAGGTGAAGGTGGGGGGGTGGCCACACAGGTGGCAGTTGCATGGTTCCCCCCCATGCCCCTCCATAACACCTACTCACTCTCTCTCTCCCCACCATGCAACGGGTGAAGGAGAGGGAGTTATATATATAAAAAATTTGCAATTTATTGATTATTCCTTTTTCCCTTGAAGGGGAGTTCTCGTGGTGGGTTACGATTTTGAGCCACGGTTTCCTATGCACAACGTGGGGGCTGGTATTGTTAGTACACGAGGATGGAGCACTTAGGCTAGAGTTTCTTGTCACGGGAGATTAGTTCAAATTGTTTTTACGTGGGATGTAGGGTCATAATATTTTGTTGTAGAAATATTACATTCTCTCCCCCTTAGAGGAATCGAGATGTCCTCATCTCGAGAAGATCTGGGGATATTGTTGGTTGAGAGTACATCCATCTATCCAAGTGGCATCCTCTTCGGGGTAATCTTTCCACTGGATGAGGTATTCTCTCAAGGTCCTGGATCTCAAATGCCTCTCCCTAACATCTAGGATTATGTCAGGTCGTAGCTCAAGGACTCCTTGGCTAGGCATTACAATTTGTTGATCATCAAGCACGTGACTAGAGTAAGGCACATACTTTTTCAATAGGCTGATATGGAATACATTATGAGCTTTTAGGTTTTCAGGGAGTTGAAGTCTGTATGCATTAGGCCCTAGGCACTTGAGAATCTTGTAGGGTCCACAATACCTTGGACTTAGCTTTTTGCATTCACCTAAGGATAGGGAACGCTTCTTTGGATGTACGCGAATGAAGACCATATCACCTTCAACGAAGGATCTGTCTTGCCTTTTCAAGTCTGCATAAGCCTTCTGCCTGTCCTTGGTAGCTTGGATGTCATGTCTTATTGATTTGATTTGGTCATCCATGTCTTCCAATATCTGCGTTCAAGCTTCAACCCTCAAGGTTGGATCTGAAAAGCTCAAAGGAGTACAACAATCGTGCCCATACAATGCTTGAAAAGGGGTCATCTGAATGCTTTGTTGGTAAGAAGCATTGTAGGCAAACTCAACTAATACTAACGAATTCCCATTTCATTTGGGGAATGTTCAATATTTGCAATTTCCCTAGAATTTTAACATGTTCGGCCTTAATGCGTTGACAAGACAAACATTCTGTGATATATTTGAGAATGTCACCTTTGAGCCTATCGCAATAATAGCTCTTCCTGACTGCGTTAAGGGTCTTGGAATAACCAGGATGTCCTGAGAAAGGGGAGTCATGGGCTTTCCAAAGTATCTTTTGCTTGAGTGATTGGCTTGCCCGGATACATAATTTTGTCCTAAAGTAGACAAGTCCACTATCGATAGAGAATTCTTGATACTTCGTTTCTAGCTTTGGGTCTTGATCTTTGATGGGGATCTCCCTTAGCAATTTCTGATAGGTTGGGTCATGAGATGCCTCTTCTCTAGCTAGCTCAAGAATTGGATTGTTTGGCATGAATAACTTTGTGGCTAGAGATCTAACTGTTGATGGATCTTGCAAAATCAGAGAATTTAGAAATGACTTGTGACTGAGTGCATCGGCAACTACATTCTCCTTTCTAGGCGGGTATCTGATTTCAAAATCATATTCTTCCAGTACTTCAGTCCATCGGCATTGCCTCATATTGAGCTCATTTTGGGTGAAGATCCATTTAAGACTCTTGTGGTGTGTCACTAAGGCAAATTTGTTACCCAGCAAGTAGTGTCTCCAAAGTTTGAGAGCATGGATGACAGCCAACAGCTCCAGATCATGCGTAGCATAATTCCTTTCATGGCTCTTCAGTTTCCTTGAAGAGTATGCTACGGGGTGACCTTCTTGTATGAGCACACATCCTAAGGCAAGTGCGCTAGCATCAGTTATCACTTCAAACTCCTTCCTAAGATCAGGAAGTTTCAGGATGGGTGCTGATACCAAGCTTTGCTTTTGTTTGTCAAAGCTATCCTATACTTGCTTCTTTAGTAGATCAATTAGAGGTGCTGCAATCAAAGCATAGTTTTTGATAAAGACCCTGTACCATCATGTCAATCCAAGAAAATTATGTACTTCTTTGACAGAAGTTGGTGTTGGCCATTCCAGAACGTCTTTGACCTTGGCCGGATCTACTGAAATTCCTTCCGCTGATACAATGAATCCCAGATATTCAATCTATCACTTGAAAAATGCACACTTTTTCTTCTTGGCATAAAGCTTGTGTGCTCTCATTGTTTCAAGGACAATGCAAAGCTGGGGTTCATGATCTTTTTGCTGCTTGGAGTAGACTAGGGTATCGTCAAAGAAGACGAGTATGAAGTCATCAAGATAGGGCCTAAGGATATCCTGCATTAATCTGTTGAAGGTAGCAGGAGCATTTGTCAGCCCAAATGACATGACTAGGAATTCAAAGTGTCCATACCTTGTGCTAAATGCGGTCTTCGGGATATCTTCTTTCTTGATCCTTATCTGATAATATTGAGACCTGAGATATATCTTGGAGAAGATCTTCGCACCTTGAAGACGGTCAAGAAGTTCATCTATTCTTGGAATGGGGTATTTGTTTTTAATGGTTGATTCATTCAACCCTCTGTAGTCAATGCATAGCCGAAGCGTTCCATCTTTCTTCTTCTGGAACAGCACTGGAGCTCCCCATGGCAAACTACTAGGACGGATGTAGCCTTGGTCTAATAGTTGCTTGAGTTGCTCCTTCAACTCAATCGCTTCCAGGATGTAAATCCTATATGATCTCTTTGCGACTGGTGTAGCTCTTGGTGCCAGCTTGATTTCGTGATTGACTTCCCTTTGTGGAGGAGGTTCTGTTAGCTCTTCAGGAAATACGTTTGCGTATTCCTTTAACCATGAAGGTTCTTCCCTAGATTCCTGATTCTGATCTAGCTTATTTATTTTAATCAAATAGACTCGTAGGCCCTTCCTAACTCCTTTTATTATCAGTGTTGCTTTTGCCTGTTGAATTTTTGGCTTACCAGCCTCTCCTTGAGTTATAACTAGTTCCTCTTCATAATTTCTAAAGGAGACTTAGACCTTTCCATAGTGAATGTGGGCATCATTGGGTATTAGCCAATCCATTTCGAGCAAACATTTGTGGACACCTAGGTTCATTACCCTGAACTGACCGAAGTCACTTTCCACCCAGTAGGAATTTCACCTTTAGCAGTTTGCCTGGTACAAGAGACCTCGCGACCGTTTGCTAATTCCACAAGTAAGGTAGGTGCATCTATTGTGGCTATTCCTAATCTTTTTGCACAGACTGGTGAAATGAAGGAATGTGTACTGCCACAATCAATCAAGGTTTTGAAGCTTTTACCTTGATAATCTGATGGAGTTTGAATCATCGAGAATTGGCGATTTGGGCCTTTCTTGTGAAGAGCAGCATGAACGCAGTTAGAAGATTGTTGGTCCGGTACCTCTTAGCAATGTGTGGAGGAAGCAAGGGTTCAGTGAGGTAGAAAAAGTTGTCAATGGTGAGGGGAAGCGCACAGGACGGTGCATGAGACATCATTTGTACTGTGACAACACAATGTAGCATGGTTGAGCTCAGTGACACCTTACTTTTGGTAGTGGGTAGCTACTTGTATTGCTTGATGAGTACGGTGTATTTTCCATGGTCGTCCGTGCATTGCTTACCATGATCGATTGCAATGGTATTAAGGTGGAGTGCAAAAAGGAATCGTGCAAATGAGTCAGGGTGATAGGTCATGCCCTTGATGTGCCCTCGACAATTGTGGGGGATGTGTAGAGGGCTAGGGGACTAGGGACGGAGCCAGCCGACCAAGGTAACTAGGCGTACCTAATTTGAGTACCCCTAGGTGTCGTGCTGCGATTGTGAGTGCTTCTCTTTTCTCTCTCTCTCTCTCTCTTTCTTTTCTTTTTGTTTTTTCTTTTTCTTTCTCTTCTTTTTCTTTTCTTTTATTTCCCCTTTTTTTTTAAAATAATAACATGAGTACAACCATTGCAATATGTTGAGGCTATCATCCTTTCAATTGAATTGGGAAATGTCAAGATTCAAAGGCTATGAAAATGGATATTAGAGCGATGATTGTGTCCTAGCCTCTTTGCTAGAGGAAGAGTTGTTGAGATGGGGAGATATACTGGATATTTTGCAAGACCTCTTTGTAACGTGCAATGTTGGTACAATTAAGGTAACAGTTGTTGTGAGTGCCAGGTGTAGAGCTTGACCCAGAAAGAGAGAGTGGCCATTGATCATGCTTTAGGCCATGTGATGTGGGCGATTGACAGGGGTGATTTTCGCTTTCGATGGTGAGGCTTCCATCATGGCTCTTTGTGAGGCTGGTGGTCTTGCAGTGACTTGGGCATTGAACACTTTCGTACAAAGACCTGTGTGGTCCTGCATCCACTTGACACTTTGTGAGAGTATATGCAGGTCACATGCGTCAATTATAATGAAAAAATGCAATGCAAGAAGATATTACTTTATCAAAATCCTATGGTGTTGACTGTGATGCATATCATCGGTGCTTGTTAAAGACGTCACATGTATTAGTATTCGGTAAGGGAGGTTTGTACAGTTGGGGAGCTTGCCCCTTTAACCACTTAAGGACAAAAAGTTATGACAAAATGTCATTTGGCAAGCAGCTTATACAACATAGGGCCTATTCTATTTGTATGTGGTGGGGTGAATTTGGGTGATCAAGCGATTGGGACTGTGCCAGTGCAGGATTCCTATCCGGCCAGGCACAGGGAAGATGTCAGCCGAGACCTGTATGGTGTAGTCCCTCACCACAACTGTTTCAAGAATTCTTTTAAATAATTCATCAAATTCCCTCTTGTTTCTAGCTTCCTTCTTCTCTTTTGAGCACCTGGTGCTTAAGTGTTTGGTGAGGGCCTACATGGCCGCGGTTGCCCACCCCCCCCCCCCCCGGCATTCACTTGAGCCTTTGTTTTCCTGGCCTAGGAAGTTTTTGGCTTGCGTCCGGAGTGATGTCTCTTAGGGCCTCTTTTTGGTGTGTACCTCTTAAGGGTAGGCATATATTGCTCTGGTGGAGGCGCTTGTGCCTTATGCTCCCTTCTACGGAGGAGAGCTTCCTTGCATGCCAGCTACATTGTGTGCTCCATGATGGCTACTGTGGGGAGATATGTAAAATGTGAACCAAGGTTAGGTTTTGAGGTAGGATAGAATTATTTGCATGAAAGGGATTAAATAATGGATTATCAAGTGCATATGAGGAGGAGGGGTGAGGTGAGGCATGCAATGTTTGTTGTAGAGGGGCGGCCCCCGTGATGATATTCGTCCTGCTTCGACTGCAAGGTGTATTCTATTCATTAGCAAATCTTGGCTTATGCTAAGTTGCGTGGGCTGGTTGTGATGGAGTGGAGTAGGGCTCGTCCCCGGAAGGATAGATCAAAAAGGGAAAAGGTGTATAGAAGGGGATGGCGCCCCATCTACACCGTCATAGATGTTGGTCAAGGCTTCCTATGGCGGTAATGAGGGTTGCATGGCCTCCACCTAGAGGCGAAAATGGTCACATGACTTCTAGACGTGTGCTGAGAGGAGGACCTGATGAGCTCAGCCTATCAAACCCAACTCTTTTCCCTACGCTTGACTATCATTGCTTGTGTGTTCATATTATCTATACAGGGTCACAAAACTCATTTTTTATCTATGTACATATTTACGAATCTAGGTCACTTCATGAGGATAAAAACCAATTGTAGAACCTAGGATTGTACTGGAGTGTGGCACACACATCCAGTACTCATGGCATCTTACTCAATAACAATAGATATTTTGCAACATCGAGTAGCATGGTACCTTGTCCGAGTCTAGTAGCAACATGTAACTCCTCCTAAATTAGAACCTTATCAGCCAATAGTTCTCTTGGCTAGTTCCGGCTAAGTCCATACCCCGAATGGCAGTCATTACTCAAAAGGAAGTCGTCGCCATATAGGTTGGGTCTCTTTGAGACCCATTTGGCCAATCGCTCCTTTGAGACCGTGGGCTCCCAGTTGAGCCATTGTAATGCAATTTTCAAACCAATATTTTTCGAATTGACTTTGACCCTCTGATTGTCACTTTAGTTGCTCTATCTCCACAAGATTTGGTTGGCAGAACACATCATTGAATGTCACAGTTAAGCATAGTTCGTCGGCTTCCTCATCATAGATGAGTCGCATGTGTTCATGCAGGTGTCTGTCATAGTGCTCATCGAGATGTTCTTGCTCTTCCCAGGATAAGGGAAATGGTAAGTATTCTTTCAGCTACCCTCTAGGGAATGCACCCATATTTGTAAGGACGTAGACATGTGCGAATACTTTGAGTCTAGCATCCAACTCATTTAAGCATTCTGAAACACTTCTATGTTCAATGAGGGCTTGCTTAGGTACTATCTCATGCAAGGTTCTAGGAGTTTCCCTAGGCTTTAGCATAGCTAGGGGCTTAGACCTAGATGAGCAAGATTGTTCAACACTAGGATTGCTTATGCTCTTGGGGTTTCCATGTTTCTCTTGAGGCCTTACTGCTATTGTGTCATGGTTCTCCTTGTATGTGACCAATATAGTCTTGTCACCCTGTTGTGACAGTGTTGTATCCACTCTTGATTGGTCAATGCGAATTTTGTTGTTAGTGGATTGAGTGTTGCAAGCAACCATTGATGATAATGGTTACTTTTATTTTTCATAGCACACGGATGCGTCGAGGTTTGGCAATGGATTCATTCATGGGTGGACTCGATGCTTTTATTTTTCAAAGCACACGGATGTGTCGAGGTTTCACCACTACTATGAGAGATGGCAATGGGTTCATTCATGGGTGGACTCGATGCTTTATTCCTCGGCTCTTCGGTACTCTTGGTCTCAATCTTCTTGGGGTCTACAACCACTTGCAACTATTGTTGTTGTTTTCATTCTTTTCTCTTCCTTTTCTTAGGCAATGAAGGTGTATCCCTTGAAGACTCGGGACCTTGAACTAGGTTAGTTGTTGATCTGCTTGGCTTGGCCTCAGTATTCTCTTTCTCTAGTGTGTCCTCATGGGACATAGGTGTAGCCTGTTGAATAGCCTCACTAGGTTGTGAGGGTACAACTGCCTCTCTTTTTGGAGAGCCTAGCTTTTTAGCTAATTCCTCTCCATTTTGTTAAAATACGCGAGATCTAGAGCATGGCTATGGCGCTTGTAAGCATAGACTAAACTCATGATGACATTGCTTGAAGACCACAACTGTTACACAAGTGAATTAGGTTCCAAGATGGAAGCTTGGACTCATAAACACAATCTTGTGTAGGACTAACAAGTACAAGACTGACACTAATTGATAAAGAAAATCATCATCATGTATTCATTAATCTGTCAAAAGTGGTAGTCAAGTACAATGCTTTATAGTTGTTGGATGGGTACAGTTTTCCCTTTCTATTCATATGGGATTCCTGCAGCCTACATGTCTTCATCCCAAACTGCCTCATACAAAGAGGCTACATTAGGTGTGATTGCTAATATCTCAACACCCCTCCTCAATCACAACCAGAAAGTACAAAGTGTGTAGAGGCTTTAGTGAAAGTAACACCTGCAAAGTGTGGGCACACCATAAACATGGCAAAATTCCAGAGGCTGTCGCAAAAAAGGCTAAATGTGGGTACCACAAACATGATGGACATCCAGAGGCTATTGCAGGGGCCTTACAGAGGCTGTAGTACAAGGCTACATGAGGAGTTTTACAAGCTTATGATAAAGACATTTGGGCTAGACATTACAAGTCTAAAAAAGTCACTAAAAAATAGGATCAAGGACTGTGAGGCCCTTGCGGTTTTTAGCATTTCTTTTGACATAGATCTTTGATTCATTGCAGTTCTTTTTGTCTAGCTTCCTGTACTTGTACTTCACTTTGTTTGCCACTTCAAAGTCTTCATGATTTTTCTGCTTCTTCTTCTTATTCTTGTTATTTTGGTCCTCTTGATCTGCTTCTTCATTGACTTTGCTTGCAAAAGTTGCATCAGTATTTATGTCCATGTCTTGCTCAAGCAAAGGTATCATTGTCTTTGACGTAGCAGAAATGTCTTTCAAAATATTCAAATAAATTCATCAATTGCTCTTCAAAACAAGTAAATCCATCCATCCTTGCAAGCGGAATAAACAAGTCTTCCATGTAGTTGAATTGAGCAACAAGAGTAATGTTACTCTTCATGAGAAGCAGCTTCATAAAAGACTTGATTTTGGTCATTTCCATGATGGAAATTAGCTTCAAATGATTGAAAAGAACCAGCAATGAGTTGATCTTTGTATGTCTCAAAGACACAAGCAATGGCAATGAAGTATAAAAAGATACTAGTTTGAAATTTGATGTTTGTTGCTTGAGTTTGACTTGATGATCTTCAAAAACTCTTCACAACTTCCCCTCCTTGCTAATTTTATGGTTGAATACTTTCTAAAAACTTCAGATTAGAGTGGCCTTGGCTTGCTTTACGTGGTAGGAGAGAGAAAATGAAGGAAAAATGAGCTTGAAGATAAGTGGCTATGGTTGTCTTGTCAAAATAGGAACCAGTGATTGGTAAATGAGCTCCCACGAGCTCCACAGGTCAAATCTACTCAAACCCTTTAAGATTGAGGACTCTCACTAATGTTTCTAACACCCCCTAAGAGGGTTTGTACTTGTTTTGCTTGAGTTGAGAGATCTAAGCCTTCAAAGTGGTCATTGTTAAAATTGCACCCAGATTTGGGAAAATGCAAATGCCAGGCATGATGTGCATCAATCTCCTTCATTTTTGTGCCAAGAAGTTGTGTCTTGACCTGAAAAACAACTCTCAAGAATAAATCCTGAAGAGATATGGCATGGTTGATGAGATATGGCTGCTCCAATAGAGGTAGGTAGGTGTTGTCCACAGACACAATTATGGCAGCGACTCTGAAAAGAGGCAATGTTGAAGCTATAGTTGCCCAATCTCAATGATTGAGGTGCTAGGGAGGAGCTCTGGAAGTAGAGAAACACTTCTTCAGAAGGAAGTTTAGAGAAATTTAACCTGTGGAGAGAGATATGAAATCTTCAAGCTCACAGGGTACTGTTGGGTATTGCTGCCATGGAAGCTTCATTGAAGGTAGGAATGCAAATGAAGTTGGAGATAGGGTCCAGTACTCAAATTGAGCTAAGCAAAGATGGAAAGGAGCTGAGAGGAGTGAAAGGAGATTTGGGCCATGCTCGAGCTCTAATACTATGTTAAAATATGTGGGATCTAGAGCATGGTTATGGCGGCTTGTAAGCATAGACTAAACTCATGATGACATTGACTGAAGACCACAACTATTACACAAGTGAATTAGGTTCCAAGATGGAAGCTTGGACTCATAAACACAATCTTGTGTAGGACTGACAAGTACAAGACTGACACTAACTGATAAAGAAAAGTATCATCATGTATTCATTCATCTATCAAAAGTGGTAGTCAAGTACAATGCTTTATAGTTGTTGGATGGCTACAGTTTTCCCTTTCTGTGCATATGGGATTCATGCAGCTTGCATGTCTTCATCCCAAACTGCTTCATACAAAGAGGCTACATTAGGTGTGATTGCTAATATCTCAACACATTTATCTCCTCATCTGATTGCATTGGCAGGTGCTTTTGGTTGGGCATTTGCTCTAGATTCTTGTCCCTACCCATTGGAACATGCCTCCATTGCTTCTTATCAGTGCAGGTGTTATGTTAAGAGTTGTTTTTCTCTTGCTCAGGAGGTTTGGGTGACTCTAATATAGAATTGAGAGATATTCTAGGATTCTTGTTAGGTAAGTTTGGACGAACCAATCGAAGAAGTTAGGGTTGTATTGAGGGGAAGCATAGAGATCTAGAATTGCAGGGTCTTGAGTGAGGAAAAAGACATATGCACTAACATCAAGAACCATACTCCCTACTTCTAGCCTACTAGCCATGTGTAGATCTTCTTCTAAATGCAGTTTATCATACAAGGGATGTTTTTGGACAATGGCAGAAAGCTGGACCTCATGGACCACTGCCAATACTTGTAATGAGGTTGGGGCAATGTACGTGGGATCATGTTTTATTTCCAAAGGACTTTTCTTTGCTCAGTGAGTTTCATTAGTCGGTGGCAAATTTTGGCTGCCAATCTTTGATTGGAGCACCATTTCTGCATGAACTCACCTTTTCCTTTCCCTTTTCATTTGATTGCTTCGATATTTTCCTTGTTTGTCTCACATTGAGCAGTATAGAATGAGGGTATCATGCACAATTCTCTAGCTGTGGCCTTTGGAATATCCTTTATGACTTCTTCAGTGATAGCTACATAGTAGGACAAAACATGTTGTTGCTCATCCCAAGTCAAGGGTTCCACTATGAGCTTTGTGTGCTCTAGTGTTGGCCTTCTCATATCCACATGGACGTACGCACGTGTGATGGCTATTAGCTTGTGATTCAAGCTTTGTCAGGTACTTCTTCTCTGGTTCATTGGTCAGATGCGCCATCTCCTTGGCCAAACCTTCAAGAGATTCCTCCTGAAGCCTAGGCTTTAGGTGCTTTGGTAGTGCTAGAGATGTCAAGGATGTTGGTTGCGAAACCTCTTCCACGGTTGACTTGCTAAGGACATGTTCCGCAAGGGACATTGTCACGGCCAAAGACTATGACTGGTGTGATTCCTGATTGGAAGTGGCAGCAGCTAGCTCAGTGGACTGGCTATTGTTAGTAGGTTATAGTGTCAGGTCCTCACGCATATCAGAAGTGGTTGTGTCTTTTGTTGCCCTTTGAGCATTCACTTGTGTAGATCAAGCCTCAGTTGATCTACTCTTAATAGATTGCACAGGCATATCCTTGGGCTGAGAGCTACGGGTGGTGTCATGTCCCACCTCTTGGACATTTGGAAGCTTAGATGGAGATAGAGATTGGGATTGAGCAGCTGCACTTGATGACTATTGTTGTGCTTCTTGTGTCTATTTATGGAAAGAGGATGTAGGAGACTTGGGACTCCTCAGTGGCTTTGACAGGGCTGGAAGATTTGCTCGTGGGTGTGAGATTATTCTGCCATTTGCTTTGTTGAACATTTAGCCTTGCCATGAGCAATGTTGTGCCTATGATGCCTGTTATCCACTTGGGAAATCAAAGGCTCCTTGGGCACTAGTGGCTTTTGCATACCCTCAATGATTACATCTGATATCTGCTTGTCAAGCACGCTAGGCTGAGGATCTACCCTTTGATTAGTCCCATTTGGTTTCTTGATTTTGATCATGAGGGGCTCCATTACTCCAATGTTTTTGACTCGAGACTTGGTTTTTCGTTTGGATTTCCTCCTGCACTTCTTTGCTCTTGATACAATCTAGCCTTCAGTTGACAAAGGTGGTTTAGTCGGGAGTTTTGGCACCCAAATCCATTGGTTACCTGCGTAATACCCTTGAGCATGTAGCAACACTTTGGATATCCATCATAGTATTGTGGTAGCTCTCCATCGATGCCTTCATCAGTAAGGCTTGGGCTTCTTTTGTGGTCTTCTACGATATTTGTAAGTCCAAAGCCTATTCTTGGCATTGTCTCCTGACCTTCTTGTTTCAAGCATGGCCTTGCTTATTGGTTCTCTCTGTTCAACATGTGCTTTTATCAACTCTTTCAACAAGTCCTTTCTCTTGTCGCTAGGCTTGCCTAGTATGTCAAAACATTCCTTGTCTTTCCCTAGAGGTTTAATGAGGTCACCCTTGCTAAAGGTTGTGATTATCCTCACACCTAGTAGTGTCAAGTATATCCTCTGTGCTACATAATCTGTCTCACACTTGGTCGCCCTTTTAAAGGGTCTTCCTAAGAGGGTTTTCTTTCTGCAATTAGCACTATTTGGAGGAACATAAAATGGGATACGCAAGCTTTCAGTTTCAATTATCGCAAGGATTTTGCACTTCCCCATAAGTGCTTGTGGTTGTCCCCTATAAGGACTAAGAGTTGCATTAGTCGGTGTTGTTGACATATCGAGCTCCACTCGTGATACGCCAGGGTGACCGTTGTGCATTTATGTCACCGACGTGTTAGTTGCAGACGCGGTTGGTACACCGCCCCTGAATAATAGCTACACGATAGCTATCCTTATCTACTCTAGTTTGTGGCTCAGTTAGTATGCCACCTTAGTTAGTTGAGTTTGGTTTGAGACCCATATATACAGGGTTCTTCTATTTCTTTGTAAGAGAGTTCTTTTTGGCTTACACAACTAAGAAGAGGAAAACTGTTTTCAGCCTCCACCCTTGTGTGTCTTCCCCCATTGTGCAAGCAAGAAAGCTTCAAGCGAGACTCCTTCCTTCTCTCCCACAATCTTGACATGGTATCAGAGCCTTGTTCATGGTAAGGAGCTCAAGAAAGCAAGCCAAGCTCGTGGTGGTCTGGTAAGAGGAGCAGTGTTGCTTTCATTTCCTATTTTGGGAGCAGATCTCTGCAGGTAGCACAGCCGGAAATTGCAAGAGTGCATTGTCTCAGGTTGAGACGCCCTTCGCGGTGAAGCAAGAGGGCAGTATATGCTGCGGGTGAGGGCTTTAGCCCTCGGCGACCTTGGTTTTTTGATTTGAGGCCATTTCGGGGCCTGTTTTGCAGACGGAAGTTTTCTGCACGCACTCAGGAAAAGGCTCAGTTTTATGCTGTGCAGCCACTGTTCTACAGGTCGGTGAAAAGTTACTGTAGAAATTGCATCGTATGCTTGTGCGCAGAGACATTGGGAGTTTCAGAATCATCCTTGGTTCCTGTTTATGCAAAATCGTCACTAGGAAGTGACTGTGTGGTCAAATACCACTTTCGCCAGTTTTGCAGATTTGCCCTTGTGAGGGTGAAGCTGTGTTTTTTGCAGTGACAGAATTTCTTGCAGTATTCTGTAATGGCATCTGATTCTCTTTCACAGATTGTCACTGAAAAGCTTGACAAGAACAACTTCCAGGCATGGAAGTTTAGAATGACGAATTTCCTTATGGGAAAAGGATATTGGGAATTTGTTGCAGGAAATGAAGAAGAACCAGTTCTCCCTGATGTTCCCAATCAACAACAAATGCAGGCATTTAAAACATGGCATGAGAGAGCCAGGAAAGTTATGTATTGGCTGTCTATCAGTATTTCAGACTCTATGATTGTGCATATTCAGGATGCAAGTACGCCAAAGGAGGCATGGGATACTTTGTCAAAAATGTATAGCACAAATACGCAAGCCAGGAAAATGCAGCTCAAGCAAGAGTTGCATAATGTGCAAAGAGAAAGTATGAGCATCAACGACTACCACATGAAGGTGAAGAAGATTGCAGATGCACTTGCTTCCATTGGGTCGCCAGTGGAAGATGATGATTTAGTTTCCGTGACCTTGAATGGTCTAGGAAAGGATTATGCACAGTTTCGGACATCCATTTCAGTTCGTGAAAGATTTCCTGATTTTGAGGAGTTGATTGCTCTTCTAATTTCTGAGGAACAGAGAAATGGTAGTGCATCTTCTTCAGGAGGAACTTCAAAAGAAGCTGTCTTCTACTCAAATGTTGGAAGAGGTAGAGGCAGAGGTAGAGGAGGCCGATTTGGAGGCCGTGGCAGAAATCAGAATATGCAGCAAACTCAAGAAAACCAGTCCTATGGAGGAGGACGTGGTAACTCTAGAGGCAGGGGGAGCCAAAGAGGTCGTGGTGGATGGCAAAGAGGCCAAAATGCAAACAGTAATGTTGAATGCTACTACTGTGGTAAAATGGGTCATATGGCTAAAGACTGCTATAAAAAGCAGAATGACATCATGAATGGAAAACTGCAACAAGGGAATTATGCATCTTCTAGTAGACAGGGTGATGACAGAAATGAGCATTTGTTCATGGTGCAGCACATGAACAATTCTATGACAAGTGCAGAAGAAAGCAATGATGTATGGTATGTTGACTCAGGTGCATCAAACCACATGACAGGTCATGCAGAATGGATGGAGGATGCAAGGAAAATGGAAAAACCAGGATTTGTGGAGACTGGTGATGATACTGCACATCCTATTGTGCAGATTGGAAAAATTCCCTTGTCTATGCAGGGTGGGAAAAAGAAATACCTGTCCGATGTATTTCATGTCCCGAATATTACCAAGAATCTGGTTTCAGTGGGTCAAATGGTTGAACAGGGCTTGCAGGTCAGATTTAATCCTCATGGATGCTTTGTTGAGGATATGAAAAATAAAGGTCGCTTGATAGCAAAAGGAAAGAAGAAGGGCAGAATGTTTACATTGGATGCAGACATGTCTGAATTGAGTGCAGCAATGTTTGCACATGGGACCGGTGTAGTTGCAGATATTGATATCTGGCATAAACGCATTGGTCATGTTAATGTACAGCGACTTAAATCAATGCAGGCCCAAAATATTGTTGCAGGATTGCCCAAATTCAAGGTTGCAGAAATGCATAAGGTATGTGAAGCCTGTCAGTTTGGAAAACAGGCAAGGAAACCATTTCCTAGACATGTTCAAGAGAGTGAGAAGCCATTGGAATTAATTCACTCTGATGTGTGGACAACTAAAGCTGCATCTCTTGGAGGCTGTCATTATTTTGTCAGTTTTATTGATGACTATAGCAGAAAAGTTTGGGTGTATTTTATGAAAAAGAAAAGTGAAGTTTTTGGGCATTTCAAAACTCTTAAAGCTATGGTTGAAAAAGAAACAGGCTTGCAGATAAAATGCCTAAGGTCAGATGGAGGGGGAGAGTACCTCTCAAATGAGTTTGCAAAGTTCTTGCAGGAGCATGGCATAAAGCAGCAATATTCATGCAGTTATACCCCACAACAAAATGGAATTGCAGAAAGGAAAAACAGGCATATTGGAGAGGTATCTCGTGCCATGCTCAATGAAAAAGACTTGCCAGATTTTTATTGGGCTGAAGCAGTTGCTACAGCAGTCTACATAATGAACAGGACTCCCACTGCAGCAATACATGGAATGACTCCAGAAGAGAGGTATACTGGTAGGAAACCAGATATTTCTCATTTGAAAATTTTTGGTTGCATTGCCTATGTACATGTGCCAGATGAGCTGAGATCCAAGTTGGATCCAAAAGCTGAGAAGTGCATCTTTATTGGTTACTCTCTGCAGCAAAAAGGGTATAGATGCTATAACCCTTCTACTCGTAAGTTTACAGTGAGCAGAGATGTTGTTTTTGATGAGATGAGTAGCTGGTATAAACCAGTAAATGTGATTGATGATGAAGATGCACAAAATGGTAATGCTACACAGAATTCACAGCAGCAGTCACAAAATATTAGTGGACCTGGAGCGTCCTCTAGCAGTGGTTCACATTCTTCGCCATGGACAGGCAGATTGAGATCAGGAGAATCTTCTCAAAGCAATGCAGATAGTGGTATGCAGGTATCACGAAAAGGAAAAGAGAAGGTTGATCAGCCCATGTTTGATGTGAATGCAGGTCACTCTTATGTGGATGGTGAATCCAGTGGCTCAGAACAGAGCATTGATGATGAGTTGGGTATTCCTTCTATTGTTACACCTGGAGTAAGGAAGACCAGGGATGTTTTGAGAGCACCTGGGAGTGAACCTACTTTGCGCAGGTCTACAAGAGCTAGGTATCCTGTGGATAGGCTGAAATATGATGGATTTACAGCCATTCACTATGCATATATGGTCAAAGTGATACAGGAACCAGAACCCACATCTTTTGAGCAAGCCATGGGAAAAGAAAAATGGGAGAAAGCCATGGATGAAGAAATGGATGCCTTGGAAGCAAATGCTACATGGGAGTTAGTACCTTTGCCTAAAGGTAAGAATGCAATTGGCTGTAAGTGGGTTTATAAGGTGAAGCACAATGCTGATGGTTCTGTGAACAGATACAAGGCAAGATTAGTAGTCAAGGGGTATGCACAAACATATGGCATTGACTATGAAGAAACATTTAGTCCGGTTGCAAGGATGGCAACCGTAAGAGCAGTCATTGCTATGGCTGCATCAAAGGGATGGTCTTTACATCAGATGGATGTAAAGAATGCCTTCTTGCATGGTGATTTGCAAGAAGAGGTCTATATGGAGCAGCCACCAGGTTATGTGCATGCTGTTCATCCTGAGTTTGTTTGCAGGTTGAAGAAAGCCTTGTATGGCTTGAAGCAAGCACCTAGAGCATGGTCTGACAAGATAGGACAGTATCTTGTCACTATTGGCTTTCAGATTTCCAAGGCAGATTTCTCACTTTATGTGAGAAAAACAGAGAAAGGTATTATGCTGCTTGTCATTTATGTTGATGATTTGATTATGACAGGTGACAGTGATGAAGATATCCTTCATGTGAAAATGCTATTGAAGCAGAAGTTTGAGATGAAGGATTTGGGAGAGCTGCGTTATTTCTTGGGCATTGAGGTGATTAGATCACCAAGTGGGATACAACTATTGCAGAGGCAGTATGGATTGGACATGCTGTCCAAATATGGGATGACAGGCTGTAAGCCTATTTCAGTTCCTTTGGAGCAAAATGTGAAGCTGAGCACAGATGCAGGTGAGCTTCTAGAAGACCCTACTATGTACAGACGCATAGTAGGAAGTTTGATTTATATGACTATTACCAGGCCAGATTTGAGCTATGCTGTTGGATTGGTAAGTCAGTTTATGCAGGCTCCAAGGAAACCACATTTGGATGCGGCTAGACGCATACTTAGGTATGTGAAGTCCACATTGCAGTGTGGACTATTTTATGAGACTGGGGTTCAGATACAGTTGCATGGATACACAGATGCTGATTGGGCTGGTAGCATTTCTGATAGACGATCTACCAGTGGATATGTGTTCTCTTTTGGGAGTGTTGCAGTCACTTGGAGCAGTAAGAAACTGCCTACATTTGCCTTGTCCAGCATAGAGGCTGAGTACAGGGGCGCAGCAATGGCTGCATGTGAGGTAGCTTGGTTGCATAAGCTACTTTATGATATGCATCAGCCTACAAATGGGCCAGTTGTCCTTTATCGTGACAACATGAGTAGTATACACTTGGCAAATAACCCAGTCTATCATGCTAGAACAAAGCACATTGAGGTGCATTATCACTATGTGCGAGAGAGGATTTTACTAGGTCTTATTGATCTAGTTTATGTCAGCACAGAGGATCAGGTAGCTGACATATTCACGAAGGCATTGGGCGCAGAGAAGTTGCGCAAGTTCAGAGACCTGCTTGGTGTGCAGGAATTGGGATTGAGCTCGAGGGGGAGTGTTGACATATCGAGCTCCACTCGTGATACGCCAGGGTGACCGTTGTGCATTTATGTCACCGACGTGTTAGTTGCAGACGCGGTTGGTACACCGCCCCTGAATAATAGCTACACGATAGCTATCCTTATCTACTCTAGTTTGTGGCTCAGTTAGTATGCCACCTTAGTTAGTTGAGTTTGGTTTGAGACCCATATATACAGGGTTCTTCTATTTCTTTGTAAGAGAGTTCTTTTTGGCTTACACAACTAAGAAGAGGAAAACTGTTTTCAGCCTCCACCCTTGTGTGTCTTCCCCCATTGTGCAAGCAAGAAAGCTTCAAGCGAGACTCCTTCCTTCTCTCCCACAATCTTGACAGGTGTGAGCTCTGGTTGGCCTAGTAGGGTCCATGCTTCATAGGTCAAGATATTAAAATCTACTCCTTCATCAATCAGAGCATTGACAGTGTGCTCTCTTTTTGTGGTGAGTTTGACCCAAAGATAAGCAAGTGGTACTATGTCTTCATCTTCCGGGTCTTGGCTTATAAATTCAAGCCTTCTAACAAAACCCCTTGAGTCCCCAACTACATGACCAGATGTGTATTCTCCACTGATGTCTTGGATCGTTTGTGCAGTGCTATTCAAGGTGCATCTATCATCGGGATTGTCATATCTAGTCATCCTCGTAGTTTTAGCTTCATGTTGTTGCTTTCTGCTTTGACTAGATGCATCCCGAATGTAACACGTATGTGTATTTGTGGTGTGGCCCTTTTTCCCTTGTTGGCTAGATTGGCCCATTGAGATTCTAGGGTCTCTATTTGTCTTTGTTCGGGTATGGGCTTTTGGTTGCTCCTTTGCAAGTCAAAATCCATGCTTGTGTAGAGCCATTACTACACTAGGATCTAATTCGGAGGACCTGTCATGGCACATTTTTTCTCTCCAACCTACTTGGGGGAGGTGCAGAGTGTCAAGATTGTGGGAGAGACTGAAGGAGTCTCACTTGTAGCTTTCTTGCTTGCACAATGGGGGAATACACACAAAGGTGGAGGCTAAAAACAGTTTTTTTTTCTTCTTAGTTGTGTAAGCCAAAAGAACTCTCATACAAAGAAATAGAAGAACCCTATATATGGGTCTCAAACCAAACTCAACTAACTAAGGTGGCATACTAACTGAGCCACGAACTAGAGTAGATAAGGATAGCTATCATCTAGCTATTATTCATGGGCGGTGTACCAACCGCATCTGCAACTGACAAGTCGGTGACATAAATACACAACGGTCACCCTGGCGTATCACAAGTGGAGCTCGATATCTCAACACTCCCCCTCGAGCTCAATCCCAATTCCTGCACACCAAGCAGGTCTCTGAACTTGCGCAGCTTCTCTGCGCCCAATGCCTTCGTGAATATGTCAGCTACCTAATCCTCTGTGCTGACATAAACTAGATCAATAAGACCTAGTAAAACCCTCTCTCGCACATAGTGATAATGCACCTCAATGTGCTTTGTTCTAGCATGATAGACTGGGTTATTTGCCAAGTGTATACTACTCATGTTGTCACAATAAATGACAACTGGCCCATTTGTAGGCTGATGCATATCATAAAGTAGCTTATGCAACCAAGCTACCTCACATGCAGCCATTGCTGCACCCCTGTACTCGGCCTCTGTGCTCGACAAGGCAACTGTAGGCTGTTTCTTGCTGCTCCAAGTGACTGCAGCACTCCCAAAAGAGAACACATATCCACTGGTAGATCGCCTATCAGAAATACTACCAGCCCAATCAGCATCAGTGTATCCATGCAGCTGTATCTGAATCCCAGTCTCATAAAATAGTCCATACTGCAATGTGGACTTCACATACCTGAGTATGCGTCTAGCCGCATCCAAATGCGGTTTCCTTGGAGCCTGCATAAACTGACTTACCAATCCAACAGCATAGCTCAAATCTGGCATGGTAATAGTCATATAAATCAAGCTTCCTACTATGCGTCTGTACATAGTAGGGTCTTCCAGAAGCTCACCTGCATCTGCGCTCAGCTTTACATTCTGCTCCAAAGGAACTGAAATAGGCTTACAGCCTGTCATCCCATATTTGGACAGCATGTCCAATCCATACTGCCTCTGCAAGAGTTGTATCCCACTTGGTGATCTAATCACCTCAATGCCCAAGAAATAACGCAGCTCTCCCAAATCCTTCATCTCAAACTTTTGCTTCAATAGCATTTTCACATGAAGGATATCTTCATCACTGTCACCTGTCATAATCAAATCATCAACATAAATGACAAGCAGCATAATACCTTTCTCTGTTTTTCTCACATAAAGTGAGAAATCTGCCTTGGAAATCTGAAAGCCAATAGTGACAAGATACTGTCCTATCTTGTCAGACCATGCTCTAGGTGCTTGCTTCAAGCCATACAAGGCTTTCTTCAACCTGCAAACAAACTCAGGATAAACAACATGCACGTAACCTGGTGGCTGCTCCATATAGACCTCTTCTTGCAAATCACCATGCAAGAAGGCATTCTTTACATCCATCTGATGTAAAGACCATCCCTTTGATGCAGCCATAGCAATGACTGCTCTTACGGTTGCCATCCTTGCAACCGGATTGAATGTTTCTTCATAGTCAATGCCATATGTTTGTGCATACCCCTTGACTACTATTCTTGCCTTGTATCTGTTCACAGAACCATCTGCATTGTGCTTCACCTTATAAACCCACTTATAGCCAATTGCATTCTTACCTTTAGGCAAAGGTACTAACTCCTATGTAGCATTTTCTTCCAAGGCATCCATTTCTTCATCCATGGGTTTCTCCCATTTTTCTTTTCCCATGGCTTGCTCAAAAGAAGTGGGTTCTGGTTCCTATATCACTTTAACCATATATGCATAGTGAATGGCTGTAAATCCATCATATTTTAGCCTATCCACAGGATACCTAGCTCTGGTAGACCTGCGCAAAGTAGGTTCACTCCCAGGTGCTCTCAAAACATCCCTGGTCTTCCTTACTCCAGGTGTAACAATAGAAGGAATACCCAACTCATCATCAATGCTCTGTTCTGAGCCACTTGATTCACCATCCACATAAGAGCGACCTGCGTTCACATCAAACATGGCCTGATCAATCTTCTCTTTTCCTTTTCGTGATACCTGCATACCACTATCTACATTGCTTTGAGAAGATTCTCCTGATCTCAATCTGCCTGTCCATGGCGAAGAATGTGAACCACTGCTAGAGGACGCTCCTGGTCCACTAATATTTTGTGACTGCTGCTGTGAATTCTGTGCAGCATTACCATTTTGTGCATCTACATCATCAATCACATTTACTGGTTTATACCAGCTACTCATCTCATCAAAAACAACATCTCTGCTCACTGTAAACTTACGAGTAGAAGGGTTATAGCATCTATACCCTTTTTGCTGCAGAGAGTAACCAATAAAGATGCACTTCTCAGCTTTTGGATCCAACTTGGATCTCAACTCATCTGGCACATGTACATAGGCAATGCAACCAAAAATTTTCAAATGAGAAATATCTGGTTTCCTACCAGTATACCTCTCCTCTGGAGTCATCCCATGTATTGCTGCAATGGGAGTCCTGTTCATTATGTAGACTGCTGTAGCAACTGCTTCAGCCCAATAAAAATCTGGCAAGTCTTTTTCGTTGAGCATGGCACGAGATACCTCTCCAATATGCCTGTTTTTCCTTTCTACAACTCCATTTTGTTGTGGGGTATGACTGCATGAATATTGCTGCTTTATGCCATGCTCCTGCAAGAACCTTGCAAACTCATTTGAGAGGTACTCTTCCCCTCCATCCGACCTTAGGCATTTTATTTGCAGGCCTGTTTCTTTTTCAACCATAGCTTTAAGAGTTTTGAAATGCCCAAAAACTTCACTTTTCTTTTTCATAAAATACACCCAAACTTTTCTGCTATAGTCATCAATAAAACTGACAAAATAATGACAGCCTCCAAGAGATGCAGCTTTAGTTGTCCACACATCAGAGTGGATTAATTCCAATGGCTTCTTACTCTCTTGAACATGTCTAGAAAATGGTTTCCTTGCCTGTTTTCCAAACTGACAGGCTTCACATACCTTATGCATTTCTGCAACCTTGAATTTCGGCAATCCTGCAACAATGTTTTGGGCCTGCATTGATTTAAGTCGCTGTACATTAACATGACCAATGCGTTTATGCCAGATATCAATATCTACAACTACACCGGTCCCATGTGCAAACATTGATGCACTCAATTCAGACATGTCTGCATCCAACGTAAACATTCTGCCCTTTTTCTTTCCTTTTGCTATCAAGCGACCTTTATTTTTTATATCCTCAACAAAGCATCCATGAGGATTAAATCTGACCTGCAAGCCCTGCTCAACCATTTGACCAACAGAAACCAGATTCTTGGTAATATTGGGAACATGAAATACATCGGACAGGTATTTCTTTTTCCCATCCCGCATAGACAAAGGAATTTTTCCAATCTGCACAATAGGATGTGCAGTATCATCACCAGTCTCCACAAATCCTAGTTTTTCCATTTTCCTTGCATCCTCCATCCATTCAGCATGACCTATCATGTGGTTTGATGCACCTGAGTCAACATACCACACATCGTTGCTTTCTTCTGCACTTGTCACAGAATTATTCATGTGCTGCACCATAAACAAATGCTCATTTCTGTCATCACCCTGTCTACTAGAAGATGCATAATTCCCTTGTTGCAGTTTTCCATTCATGATGTCATTCTGTTTTTTATAACAGTCTTTAGCCATATGACCCATTTTACCACAGTAGTAGCATTCAACACTACTGTTGCATTTTGGCCTCTTTGCCATCCACCACGACCTCTTTGGCTCCCCCTGCCTCTAGAGTTACCACGTCCTCCTCCATAGGACTGGTTTTCTTGAGTTTGCTGCATATTCGGATTTCTACCACGGCCTCCATATCAACCTCCTCTACCTCTACCTCTACCTCTTCCAGCATTTGAGTAGAAGACAGCTTCTTTTGAAGTTCCTCCTGAAGAAGATGCACCACCATTTCTCTACTCCTTAGAAATTAGAAGAGCAATCAACTCCTCAAAATCAGGAAATCTTTTACGGACGGAAATGGATGTTCGGAACTATGCATAATCCTTTCCTAGACCATTCAAGGTCACTGAGACTAAATCATCATCTTCCACTGGCAACCCAATGGAAGCAAGTGCATCTGCAATCTTCTTCACCTTCATGTGGTAGTCATTGATGCTCCTTTCCTAGACCATTCAAGGTCACTGAGACTAAATCATCATCTTCCACTGGCAACCCAATGGAAGCAAGTGCATCTGCAATCTTCTTCACCTTCATGTGGTAGTCATTGATGCTCATACTTTCTCTTTGCACATTGTGCAACTCTTGCTTGAGCTACATTTTCCTGGCTTGCGTATTTGTGCTATACATTTTTGACAAAGTATCCCATGCCTCCTTTGGCGTACTTGCATCTTGAATATGCACAATCATAGAGTCTAAAATGATGATAGACAGCCAGTACATAACTTTCCTGGCTCTCTCATGCCATGCTTTAAATGCCTGCATTTGCTGTTGATTGGGAACATCAGGAAGAACTGGTTCTTCTTCATTTCCTGCAACAAATTCCCAATATCCTTTTCCCATAAGGAAATTCGTCATTCTAAACTTCCATGCCTGGAAGTTGTTCTTGTCAAGCTTTTGAGTTACAATCTGTGAAAGAGAATCAGACGCTATTACAGAACACTGCAAAAAATTCTGTCACTGCAAAAAACACAGCTTCACCCTCACAAGGGCAAATCTGCAAAACTGGCGAAAGTGGTATTTGACCACACAATCACTTCCTAGTGACGATTTTGCATCAATAGGCAACAGGGATGATTCTGTAACTCTCAATGTCTCTGCGCACAAGCATACGATGCGATTTCTACAGTAACTTTTCACCGACCTGTAGAACAGTGGCTGCACAGCATAAAACTGGGCCTTTTCCTGAGTGCATGCAGAAAACTTCCGCCTCCAAAACAGGCCCCGAAATGGCCTCAAATCAAAAAAACAAGGCCCCGCAGCATATACTGCCCTCTTGCTTCACCGCGAAGGGCATCTCAACCTGAGACAATGCACTCCTGCACTTTCCGGCTGTGCTACTTGCAAAGATCTGCTCCCAAAACAGAAAATGAAAGCAACACTGCTCCTCTTACCAGAACACTGCGAGCTTAGCTTGCTTTCTTGAGCTCATTACCACGAACAAGGCTCTGATACCATGTCAAGATTGTGGGAGAGAAGGAAGGAGTCTCACTTGTAGCTTTCTTGCTTGCACAATGGGGGAATACACACAAAGGTGGAGGCTAAAAACACTTTTTTTTTCTTCTTAGTTGTGTAAGCCAAAAGAACTCTCATACAAAGAAATAGAAGAACCCTATATATGGGTCTCAAACCAAACTCAACTAACTAAGGTGGCATACTAACTGAGCCACGAACTAGAGTAGATAAGGATAGCTATCATCTAGCTATTATTCATGGGCAGTGTACCAACCGCATCTGCAACTGACAAGTCGGTGACATAAATACACAACGGTCACCCTGGCATATCATAAGTGGAGCTCGATATCTCAACACAGAGGGAGCAGAGCCCCCCTTTGCAAGGGTTTGGGGGGAGGGGTCTTGGAGGGGGGGGGGGGGGGGGGGGGGGGGGGCAGTCCCCCCCGGCCCACAGGGCTATTACGGTAAATGCCATGTGCAATTTGAAGGACCATTTAAAGCCATGTTTTGGACTACTTGCTCTAGATTTTAGCCCATTGATAGATCTATGATGTGGTTTTGGCTCTATATGGTCTCTCGGTCAATTTCAGGGTCTATATGTTAAAATTTGAAAAAATCCAAAATCGGCCCAACAGGTCCAAATTGCAAGGGCCGAATGCCCGATTCAGCCCTCCGAGGGCCAAGGGCTGAATGCAACTGGTCCGATGTGTCAAATTCAACCAAGTCGAATGTTACCTTGTCCGAGTGGGGTTGGGCGGTCGAGTTGGGAGGGATGAGGGCCAAATCAGGTGGTCCAAATGGTTGATTAGGATGGGCCAAACAGTGGGTGTTCGAGTCAAGTGGTTCGAGTCAAGCAGGCCGAGGGCCGAATGTCAAGTTGGGCTAAATATTAAGTTCGTCGGAGTGGGGGTTCGAGGGCCGAATATAGGACGGCAGGTCGAGGGCTGATTTTGGGACTCGGCCCATAATTGTCGTCACTCGAACAATTCTATGTGGATGACTTGATTATTACAGGTGACAGTGACAATGGGATTGCTGAAGTTAAGGACTTCTTGAAGAAGAAGTTTGAAATGAAAGATTTGGGTGAGCTGAGATACTTTCTTGGTATTGAGGTGATTAGATGTGATGATGGTTTATGGCTATCCCAAAGGCAATATGGCTTGGATATGTTATCCAAGTATGGTATGACAGCATGTAAGCGTCTTTTAGTACCATTGGAACAAAATGTAAAGTTGAGTGCCGACATTGGGGATGAGATAGAGGACCCTACTATGTTTAGGAGGATAGTAGGGAGTTTGATTTACATGACTATCACAATGCCAGACTTGAGCTATGTTGTTGGCCTTGTCAGTTAGTTTATGCAGATGCCTAGAAAGCCTCATTTGGATGCAGTTAGACATATATTGAGGTATGTGATTTCCACTTTACATTATGGAATTTTTTATGAGGGAGATAAGGACGTATAGGTCTTTGGATACACAGATGCAGATTGGGTTGGTAGCATGTTAGACAGAAGATCTACTAGTGGATCCATTTTTTTTCCTTGGTAGTGCAGCAGCTACATGGAGCAGCGAAAAGTAACCTAGAGTTGCTTTATCGAGTACGGAGGCTGAGTATAGAGGTGTTGCTATGGTAGCATGTAAGGTGGTATGGTTGCAAAAGTTATTAGGTGATTTGGATGTGCAGGGAGATGGTTTTCAGTTGTCATTCATTGTGAGAACATGAGCAGCATATAGTTAGCTAGGAATCTAGTGTTCCATGCTAGGACAAAACACATTGAGGTGCACTACCACTTTGTGAGAGAGAAGGTACTTGCAGGAGAGATTGACTTGGTATATGTTAGCACACACAGGATCAAATAGCTAACATTTTCACAAAGGCATTGGGTGTAGAGAAGCTTCGAAAGTGCCATAGCTTACTTGGAGTTGCAGAGATAGAGTTGAGCTTGAGGGGGAGTGTTGAGATAGCAAGCTCAACACGTGCGGACATTGATGATGGACCACCTGGCTAGATGAGTCCGCACATTTACACTTAGGACGTTGGTGGTCATTATGATACTCACATGGCCACTGACTTATCACTTATTATATTTAGTTTGTTATACCTACCTACAATTGGCAAAGATATAATGCCAGACGATTAGTGTAGTTGGTTATGCACTGTTGTATCTTATCTATACTTTATGTATCTTATCTATACTTTATGTATATTGTATAACCAACTACACTAATCGTCTGGCATTATATCTTTTATGTTGTATCTTATCTATACTTTATGTATATTGTATAGTGTGTGGAAGAAGAAGAAAAATTTAGCAAGAAAACATTTTGGCCTCCATCTCTCTTCTTGTGTCTTTAGTGAGCTTCCTCTTGTGTATACAGTGTGTGTTTGGTGTAGCAGCTCAAGCAAGCCCCCCACCACACAATTCTTGACAAATTGTAGTCCATACTTCATAAAGTCAGGATGATGTAATTAGAACCTTCTTCAATGAGAGCATCAGTGACATTGACGAGTTAGTTTGACCTAATTATATGTAGCAGGTACTAGCTCTTCATATTATGAGTCAGGATTGATGGATTTGACTTTTTGTATATTAGGCTCTATAGATTATGTGAGGGTACTATTGGACGCCTTGTGTCTTGGACAGTTATGATACATATGAGTGATGCCACATTCAATGCATCTAAAGTCAATCTTTGTAAATGTGTCTTTCTCCATCTAGCCTACTCATTGTGGCCTAAGCTCTTGAGTTTCTAGCTTAGTTATATTATCAATGGATAGATGTATGGAAATTTTTCTCTTTAATGTTGACTCTGAAGATTTTAGGACTTGCAGGCCTATGGCCTACTCAACTATGAGGCATATCAATTGATTCTTAGGCTTTGAAATGCCAAATGATAAAATTATTAATTGTTCTTCCAAATTAAAGTTATCGTGTAATTTCTTGTGTGTTTTTTCATTCTTTTGAATCTCAATTTAGATTGGTACTCTTGATAGCTTAGTTAATAACTTCTCTCTCATTGCGCCCTTCTTGTAGTGATTGGACTTTAGCTCTTCATGTTAGCTTGGATGATTTCCCCTCTCGACTCATTGTGTTTTCTATGCATAGGTGTGGGAATGATTGTTGTGGTTCTACACTATGATCCTAAATGTCCTTGGGTGATATTAGCCTAATGTAAGTTGCCTATGTGCTAGGTCCTTAAATAGTGACAGATGATTTTTAACACCGAGAAGTGCTTAAAAATAGCCAAAAAATCCAAATTTCAAGGGACGAATAGACTTCGTCAAAGGCGGCAGCTGCAATCAATATGATTTTAAGTGGAAAAGCCCCAAAAGTGCTATAAAGACCCGCCGAGCGACGGTTGGGGAATTTTTATAATTTCTTCGACTACTGGATTGGATCCCAAGAGATGCCAGGCAATGGGGGACTTTGTGACAAATGATTTTTGACACCAAGAACTGCTTTAAAATAGCCAAAATTTCCAAATTTCAAGGGGGAAAATTAGGCTTTGTCAAAGAGGCAGCTACAATTAGTACGATTTTAAGCTGCAATACCCCAAAAGTTCTTTAAAGACCTATCGAGCAACGGTTGGGAAATTTTCATAATTTTTTTGACTGTCGTGTGAGACTTCTGGAGATGCCTGGTAGTGCGGGACTTCAAGTCGAATGCCCAAAATTTTTCAGTGGCCAAATTCGATGCCGAACTCACGGGAGATAGGTTAGACGGGAGGCCAAGGACCAAAATGGCCAAGTGGAAATATACTTGGGAGGGGCCAAAGGGTGTGTGTGCCTTTTGGGGGCTCCCTTTATGGGCCCCTAATTTTTTATTTTCATGGGGGGGAGGTGTTTCGGCGGCTGCAGCAGGAAAAGATGCCATGAAGATCACGACAATTTCTTGGAGGGGGGTTGGAGAGCTTCAAAGCCCCCCCCCCCAAACTGATTACATACTTGATCTCCCTCCTGTCTACGCTTTCTATCACCGGTCTCTGCCCATGAAATGGCTACTTGAAGATGGAGAACAAAAATAAGTATTTCTCTTTCCTCCCTGTCTCTCTTCCAAGAGGCAATTCATGTGGGAAGAATCAAGAAGAGAACTGATTGAAGAATGCTTGTCTGGCATGGTACCGGATCACTCCCAACTCGATGTTGGAGGGCTAAAATTGGCTGTTCGAAGGTGGGCTGAGCCTTGAAAGAGGGCTGATCTACAGTCGCGCATCAGATTTTAAAACTCGCAAAGAATGAAAAAAACCAATAACTCTATTTTACAAAGAAAATTGCTTGTTTTTTGTATTTGATTGAGCCAATGTTGTTCTTATGGAGTGGAAATTCATAGCAATTGTTTGAATCATAGTTAGCTCACGCTTGACACTGTAAGATTCCCCTTGCCATAGGGTAGTCATTTGTTTCTTGGGGATTATTAGTGAGGGAACATGGTATCTTCTGGATCTCGTTGAAAAAAGAGAGAAGTCTTATGCAAATGTGTTTATATGTAAAAGCAGCGCATCAAGGGGCCAATCCCCAAGATGTAGGAGAGCTGTAGCGGGGCCACGACAATCAGCCGATGGGGTACCTCCTATGTCTGTGATATGTAGGAGAGCTGCAGCGGGGCCATGACAATTAGCCAATGGGATACCTCCTATGTCTGTGATACGTGGCATTTATCGCCAATATGTGTGGGATACCCCCTTTGAGGGGTTTTAAAGAAGGTGCCATTGGACTCTTATCCAACTACAAATGAGATATTAGATGTATCTAGTGTGCATTTAGTTATTACAAATGCTCTTGGCCTGCGAGGCCCCACTAGTGCCATAGCCAATGCCAGCCCATTTTTGGTCCCATCAATGGTGTGTTTGCCTGGAGCTGCCTCAAAGTGGTGGTTTCTGAATCTAGGGTCTCTTGGGGCCTACTTGTTAGTTGATGTCCTTTGAAGAGATCTGTCAAGCCAAACTCCAAAAACACGAGAGAGCCGAGAGGGCTAGACGGAGGGCCCAAATCAATAAACATTATTCTCCTAAAAGGAGTACTCCTGAACCTATTCAAGGGCAGGGTCTTAGTAACCTTAGCTTGAATCAAAAGCTCGTCAGGAGGTGGAAGTTCTAGTACTTCCCCCCTCCCAATTAATCTACCCACTTCGAGTGCTGTGATAGCTTTGCCTATCCCGATTCCACTAGCAAATCCGATCATTGCCATGGTGCAACCTATCGCAATCCCTGCAGGAATGGTGGATTTGCCAGCCTTAGGTTTTCCGCTACCAATTTTTGAAGGGTTAGTGAAAGAGGATACGGAGCTTCATATAAGGGAGTTCTAAAAGCTGATGTTTAACTGCCGCATCCAGGAGAAAGGGTATCTAATGATGTTCTTCAACATGACCCTAAAGAGAAGGGTAGCTATATGGTATCATGGCCTTGAGGTCGGAACCATAACCACCGTGGACTTATTTTATGAAGGCTTTCGAAGGGAGTTCGCCCCTGAGAGGGATGGCCAATATTAGCTGCGCGTGTTGAATTTGACATGCCAAGAACCACATGAAGATATACGAGTGTATGCCAAGAAGATAAAAGAGGTTTTCTGTAAATTGGATGCCTCTATCCCTATCCCATGTGCTGCCCAGTTACAATACTTCTTGCATGGTCTTGATTTTAACATCCAAGTGCAGCTAAGTACTGTCACCTTGGTGGATATCTCGGGGGGGTCACTCATGAATATATGGATATATAACATGAGTTCAAAATAAGGGGTTTATAAAATACCATTTTTATACATTTTTTTACATACATAAGAGTGTCATATAAAGGGGTTACTTACAGATTGAATAGAAAAGGGTTGTGTTTTATTCAAGAAAAAATCATAGGTTAGGATATTTATAAATAGACCATGAACGCATGTTATATAGAGAATATATATATAGTGAACCCCCCGAGGCGGATATAGACACTACCATTAGACAAGTGCAAGAAATAGAGTCCCGTCTACAAGCGGCCTATGCTTCTTGAATCAATCCCAATATGGGTCTAGAGTCAAGAAATAATTCACAACTGATTAATGGTAGTCGAAGCCAAGGGATAGGGATGGCCAACCCTAACGGGAGAGGGAATGTGGTGCCAAATGTGCCTTTATTTCCAGCTCCGCCTAGTGTGACTAGGCCTATGGCTAGTCAAATGCCTCCAAATGTGGGAGGTCAAGCAGCAAACCCTAATGTTGTTCTTGTGGGTCGGCAACCAATGCAACCAATGCCTAATCAAATTGTGCGGCCAAGGGACCGACGGGTAGATGATCAGGGCTATGAGTTGCATTCGTCAAATGTCCTTAGTGAAGTCAAGGACATAATGAAGCACTACATGGATATGATCTATGAGCAATATTGGCAAATGGTGGTTGACGTTAATTTCTTAAAGAAACAACAGAATCTAATCGGGAGTCGATGCCCCGAAGAGGGTGTACCCTCTAGATTCAGCTACAAATGGTGTGGTGGGCAACACTATCCACGTAATTGCCCAAATGTCAAGTGCGACATTTGCAGGAAGTTCGGCGATTTAGCAGCCACCTGTTGGAGCAAGATCAGTTTCCTCCAACAAGGTACTCGGCAACCAGGGCCTATTAATCATCATGCGCAAGGAAAAAAATTTCAGCAGGATGATGGGCCGTAACAAAGGGGTGAGCCTCATTGAGGCTATGCAAGTTAATGGCACTGAAGCTTCTAGCCTACGTGCCGTAGAGAGACAAGGAAGGGGGACCTCTGAATCTCGTAGAGAGGCTGACACCAAGAGAGATAATGAGAAAGAAGGTGAGAGTTCAAAAAGAGGCAATAAAGCCGATGCAGCATCCTAAAGAGTGAATTCTTTGGCACGAGAAGCGAGCTTTAGCGAATTATCACGATTTTGATTTAGCTAGCTCCCTTTAAGATGTTAAACCAGACATGAATCTATTGCAACTAATCAAGCTATTGCCAAGAGTATGCAAAGAATTTAAAAAGATCTTGTGTATAGGTTATATCGTAGAACCCTTGGGAATAGCACGAGTAGGGGATGATTGGTTTGAACATCCCGAAAAGCAGTACCTAAGGGTTCCAACCTATGTTGATGGGATTCTAGTGGATAATGCTTTTGAACATGCCGAAAAGCAGTACCTAAGGGTTCCAACCTATGTTGATTGGATTCTAGTGGATAATGCTATTGTCGGCATAGGATCCTCGGTTAATATTATGAGTTCTGAATTGATGGAGAGGTTGGGTCTTGCGATTCAGAAAGATGCGTCCACAATCCTTAAAATGGCTGACGATAGTCTGAGATAGCTGGAGGACTGTTGAGATGACAAGCTCAACACATGCGGACGTTGATGATGGACTGCCTAGTTAGATGGGTCCACACGTCTACACTTAGCACGTTGGTGGTCATTATGACTCTCACATGGCCACTGACTCATTAATTATTATATTCAGGTTGTTACACCTATTTACAACTGGCATAGTTGTAGGGCCAGTCGACTAGTGTAGTCGGTTATGCATTGATTGACTTAGTAGGCCACTTTCCTTTATGTTTTATCTTATCTATACTTTATGTACATGGTAAAAAAGTGTGGAAGAAGAAGAAGAAACCAGCAAGAAAACGTTTTGGCCTCCATCTCTCTTCTTGTCTCTTGAGTGAGCTTCTCCTTGTGCATTCTGTGTGTGTTCGGCGCAGCATCTTGAGCAAGTCCCCCCACCACGTGATTCTTGACATGGTATCAGAGCTACGCCACTGAGAGAGGATGATTTTGAAGGTTGAAGCGAAGGAGAAGAAGCAAGGTTTGAGCAAGCAAGCCAAGGGTAAGAAGCTCTCCCATTCTTACACTCTCTCTCTTGGATAGTACCTGTGGAGGCACCGGAAGCAGGGTCGAGCAAAAAACTTAGATTGCAATGAGATTTGGTGTGCACGAAGAGCGTTGTGTACTCCGCATATTAACCCTTTAGGGCTTGTTGTAGCTATTTTGGGCATTTAAGGCCGTTTCAGGCCCCGTTTTAGAGCCGCAAGGTTACAGACAGCAATTTCAAGGTACACTGTGACTTCATCTGTATTGATCAAAAGTGGGTGCGCAGGTTACAGATTTCATATCTGTAAGTTCAAAGGCGTTTACTAGCAAGTAAACACAAGGTTTATCTACAAACTGGTTGCAGATTGCATGTATTGTTGAGCAGACAGTGAAAAAAGGCTGTCTGGTGTATTGCTGTGCACTACAGGTTGAGGGTTGCAGAAGATTTGCTTGTTGTTTGGTATTAGTTTTGTGATAATGGCAAAGAATAGTGGAAGCCCCATCATTGAGAAGCTCGACAAGAACAACTACACTTCATGGAAGTTCCGTGTCATGAACTTCCTTATTGGAAAAGGCCTCTACGAGTTTGTTTCAGGAGAAGAAAAGGAGCTGGAGGTGAGTGATCCTCCAACTACAGAAGAGACAAAGGCACGGAAGGAATGGAATGCAAAAGATAAAAAGGTCATGTATTGGTTGTCTGTAGTAATTGACAATAATATGTTGGGACATATTAGAAATGCAGAGAATTCATATGTAGCTTGGACCATACTTGAAAGTATGTTTTCTGTAAATACAAAGGCACGAAAGATTCAACTCAAGTAAGAGTTGAATACATTGAAGAAAGGAAAGATGTCTATCAATGAGTATGCACTGAAGGTAAGGAGCATTGCAGATGCATTGGCAGTGATTGATGCAATGCCCAATGATGATGATTTGGTGTCGTCTACCTTGGGTGGACTTAACAATGAAAAGGCTTGGAAGTCTTTTGTAACTTCCGTATATATCAGAAAGCCATTTCCAGATTTCGATGAGTTGGTCTCCCTTATGATCACTGAAGAGATCAACATGCAGAGTGAGACATCTGAAAGAAGTGGTGAACAGGTCCAAGATTTCTACTCCAGTTCAGGAAGGGGATGTGGTAGGTTCTCTTCAAGAGGCCGTGGTAGTGACAACCAGCAAAACAGATTGAATCAGCAATTTGGCGATATGCAGGTTTCAGGAGGTCGTGGTAACTTTAGAGGCAGGGGGAGCTTTAAAGGAAGAGGTGGATGGCGGAACAGAGGTTCTAGAAACTCCGGTATTGTGTGCCACTACTGTGGCAAAACAGGTCATATCGCAGCCCAATGTTATGCTAAGAAAGATGATATCCGCAGTGGTAAGTTACAGCTAGGAAACTACGCATCGTTTTCACAACAGAATGAAGACAAAAATGAATGTCTGTTTGTTATGCAGCATATGCTGAATGCTGTTACAGGAAAGGGAACGCATGATGATGTTTGGTATGTTGATTCAGGTGCATCCAATCATATGACCAGCCATGCAGAATGGTTTGGAGAGATGTAGGATTTGCAAAATGCAGGTTATGTGCAGATGGGTGATGATTCATGCCACCCAGTTTCACACATTGGAAAATTTTCCTTGTCCTTGCATGATGGTAAGAAAAAGAGTCTTTCAGATGTATTACAAGTGCCATCTATTACAAAGAACTTGGTGTCAGTGGGTCAGATGGTAGAGCAAGGTCTGCAAGTCAGATTTAATACACAAGGCTGCTTTGTAGAAGACTTCAATGACAAGTGCAGGTTAGTTGCAAAGGGAAGTAGAGTTGGACGTATGTTTACTCTAGATGTTGGAATTCCTACTATGAATGCTGCTATGTATGCTAAAGGAAAAGGTGTTGTTGCAGACATTGAAATTTGGCACAAACGCATTGGACATGCAAATGTACAAAGGCTAAAATTAATGCAGTCCAAAGGGTTGGTTTACAGGTTTGCCTACATTTAGAGTTGCAGAATTTCATAAGGTATGCGAAGCATGTCAGTTTGGTAAGTGGGCAAGAAAACCCTTTTCACATGATAGAGATGTAAGTAGAAATATCCTTGATGTTATGCATACAGACATTTGGGGGCCTACAGAAAATGTATCTCTTGGAGGCAGTTCATACTTTGTCACATTCATTGATGATTGTTCTAGAAAGCTGTGGGTATATTTTATGAAGGAAAAGAGTGAAGCGTTTGAGCACTTTAGAACTTTCAAGGCTACAGTTGAAAGAGAAACAGGCTTGAAAGTAAAGTGCTTGAGGTCAGATGGAGGGGGAGAGTACCTCTCGAATGAGTTCAGTGATTTTCTGAGGTCTCATGGGATAAAGAGACATTTCACATGCAGATATAACCCACAGCAAAATGGGGTTGCAGAAAGGAAAAACAGGCATATTGCAGAAGTTGCACGTGCCTTGATGGCTGAAAAGAATATGCCTAAGCATTTTTGGTCTGAGGCTGTTCATACCGTTGTTTATATTATGAACAGAACTCCCACAGCTGCAGTCCATGGGATCATCTGGTAGTCCTTGGTCTGAGAGACTAAGGAGTACCTCTACATCTTCAGGTGCATCTAGTAGCACTATAGGTAAAGACATCATCTGGTAGTCCTTGGTCTGGGAGACTAAGGAGTACCTCTACATCTTCAGGTGCATCTAGTAGCACTACAGGTAAAGACAAAGGAAAGAATAAAGTGTCAGAAGGCATTGATGTATTTCTTGATGGAGACTCCAGTGGCTCAGAGAGCTTGGATGATGAGCTTGGCATTCCTTCAGTGAGGACTCCAGGTGTGCAGAGAGCACGCGTTAATGCAAAGACTCCATTGAGTGATCCAGTGGTACGCAGGTCTAGCAGGGTGAGATACCCTGTTAAAAGATTTGGTTTTGAAGGTTATGCAGCTCACCATTATGCTTATATGGTGAAACTAATTGAGGATGTTGAGCCCACATGTTTTGAGGAGGCTGTTGGTCATGCTCATTGGGATGCAGCAATGGATGAGGAGATGGCTGCATTAGAGGCCAATAAGACTTGGGATCTAGTATCATTGCCGAAGGGCAAGAAAGCTATTGGATGTAAGTGGGTTTATAAGATTAAGCACAATGCAGATGGTTCTATTAGTAGGTACAAAGCTAGGCTGGTTGCAAAAGGCTATGCCTAGACATATGGCATAGTTTATGATGAAACCTTCAGTCCAGTTGCTAGGATGGCAACTGTCAGATGTGTGATTACTTTGGCAGCAGCCAAAGGTTGGAGGTTGCAGCAAATGGATGTGAAGAATGCCTTCTTGCATGGTAATTTGCAGGAAGAAGTGTATTTGGATCAGCCAGCAAGTTATGAAGATTTAGAGCATCCCACGTATGTGTGCAGGTTGAAGAAGGCGCTCTATGGACTCAAGCAACCACCTAGAGCATGGTGTGACAAGATCAGAGAGTATCTTGTCAATATTTTCTTTTATGTTTCTGATGCTGATCACTCACTTTATGTGAGAAAGGGAGATGCAGGTTCGGTCATCATAGTCATCTATGTGGATGACTTGATTATTATAGGTGATAGTGATAGTGGGATTGCTAAAGTCAAGGACTTCTTGAAGAAGAAGTTTGAGATGAAGGATTTAGGTAAGCTAAAGTACTTCCTTGGCATTGAGGTGATCAAATGTGATGATGGTATATGGTTGTCCCAAAGACAGTATGGCTTGGATATGTTGTCCAAGTATGGTATGACTGCATGCAAACCACTTTCAGTCCAGTTGGAGCAGAATGTAAAGTTGAGTGCTAATGTTGGGGATGAGATAGAAGACCCTACTATGTTCAAGAGGATAGTGGGGAGTTTGATCTACATGACCATTACAAGACCAGACTTGAGCTACGCTGTTGGTCTTGTGAGTCAGTTTATGCAAGTACCTAGAAAGCCACATTTGGATGTAGTCAGATGCATATTGAGATATGTGAAGTCCACATTACATTATGGACTTTTCTATGAGGCAGGTATATATGTACAGGTGTTTGGATATATAGATGCAGATTGGGCTGGTAGTATGTCTAATAGAAGATCTACTAGCAGATACATGTTCTCTCTTGGTAGTGCAGCAGTTGCTTGGAGCAGCAAAAAGCAATCTACAGTTGCTTTATTGAGTACAGAGACTGAGTATAGAGGTGCTGCTATTGCAGCATGTAAGGTAGTATGGCTGCAAAAGTTATTGGCTTATTTAGATGTGCAGGTGGAAGGTGCAATTGTCATTTATTGTGACAACATGAGCAGTATACAGTTGGCTAGGAACCCTGTGTTCCATGCCAGGACAAAACATATTGAGGTACACTACCACTTTGTGAGAGAGAAGGTACTAGCAGGTGAGATTGACTTGGTGTATGTTAGCACATAGGATCAGATAGCTGACATCTTCACGAAGGCATTGGGTACAGAGAAGCTTCAAAAGTTTCAAAGCTTACTTGGAGTTGTGGAGATGCAGTTGAGCTTGAGAGGGAGTGTTGAGATGACAAGCTCAACACATGCGGACATTGATGATGGACCACCTGGTTAGATGGGTCCACATGTCTACACTTAGCACGTTGGTGGTCATTATGACTCTCACATGGCCACTGACTCATTACTTATTATATTCAGGTTGTTACACCTATTTACAACTGGCATAGTTATAGGGCCAGTCGACTAGTGTAGTCGGTTATGCATTGTTTGACTTAGTAGGCCACTTTCCTTTATGTTGTATCTTATCTATACTTTGTGTACATTGTAAAAAAGTGTGGAAGAAGAAGAAGAAACCAGAAAGAAAACGTTTTGGCCTCCGTCTCTCTTCTTGTCTCTTGAGTGAGCTTCTCCTTATGCATTCTGTGTGTGTTCAGCATAGCATCTTGAGCAAGTCCCCCCACCACACGATTCTTGACAAAGACTGCATTACGAAAGTCCACATGATAGTTGCCAACGTAGAATGCCTGTTGGACTTTAGGGTAATGCAACTTGTAGGGCGTTCGAGTTACCAAATATTGCTTGGTCGATCTTGGATTTTGCAAGCAGACTATCAAGTAGATATACCTGCTCGTAGATTGATATTTGTTAGAGGTGCTAGACATGTGGTAGTCGATGCATATCCTGAATCACCTCAAAATGAGCGAGCTCCCATGTCTTCTATAGAGTTAGAGACAATGGAAGATGTGTCTGCAATCTTGACAACTGATGAATCCAAAGAGGGATTGACCACAGAATATGTCTATCAAGTAATGTTGAACGAGCCATTAGAAGCTCAAGATAGAATAAGGGACGGAGATGTTATCGAGGTAGACCTTGGTACGCCAGATGATGAGCGGCCAATAAAGCTAGTGTCTATGCTAAGTGCAGAGGAATGGGAGGATTATGTCACTCTGATCCAAGATTTCCTCAATATTTTCACTTGGAGTTATGATGAACTTAGGGACATCCCTCCCACCCTCCCTTTCCATACAATTTTGTTGAAGGAAAGAAGTCATCCCGTGTGACAAAAAGTCAGTCGTATGCCATTTGAGTTGCGGGATGGACTGTTTGAGGAGTTACAGAAATTACAAGAACTAGGTTTGATCTTCCCTATGTAGCATAGTGAATGGTGTTCAGCAGTTTTGATCAAGAAGAAGAAAAACAATCAAATCCGGTTGTGGGTGGACTTTTGAGAGTTGAACAAGCAAACAGTTAAGGATTACTACCCACTGCTCTTTATTGACCAGATTCTAGATCAATTGGCGGGTAGGGAGATATACTCATTCATGGACTATTTTGCAAGCTATAATCAGATGGTGATTGCAAAAGAGGATAAGCTCAAAACGATATTCATAACACTCTTCGGGACCTTTGCGTATCATGTGATGGCATTTGTTCTATGCAATGCGCCTGGTTCTTGTCAACAAACTACCGATAAGAACTTTGGTGACATTTCCCCTGAAGAGCTGAAGGTATTTATTGACAATTTAGGGGTAGCCACCATGAGAGAAAGGCAGTTGATTATTTTACGGAAATTTTTTGAGCGATGCATACAATTTTGCATAGCTCTCAATCCGAGGAAGTGTGTTTTTGGCGTACCTTATGGGCTCCTACTAGGCCATGTAGGTAGCTCGGTAGGGATTGCGACTAATCCTGAAAAGATCAAAGCTATAGTGACCGTGAGTCCGCCACGCACCCCCAAAGAAGTCCACCATTTTCTTTCATCAGTTGGATATTATTAATGGTTCATACACGCTTTGGCAGAAAGAACATTGCCATTGACAAATATGTTATCCTTCAATTGTTTATTTATATGGAATGACCCTTGTAAGGTGGCTTTTGAGGATGTAAAGTAGGAACTCGCAAGAGGACCTATGCTAAAAGCACCAAAGAGGGGCGAAATTTTTTATGTCTTTTCAGAAGCTACCATGCATAGCATTAGTTTTTGTTTAGCGCAGATGTGGGAAGAGAAGTGGTATCACCCGATTGCTTTTGCCAGTAGAAAGCTGGGTGTATCCGAAATTAATTATACTTATATGGAAAAGCTATGCCTTAAGATGGGTTTTGCGAATAAAAATTTCAGGCACTACATCCTTTATGAGAAGGTTGTCCTTTATACCAAGGCTAAAGGGCTACGATTGCTGATGAATAAGCTACAACTGCCCGACTGTTTGGCAAAGTGGTTAATCATTTTGCAGGAGTTTGACTATGAGGTTAAGAGCAAGCCACCCTGGTTGCAGGGTATCGTAGAGTGCCTTGTGGACTTTGTGGAGCCAAAGGAAGCTTTGGCAGCTAAAGCCGGTGACTAGGACTCATTGTTCAAGATTGACACGGCATCTATGTCCTCCTAATATGCGGCCATAACGCATTATTTGTCGACGGGAGAGACTGGAGCTGGTCTATCGAAGTCAAGAAAAGTGAAAGATCAAGCAAAAGGCTTTAAAATTCACAATAATCGCAGGCACATTGCATCGGCAAGGGGTAGACGATATCAACCACCAATGTGTAATGCCTAATGAGGTCCCTTTCATCTTAGGAGAGTGCCATGACTCTGCTTGCAGAGGTCATTTTGCTGGGCGGCTAACCATGCAAAAATCCTTGAGGGTGGGATATTGGTAGCTGGCCATCTTCCAGGATGCATGCGAGTATGTTAAAAGATGCGACATCTATCAACAACATGATAGCTGAGAAAATAGGAAACGACCACTCACTCCTATTATGGCAATCCTTTCGTTCGAGAAGTGGGGGATCGATTTTGTGGGCCCTATTACTCTGTCATCCACTACACAGAAAAGATATATTATCGTAGCGATTGAGTATTTTACTAAGTGGTCGAAAGTACGTGCAATAAGAAAAGACGATGCAAAGGAAACTGCCAGTTTCCTATTAGAGCAAATAGTATGTCGATTTGGTCTGCCAAAAGAAATAGTATCGGACTAGAGGACGCATTTTGTGAACAAAGTGATAAAAAGCCTGACTGAGGCTTGGCACATCAAGCACAATAAAACAACCCCCTATAACCCACAAGGTAATGGGTAGATTGAGAGTACCAACAAGCAGCTTGTGGGCAAGATTGGGACAAAAAGTTGTATGTGGCAGTGTGGGCATACAATACGATGTTCAAACGAGCTACTGGTCACACCCCATTCAAGTTAGTATATGGAGAGGAGTGTGTCCTACCTCTAGAGATCGAGTTGCCAACAATAAGATTTGCAATCAATCATTCTTTGGGTGATGGGGATGTCCTCTTAGAGTGCTTTATGACTTTGGCACACCTCGATGAGATTAAATTGTAGAGCTTGCCATCAGGAGGTGACCAAGCATTGGATAAGAAAATCCATGACCTAAAAGCAAAGAAATACACTTTTAAGAACGAACAACTAGTGTTGTACTATGATGTGCGTAGAGATTTATTTTCAAGAAAGCTGGAGCCCAAACGGGATGGTCGTTATAGGATTGTGAGAATCGGGAAGAATAAATCCATAGCATTATTGGTAGATCTTGAGGTTGTGGAGTTTAAGAATAAGGTTAATCTTAATAAGATTAAATCTTATTATTTTTGACTCCACTAATGACATAAGTGCCTTGCAGGTCTATGCAAGATTGATGAGACATCTGAAAGGAAACAACAATAGAGATTGATGAATCGCCTTATCCCTTATTTGGAGCACCCATAAAGTAGCGATATCATCAGGGAAAGCTCATCTGGTGGAGTAAAGGCTATAAAGTGACTGAGCAAGATGATGGGACATTCGTTTGGGAGATTAAGGTCTTCTGTCATCACTATTTGTAGATTTTGATGAGCGTCCCTGTAGTCTTTAATGATGAAGGTGGGATGGAGCCGTCAGTTCATCCTCTCAATATGTTGAATTTTGACTATCATAATTACAAATAGGGGAGGTGTGGATGGCTGGCTGTGTAACCCCATTGTGGACGTACACATTATATTTTGATGGGGCGTCTAGGGGCCCTAATAAAAAAGGGAGTGTTGGAGTAGTTATCAGGGATCCCCGACGTAGAGTTACAATGAAATTAGCTACTTATCTCGGGGTAGGATTCACTAACAACATGGCGGAGTATAAAGCCTTGATTATGGGACTGAATATTGCCATGAAAGGTGGTATTCGATAGTTGTTAGTAAAAGGGGATTCCCATCTAATCTTAAATCAACTCAATGAGACTATACAGTCTGGAATCCTGTCCTTCGTATGTATCAGGAACTGATATAACCCTACTTGATGAAATTGAGAGCGTATCTCTTCAACTGATTCCACGTTCTTGGAATCAATTTGTGGCTTCACTAGCCAATTTTTCTTATGAAGAGGACCTCTTCTTCAACTGTGGTCCTAGTCCGAAAGTTGCTCTTGATAATGAGACAGGACCTGGTCATTTGTGGGGAATGTTATCAGACCACGCTTTATATGGTAGGCGATGGTTGATATGGGTAATGCGAAGAGTAGCCGAGACCCATCTACCACTATTATCCTGGACCCATAGATTAGTTAGACAACATGTTATGCATATGCCTCTTGTTGTATATGCAGGAGGTATGGGTCACAACCTGATGCATTCAGTTTAGGGTTGAGAGCCCTATTTTTCCCCTTGTAATAGAGTATATTTTCATATATCTTCCTTCTTCCAAGGAGGGATCTATATGAGTTAGTTTGTTTTATTTCTTTAGGCCAAGTGGGCCAGTTAGTTTGCAGTAAAAATGTGCTATTTCTTTAGGCCAAGAGGGCCAGTTAGTTTTGCAATAGAATGTGCTATTTCTTTAGGTCAAGAGGGCACTATGTATGTTTGGTGTAGGTATGTTTAATGGTTTTTTGTTTTAGTGATTGCATCATTCAGGTTGATGAAGTCACTGGAGGGAGCCTTTGCTGGCAGAGGAGCTTCTTGTGGCCATTCCAGGTGGTTTCGTCCCCTTTCTGAGTCTTTTTTTCCCTTAAGGGGACCGACAATCAAGGCATGAAGTGCCAGGTTTAGGTTATATATGTCTGTGGGAGGTCTGAATAGTCTTTGCCTCCTAAAAAGGCATTGTCAGGCATTGAAAGACTTGTTTTAGATGGGAGTTCTAGTGACCCTGTCCTGCTAGCCTACTAGGCTATTGTTCTAGGAGTTTCTATTAGTGTGAGGCTGTTAGAGAAGCCTACCAAAATGATGACATAAAGAAGCAAAACCCTAAATATCTAAGAGGAAATCTATGAATATACGGAGGTGTATAAAAAGGGGTTTTAACCTCTATAGAATATATTTATTTATTTATTAGAAAAGAAAAGAAAGAAAAATCTTTGCGCATTTGTTTATTGCCTTGCGAAGGCCTGGTAGGTTCCTGGGGATGAGACAAGACATGGGGCCAATGCCTTATCTTCCTAGCGGTGGCAACTAGCTAAAAAGCAAAGCAAATAAAAGAAGGTTGGAGAAAAAATAAAAGTTAGCATTAGAAAAGGATTGTCGCCTCACAAGAGCTTGGTAGGTTCTTGGGTACTAAGACAAGACCTAAGGCGAATGCTTGTTCTCCTTGGGTCGCTATGCTCAAGTCCCCCCTTTTGACACGCCCGAATATGGAAAATAAGAGGCTAAAGGACCCATGTGCTAATAGATAATATTTTTTGATCAGGCTATAGGAGTCCTTGCCTAGTAGGAGCTCCTAGTTGAGTTGTCCTTAGGTAGGTAGTTCAAACCACCACTTAGGATGCCCTCTTTGATAGTTCTTTCTAGCTTGGCTGTGTTGGAATAGTTGGTTAGTGACTAGCTTTAGGCTTTCTATCAGATTATGCTAGGCCTACTCCTTGTGGATTTCATGCCTTGGTTTTGTCAAGGGGTAGGGTGAGAGCTGTGATGTATGCGTATCTATTTTGTATAAGCTTGATGCTTCCTTTGGTTGATTTTATGCAAATCTGTTCATGGGATTCAATGAACTGAGTCGCCCTATCTCGTGGCCGCCAATGACAGATGACTTTTCACGCTGAGAAGTGCTTAAAAATAGCCAAAAATTCCAAATTTCAAAGGAAAAATAGGTTTCATTGAAGGTGGCAGCTGCAATCAATATGATTTTAAGCAGCAATGCCCCAAAAGTGCTTTAAAGATCCACCAAGCGGCAGTTGGGGAATTTTCATAATTTTTCTGACTGTCAAGCAAGACTTCAGGAGATGCTCAGTAGTGCGGGACTTTGAGATGAATGCTTAGAATTTTTTAGTGGCCAAATACGAGGCCGAACGTGGGAGATAGGCGAGACGAGAGGCCAAGGACCAAAATGGCCAAGTGAAAATGAACTTGGGAGGGGCCAAAGGGTGTGCCTTTTGGGGGCTCCCTTTGGGGGCCCCTAGTTTTTTATTTCATGGGGGGGGTGCGTTTTCTTCAATGACTATAGTAGGAAAATGATGCCATGAAGATCACGACAATTTCTTGGAGGGGGGTTGGAGAGCTTCAAAGCACCCCCCCAACTGATTGCAAACATGATCTCCCTCTTGTCTACACGCTCTCTATCACTGGTCTCCGCTTGTGAAATGGCTGCCTAAAGATGGAGAACAAAAATTAGTCTTTCTGTCTCCTCCCTCTCTCTCTTCCAAGAGGCAATTCATGTGGGAAGAATCAAGAAGAGAATCGGTTGAAGGATGCTTGTCTGGCATGGTACCGGATCAATCCTCGATCGATGGAGGGCTAGAGTTGGTAGTTCGGAGGTGGGCTGAGCCTTGAATGAGGGTTGATTTATAGTCCCGCATCAGATTTTAAAACCCGCAAAGAAGGAAAAAAACCTGCAACTCTATTTTACAAATGTAAATTGCTTGTTTTTTGTATTTGATTGAGCCAATGTTTTTCTTATGGAGTGAAAATTGATAGACATGTTGCTTACTATTTGTTCTATGCTTGCATAGTGAAAAATCAAAAAACATAAAGTCAAAATGCTAGAAATAATTTTTAGAAACCCATAAAACACGGTTTTTATGAGTAAAATTAGATTTTTGGTGTTTTTGGGTGGGATAAACGAATACACATGCGATAAAATGCCAATAAAATCTATATTTCTACTATTCTAAGAATCAAGAGCCAAAGATCTAAAAAATTATGATTATTTTTTTAGAAAAATAGAGAAAAAATAAGAGAAAACTAGAAATACACCTTCGAAAAATAGGAAAAAATATAATAAGTAGTTATGGATGTATAGTAGTGGCAAAGCATGAGGTTTGGCCTCAGTTTGCCCTATCTATTTTGTCACAATGTGTGATTTATTGCTCTTTATATATTAAACTATGACAAAACAACCTCTATACACCCATGCAACGAAGCAAAACCTAAACGGTGACGGGGAGGAGGATTTTGTGCAACAGTTTGAGGGCTGAAATAATACAAATTCTGAATGTTTTTTAATGCATAGAATTTAGGAAATAGCCTATTTGGAGATAAGGGATCTAGTAGAACAAGGCTCGCCTTGGTGCTAGATTCTTGCAACGAAGTATATACGTATTAGTTGGAATTCATGAAAATATTGTTTGTGTACTAGCACATAGGCTGATTTCGAAACATAACTATTTATGCACAAAGAGACATCCACTATTGCATTGATCATACATGTGGTATCAACTCCTGGAAATTCATAGCAATTGTTTGAATTATAGTTGACCCACTCTTGAGAGGGTAAGATTCCCCTTGCCATAGGGTAATCATTCGTTTCTTGAGGATTCTTGGTCAGGGCACATGGTATCTCCTAGATCTCATTGAAAAAAGAGAGGAGTCTTGTACAAATGTGTTTATATGTAAAAGCAGTGCATCGAGGGGCCAATCCCCAAGATGTAGGAGAGCTACAGTGGGGCCACGAAAATCAGTCGATGGGGTGCCTCCTATGTCTATGATATCCGTGGCATTTATTGCCAATATGTGCGGGATACCCTCTTTGAGGGGTTTTGGGGAAGGTGTCATTGGAAGCTACAAACCCAATATTAGATGTATCTAGTGTTCATTTAGATATTACAAATACTCCTAGCCCTCAAGTCTGTGTGGTGGTGGAGGTGTCTGTTGTGTGCATGAGGTCCGGCTTCTAGTGCCATAGCCAGTGCTGGTCCATTTTTGGTCCCATCACTTCGAGACACTCGAGCAGAAATTTTCAGACCTCAAATCCGATGTTGGACGCAGAAATGGGGATGCCCAGGAGGCCAAGACCCAAAAAGGCCAAGTGTAAATGAGTTTTAGGAGCCCAAAGGGTGTGACCTTTGGGGGCTCCCTTTGGGACCCCTAAAAAGCCTGATTTCATGGGGGGGGCGAGGGGGACCATTTTTTTCGCTGCTTGAAAGAAATTGGACGCCATTGGAGGAGGCGATGTGTGAGGAGGAGGGGCTATGGGGGGGCTGCAAACAACCCCCCCTTTTGATCATATCCCTAATCTACATCTTGTCTTCTCTCTCCATCACCACCTTTGACTTGTGAGATGGCTAGCTGGACAGGGAGATACAGATTCAGTCTCTCTCTCTCCCCTTAAGGGGCAGTTTATGCCCATGAAGAAGAATGAAGACCGATTGAAGGATGCTTGCCTGGTATGAACCGGATTGCTTCAAGGTCAAGAAGAGGCTTAGAGGAGAGATTCATCATTGAATATTTTCTACTGTCGATTCATTGGCAACGTGAAAAAATTAATTACAAAACCCGCAACATGCAAATAAGCGGTATGCCTCATTTTTACAAAGGAAATTTGTTTCTTTTCTATGTTTGATGGTTGAAATGAAATTCATATGAAACAAAACTTTGTTTGGATTATTTTTTCATTATTATTGAGGGTTGTGCATAAAAAAAGTGCAAACCTATAATGATAAATAGTCATAATAATTAAATTATGGCTCGAAAAGTGCATTTTTAGTGTAAAAATGAAGGTTTTATTGGTTTCGAGTGGGAAAAAGAGATGCACATGGGATAAAACTCTGAGACAAAACATCTTTCAGTTATCATAATCAGTGACTAATCATAAATCAGAAAATAATCCATTTTTATGCACAAATAAATAGAGAAAATAGCTAAAATGAAAAAAATAGGATTTTCGTGTTACAAAAATCTAGAAAATTATGATTCATGGTTGTGGCTATATAATAAAGCTGAGTCGTGAATTTTGGCTTCAGATTGTCTTTCTTTATGCATTATAGTTCATGTTTTTTCTATTTTATGCAAAAAATACATACAAAATAATATTCTCACACCTATGCAATGCAGCATAATCTAAACGTTAGAGGGAAAGGATGATGTTAAGAGATTAATAGGGCTGAGAGGGTTTAAATTTTTGAAATATTTGATTGTGCATTTCATTTAGAATTGTGATAATTAGCTTAAGGGGCTAGTAGCACGAGAAATCGGTGCTAGTCTCCGTACATCAAAGCATACGTTCAGTGAAAATCATGAAAGGGTTATTTTTTCCATATCACAAAATGATATTTTTTTTAATATTGTTTGTCCACTAGGATCATATGCACTATGCATGACACATGGCATGATATCAGTCCTAGATTGCATAGCAATTGTCTTCCTAGGATATGACTTATATGCTGAGTGGAAAGGAGCCTTTGTTGTAGGTCAGTTGTACGCTTTCCTTGGGATTGTTTGGTGAGGATTTATATATTCATGGATCGTGCAAAACAAGAAAAGAGTGGAGTTTGTGCATTATGTTTTATATGTTGGAGCGACCCATCTTGGGCCCAATCCCTGAGGTGTAATAGAGTCGCAATGGAGCTGCGGCAAGCAGCTGAGGGGAGCTTCCTAATGTTTGTGTGACGAGACAGTATGCCTACATGTTATGGGATCTCCCTCTAAGGTGAAGAGAAGGTAAACCTTGGACTACATATCAGCTACAAATGCATAATTAAGTCTATCTAGTGTTCATCGCTGTATTACAGATATTCCTGGATCGCGAGGCCGTGTGGTGGGGTTTTCTGTTGTGTGCATGAGGTCCAGCTAGTGCCATAGCTAGTGCCGGCCCATTGTAGGTCCCATCAGTGGTGCATCTACTAGGAGCCTCCAACAAGTGGTGGTTCCAAATCTAGGGTTTTTAGGGACCAAATAGTTGTTTTATGTCCTCTGACAAGAACCGTCAAGCCAAAACACAAAAAGCAGAACGTGCTCAGAGGCCTAGATGGCGGTTTGGAGATTATAAGGCTTTATTCCCCTCAAAGAAGCAGCCCACTATGCATAAGTGGCAATGGTTCTAATGACCTAGGTATCATAAGTAATCCTTTGAGTGCAAGTGGAAGTCTTAGCACTTTCTCTCTTCCAGTCAATCAACCCGCTTCAAATGGGGGTGTAGTTTTACCTACTCAAACTCGTGTTGTCAATCCGATTGTAGCTATGGCACAACCCATTGCAATTCCAACAAGGACACTGGATTTACTGGCATTAGGAGAACCTTTGCCCATCTTCCATGGGTTAGTAGAAGAAGATGGAGAACTCCATATTAAGGAGTTTCAAATGCTCATGTTCAACTATCGAATCCAAGATGAAGGACACGTAATGATGTTCTTCAACATGACATTAAAAGGAAGGGTAGCAGTATGGTATCACGCTCTAGAGGCCGAAACCATAACTAGCACTGACCAATTCTTCATGTCCTTCTGTATAGAATTTGCTCCTGAGAGAGGTGGATAGTATTAGTTTCTTGTTTTGAATGTAACATCCCAAGAGACAAATGAGAATGTCCAAGCCTATGCTAAGAAGCTAAAGCAAGTTCTTCGTAAATTGAATGCTTATATTCCCATTCCACCGGCTACACAGTTGCAATATTTCCTACATGGATCATATTTCAATATTCAGGTGCAACTTAGTAGTGTCGCTTTGGCTGACATTGACATTGCTATTACCCAAGCAGAAGGAGTAGAATCACGCTTACAAGCGGCTTATGCAGCAAGGATAAATTGTAATGGTAATAATTTGGCATTGACCAAGGGGAGTCAAGGGGACCCCATGTCAAATGTGAATGGTAGAGGGAGTATCATGCCAAATCTGCCTATGTTACTGGCTCCTCCCAATAGTATGACTATGCCTATGGCGAGTCAGATGGGCCCACTAGATGGTGGAGGCCAAATAATGAATTTTAATGTTGTCCCAGTAGGTCAATGGCCAATTCCTAATCAAGTGGTTAGGCCGATGGGACGAAAGAAAAACAATCACGGCTATGAGTCGAGTGCCTCTAATGTGCTTGGCGAAGTTAAGGACATGATGAAGCACTACAGCGATATGATTTCTGAACAATATAGACGAATAGCTGTGGATGTCAATTTTCTTAAGAAGCAGTAGAATTTGATAGGGAGTTGACTCCTTGAAGAGGGTGCCCCCTCAAGATTTAGATGTAAGTGGTGTGGTGGCCCACTACGAGATATAGGCCTTATACCGACGTTAAAAGCGACGAAAATGCAAATAACAAAATTTGCCCCCGTCATCCTAAAAAGTGTCGTTATTGGAGACGCATAGAATAGTCAATATCACCATCTCTATCAGCATCAGTATTGGCATCGGTATTTGCGATGCTGATACCGACACCAAGTACTGATGCTGATAGCAACAGTTTGCAACGAAAATAACGACGCCAATAACGACGCGAGCAGTAAAATTTGCGACACTAATAGTGATGGTAACAGGGAAAAAAAAATTTGTGGTAGGGCTGCCCTGCCACATATAGCACTGTGTGCTTTATTAGAGCCATACAAAATAGTTTCTGCACTGTTTACAATGCACTTGCAAATAAAAACAATGTATACTGAAATCATAACACTGATATATGAAATAAATACATGATCGCATAATAAGTGATTGGTACAATCATGATAAGATATTACTAATGCATAGAAAATGTCTACATAGATCAGGCGACCCAAAAATAAAGGTGTGTGAGCTCCAGGGATCCAAGGCGAGCTACATATCCTTGCCCTCCGAAAGCTCGTCCACCGCAAAGGAGTATCGAACGGACTCTGTAAAAAAAGAAACAATATACCAATCCACCATACAATAATGCATTCTAATTAAACATGGTAATTACGGACAAGAAAGATGAGTGACTTATAGGGCCGTCGCGTCTATACAATCAGTCAATCAATGAAGTGAGACCGTGCCTCTCTGCATATCGAGTCTCAAGGCCAGTCGGATCGCGATTTGTAATGGAATGCTACAAAGAAAACAAAATGCTAACTGTTAGAAACATGATTGTCAGTACAAAGGATATTGCAAAAAAATAAATAAGGCAAAAAAAAAAGAAATACTTACAAAGTCCTCCAAATATGTCCTGTGGCCGCCACTCCCAAGATGATGGACCACTCCGGCCTTGAGTCGTGCCCTCGCCGCCTCGCACTGCTAACTCCAACGTCCTAGAGAATCAGTAGCCTCCTCCCTCAGTCGGTGCCAATCATCTACATCTAACCACTTGGGCTTTGCAGCCCCACTCTTGATTGCCCTACGTGTGTCGAATCATCTGTGTGACATATATGCACACATGCAATCCATCATCCAGCCCATAGAAAATCTATCTACTGAGGCTAGAACAGGAAACTCCTCATGCAAGGATGCTACTATGTATTCCTTGCTCCCCTCCGATATGTTCTTCCAATAATCTAAGCCATTGTGCCGAAAAACTTGTTGTCACAACTCTCTCATGCGAGCCATCACCCTCCTCCCCTCATCATTCGTGATGATAGCTCCTAACCTATCATCGACTAGATATCCATATCCCTCTAGAGCCTGTCTAAGATGGGTCCTCTCCCATCTGCGTCCACGCTCCTGGGCATATCCAAAACACCCCTATACATCCGGTGTATCGACCGGGGTAATATCTCTTGGAGTTGCACCCATAGGAGTGCCACCTGCTGACGGCTGAGCAAAAGCTGGAGTAACTGGAGTAGACATCCCCACAGGTGTGATAAATCCCTGAGGTGACGCAACTCCAGCTGAACGATGAGATAGAGACACCGCATCCGTGCCTCATAGCATCCACCTGAGCCTGAGCCACGCTCCCTGGAAGGGCCATGAGAGCAAGGAGTCACACTTGTATCCCGTGTCAATCGCAGGCTCACTGCATCCATATCTCTGTAGCATTCCCCTGACCCCGAAACACTCCCTCCCTCTGGCCCAAGTCTGGAGCATCGAAACAATATGCAACCATTGATACATGCATGGATGTTATTGTAGTCCATGCCAAGCTTTCGTAAAACATGTCGTGCATCATCACGAGACTCAGGCATGGTATTTGCATATGGTAATATATGATATTTCAATAACCTGAAAAAAATCATAAACATCTTGAAAAAGCACAAATATTTGTAATAATAGTGCCGAAAAAAAAATCAATGAAGCATATGTACAAGGTACCTGAACAACTCGGTCACACTCGTATCGCTCCACCCATATTTTGCTTACACACTTAAGAGTGCAAGCAGTGTCTTCAAGCGAGATACTTGGCACCCATCATATAATGGTATGGATGCTTCCTCTCTAAGCAGATCAGAAGTCTCGACATCCATGGGAATCAATGCATCGATCATTGCCTCCATCTCAGGCTCCAAGATTGTAGGTAGGTCTGGAAGGTTGCATGTCTCCTTTGGCATTGACGGTATAGATTGGCCTTGCAAGTGGTGGATCGGCTCTGCACTCCATCCATTGCACGCCCACGAACTCTTCTAATTGGCCGCAAAGGGTGCACTCCTCCTTGGGACAAGACATCACCTCCCTGGATAGAAAATTTGCCAACGAGACCCAATCTTATTGTATATGGTATTCAATTAGCTTGCGAGTATAATGCATGATTGATATTAACTTTTCTTACCATTTGCTAAAAATCCACAATCGCCTGATCAATGATCTCAGATTGAAACTCACCAAATCATCGTACATGTTCTATAGACAATTGGCGTTTTTGTCTAATTTCTAGCTTGCATTGAGAGCAAGGATATGGGACACGCTGATTAAGATACGCCTCGCGATCTTGAAAAACAGGACCTTCATCATTTTTCATTTTATCTACGTTACAACAAACAATTTGTTTTTGTTATCTTTTTTTTTTGTCTTACATTGTTATCCTCTTCTTCCATCTCTCTCTTTTTCTATGACCACGACTACAACTACAACCACGACCATGACCATGACCACGACTACGACCATGACCACGACTACGATTACGACTATGACCATGGCTACGTAGTACCTAGCATATAGTACCTAGTACCTAGCATATAGTATCATAGAACACTAGTATTTAGTACCTAGTACTCAGTACCTAGCACATAATATCATAGCATCTTAGTATCTAGCACCTAGTACTCTAGTATCATAGTGCCAAGTACCCAATACTATGACTCTATGTAGCAGGTGCTAGGGTACCTTAAGCATTATATAGTAGATGTGAGGTTCTAGGGTACTATGATAATATGTAATAGGTACAAGGTAGTACATACTAGGGTACTATGATACTATATAATAGATAGTAAATACTGGGCTAGCATGATATTATGCCATAGATAGTAAATACTTCGCTAGCATGATAATATTGAATAGATAGTAAATATTAGGATACCATGATATTATGTAATAGGTAGAAGGTACTAGATCTATCTATGTAACTATGTTTCTATGTCTCTATCTATCTCTTTATCTATCTATCCATCTATCTATTAATGTATCTATCTACCTATCTATCTATCTAAATTTCTATCTATCAATTTACCTTCATAATACTTGGGTACAATAGCAAATATGGGTAGTAAAGAAGAAGAGAAGTTGTAACACTGACTATTATACCCACATATTGTTACATTTGTCTATTTGGCTTCTCTTCTATCTATTTTTATTTGTACCCTTTGTACATAGATGCATACACAAATATAGAGAGGGGGAGGGTGAAATATGATGGTACCCTTGTGCCAACACAAGTGGAAGCTTGTATAATGTAGTTTCTAGGATAATGTATTTGTACCCTTTGTACCTAGATGCATACACAAATATAGAGAGCAAGAGAGTAAAATACGATGGTACCCTTGTGCTGACACAAGTGGAAGCTTGATTCTAGGATACTATGAGGCTATGGGGATGATGGTAAGAGGGTACTATGATGGTATGTGCTAGGTACATGGACTCATTCATAGTGAGGTGAATCGCCAATCCTATTCTTAGTGAGGTGGACTCATTCTTAGTACACACTATCATAGTACTCTAAGCTTATTGTAAGGTCCTATTTACTTTTCTCTCTTTCTCTCCCTCTCTCATTTCCTCTCCCTCCCTTACCTTGACCCTCTCTTTCTCTCTTTCCCTATTAGGTTTAATAATTTTTATCTCTTTTTCTCTCTCCTCTCTCTCTCATTTTTCTTTTTCTCTCTCCTCTCCATCTCTCATTTCCCTTTCTCTCTTTCTCCCTCTCTCATTTCCTCTCCTTCTCTCACCCTCACCCTCTCTTTCTCTATTAGGTTTAATGATTTTTTCTCTTTTTCTCTCTCCTCTCCCTCTCTCATTTTTTTCTCTCTCCTCTCCCTCTCTCATTTCCGTTTCTCTCTTTCTCTCCCTCTCTCATTTCCTATCCCTCCCTCGCCCTGACCCTCTCTTTCTCTCTTTATCTATTAGATTTAACGATTTTTTTTCTCTTTTTCTCTCTCCTCTCCCTCTCTCATTTCCCTTTCTTTCTTTCTCTCCCTCTCTCATTTCCTCTCCCTCCCTCACCCTGACCCTCTATTTTCCCATTAGGTTTAATGATCTTTCACTCTTTTTCTCTCTCCTCTCTCTCTCATTTCCTTTTCTCTCTTCCTCTCCCTCTCTCATTTCCTCTCCCTCCGTCACCCTCACCCTCACTCACACCCTCTCTTTCTCTCTTTTCCTATTATGTTTAACATCTTATCTCTTTTTCTCTCTCCTCTCATTCTCTCTTTTTTTCTCTCTCCTCTCCCTCTCTCATTTCCTTTTGCTCTCTTCCTCTCCTTCTCTCATTTCTTCTCCCTCCCTCTCCCTCTCTCATTTCCCTATTATATTTTCATCTCCCCCCCTCTCCCTCTCCCTCTCTCATTTCCTCTCCCTCTCTCATTTTCCTATTATGTTTAATTTCTCCCTCCCTCTCTCTCTCCCTCTCCCTCTCTCATTTCCCTATTATGTTTAATGTCTCCCTCTCCCTCTCTCATTTCCTCTCCCTCCCTCTCTCTTTCTCTCTCCCTCCCTCTCCCTCTCCCTTCCTCTTCCTTTCCCATTTCCTCCCCCTCTCCCTCTCCCTCTCTCATTTCCTCCCTCTCCCTCTCTCTCTCCCTCTCTCATTTCCTCTCCCTCCCCCTCTCTTTCTCTCTCCCTCCCTCCCTCTTCCTTTCCCATTTCCTCCCCCTCTTCCTCTCCCTCTCTTTCTCTCTCTCTTCCTCCCCCTCCCCCTCCCATTTCCTCCCTCTCCCTCTCTTTAATTTTCCTCTCTTTCTATCTCTCCCTCTCCCTCTCCCTCTCCCTCTCCCTCTCCCTCTCCCTCTCCTTCTCTCTCATTTCCTCTCCCTCTGTCATTATACACAAATTATACAATAAATAAATAAATAAGAGAGAGAATACACTCTCCCTCCATCTCGTTCTCTCATTTCATCCCCCTCCCTCTTCCATTTCCTCCCTCTCCCTCTCCCTCTCTTTCTCTCTCTCTCTCCCTCCCTCTCTCTCCCTTCCTCTCTCTCTCTCATTTCCTCCCTCTCCCTCTCTTTCTCTCTCTCTCTCTCTCCCTCCCCCTCCCTCTCCCATTTCCTCCCTCTCCCTCTCCCTCTCTTTCTCTCTCATTTCCTCTCCCTCTCTCAATATATATACACAAATTATATTAAAAAAAAGAGAGAGAGAATGCAGTCCCCCTCCCTCTCTTTCTCTTTCTCTTTCTCTCCCTCCCTCTGTAAAAATTACACGGCGCAATGAACAGAATCTGAGAAAGAGATAGAGAGTACACAACAAATAAGAGGAGAATCAGTAAATTCTTAAGCTCCAAACAACTGATACAAAGATGGCTCTATCTACCCGTGCGCTTCCACTGTGTGAAGCTTAGATGGCGATCTAGACAAAAGATAGGTGAAGAGCTTAAGGCTAGCTGGACCAACAACTCTAACTGGGTGAAAGATGAATGATAGATGGATGTGAAGGGGTTTAGCTTTTATAGCCCACGAAGGCCGTTAGGTCAGCCTGACCGACCTACCATATAAGCCTCCACTAGTCGGCCAGGGAATATTCCCTTTACCATCGGGCCCCCGGACCCCAAAATAGGGGCCCCTTTTAACTCCCTTATCCCGCAACTCGATGTAATGTGCCTCGAGTTGCTAACAGCTTAAATACTCTGTCTAACCCAAAGATTAGACCCATAACGGTCACCTTTTTGCCATCCGCTCACATAGACCTCATCTGATATACAAGTTAGGACTCAACCAATGTCTGGGCTCACATTTGGCTTCTCCTCATAATGGGGGCCTTATAACTTTGAGCACCATGGATCATTGGTGGTACCTAATGAGGGTGGGGAATTGATCATATCTAACACCCTCTCCCTCTCTCATTTCCTCCCCCTCCCTCTCCCTCTCTTTCTCTTTCTCTCCCTCTCTCTTTCTCTTTCTCTCCCTCCCTCTCCCTCTCCCTCTCTTTCTCTCTCATTTCCTCTCCCTCTCTCAATATACACAAATTAAACCCTAAACAAGTAAAAGAGAAAGAGAATGGACTCATCGTAAAGATTTGGCGAGGGTTTGGCGGCTCCTCTTTGCGATGGCGGCTCCTCCTCTCCTTCGCGAACAGCGGCAACGGCGGCGGCGGCAAGCCTTCTTCCTCTCCCTCTCTCACCCTCTATACAAAACGGTCGCTCTCTCTCTCGCTCTCCCTCTCAAAATGTCTCACGAATGCACAAAATGAAACGCACTTGGGTTTCGGCCCTCTTTTTTTTCCCTGTGGGCCGTCGCTATTTGCATCGCAAATGCGACGCTAATAGCGACTCCGCTATTCCTGCGTCACTACTTGCCATCGCTATACATGCATTTCCTTCTAGTGGCCAACATTTCCCTAGGAATTATCCGAATGTTAAATGCGATATTTGCGAAAAGTCTAGCCACTTAGCTCCTACCTGTTGGAATAAGATTAGTTCTCTCCAACAAGGGAGTAAAATGCCATGTCCAATTAACCATCGCGCACAAGGGAATAATCTGCTATTGTGGAGGAGTTGCTTCATGGCAGTGGAGTCATCCTTATTGAGGCTGTATGTGTCAATGATGCTGAAACTTCTAATCTACAAGCCGTAACAAGATGTCAAAAGATTAAAGAGGGTGATAAAGGAACTGTAAAACCTATCGAGGGAAACCCTAAGCAAGAGACTAGGGGAAAGCAAGTTCTAAATCCTGATATGGAAGGTGGATCTCTAAGGCCTGTTGATAGTAAAGTTGATCCCAAGAAGGATAAAGGATTGCCAAGAAAGAAGGTAAAAGTTAAAAAAGAGACACTAAATCCAATCCAAAGACCAAAGGAGAGAATGGTTTAGCACGAGAAGAGAACTTTGGCTAACTACCACGACTTTGATCTAGCAAGTTCTCTTTGCAAAGTTAAACTAGACGTGAACCTCTTGCAATTGATTAAACTTTCTCCAGGAGCACGCAAGGAATTCAAGAAAATCCTACGTATTGGGTATATCATAGAACCCTTGGGCATAGCACGAGTGAAAGAAGATTGGTTTAATCATGCTGAAAATCATTGCCCTAGGGTTCCAGCATACGTGGATGGAATATTAGTAGAGCATGCTATCATGTACACTGGATTCTCCATCAATATTATGAGTTCAAACTTGATGGAGAGGCTAGGTCTCGAAATTCAAAAAGACAACTCCACACTTCTTAAGATGGCGGATGACAGGCAAAGACAACCAGAAGGTTGCATCACTAATGTCCATGTTACAGTAGCAAACGTGGAATGCTATCTGGACTTTAGGGTGATAAGGTTTACATGACATTCTAACTATTGAGTTTTGCTAGGTAGGCCATGGATCTTATGAATAGACTATCAAGTCGATATACCTGCTAGTCGAGTGATTCTAGGGAGAGGTGCCGATCGTGTAATAGTGGATGCTTACCCTGAGTCCCCTCAGAGTGAGAGAGCTCATTTATCCTCTACTGAACTAGAAATAGTAGATGATCCATTTGGTAGTGAGATGTCATCAAGCAATGGATCTAAAGAAGGGTCCACTACAAAGGACATTTATCGGATAACATTGAATGAGCCGATAGAGCCTCAAGATCGAATAAGAGATGTGGACGCTATTGAGTTGGACCTTGGTACACCTAATGATTCATGGCCAATTGAATTAGGTTCCATGCTCAATTTGGAAGAGAGAGAGGACTATATGCCCGTGATTCAGGAGTTCCGCAACATCTTTGCTTGGAGATATGACGAACTTAGGGGCATTACCCCCCAGTCTAGCTGTGCATACTATTCTTGTAAAGGAAGGAACACGCCTTGTACGTCAAAAAGTAAGGCGTATGCCTTTTGAATTGAGGGACGAGTTGTTTGAAGAGCTATAGAAGTTGCGAAAAGTGGGTTTGATCTTTCCTGTTCAGCATACTAAATGGTGTTCACCAGTTGTGATTAGAAAGAAGAAGAACAATCAAATCTGACTTTGTGTAGATTTTAGAGAGCTAAATAAGAAAATGGTCAAGGACTACTACCCATTGCCCTTGACCAAATTTTGAATCAATTAGTAGGTAGGGAAGTATATTTGTTCATGGATTGCTTTGTGGGGTACAATCAAATGGAAATTGTTGAGCAAGACAAGCTTAAAACGACATTTATTACTGTCTTTGATACCTTTGCATACCATGTGATGGGATTTGGTTTATGTAATACACCTGGTTTGTGGCAAAGAACAGCCGACAAGACCTTTGGTGACATCTCCCTAGAAGAGTTAAATGTATTCATTGGTGACCTAGGGGTAGCCACCATAAGAGAAAGGTAGTTGATTATTTTGCGGAAGTGTTTTGAGATTTGTAGACAATTTTGCATAGCTCTTAACCTACGGAAGTGAGTCTTTGGAGTGCCTTATGGACTATTGTTAAGCCATGTGGTCAGTTTAGTAGGGATTGCGACTGACCCTACAAAAATCAACGTCATAGTCGCCATGAGTCTGCCACGTACTCCAAAGGAAGTACATAGCTTTCTGTCTCACCGGTAGGGTATTATCAGAGGTTTATGAATGCCTTGGTAGAAAGAGCGTTGCCACTGAAAAACCTATTGTCCTTCAACTATTAACTTGCATGGAGTGATGCTTGCAAAGTATCTTTTGACGATGTGAAGTAGGAGCTTGCCAAGGCACTTGTTTTAAAAGCACCTAAAAGGGGCAAAGTGTTCTATATATTTTCACCAGCCACTATGCATAGTATCAGCTTCTACTTATCCCAAATTTGGGAGGAAAAGTGGTACCATCTGATAGCTTTTGCTAGTCAGAAGTTGGGCATATCAGAAATTAACTACACCTATATGGAGAAGTTATGCCTTGCAATGGTACTTGTGCCCAAAAATTTCAAGCACTACATTCTCTATGAGAAGGTGGTTTTCTATACAAAGGCAAAAGGGCTTCGACTGTTGTTGAAGAAGTTACAACCACCAAATGGTTTAGCAAAGTGGTTAATCACTTTGTAGGAGTTTGATTACGAGATCGAGAGCAAGCCATTGAGGCTACAAGGCATTGTAGAATGTCTTCTGGATTTCATAGAGCCCAAAGAGGTCTTCACGGAAGGAAGTGACATGGAAAATTTGTTCAAGATTGATACGACATCTATCAACAGGGTGTCAATGATATTTATCGCCGATGTGTGATGCCTGACGAGGTTCTATTTATCTTGGAGGAGTGCCACAACTCTGCTTGTGGAGGGCACTTTGCTAGGCGATTAACGGCACAAAAGGCTTTAAGAGCTGGATATTGGTGGCCGTCCATCTTCCAAGATTCATTTAAGTATGTTAAGAGATGCGATACATGCCAAAGACAGACAGTAGAGAGAATAGGAATCAACCACTTACGCCTATTATGGCTATCCTTCCATTTGAGAAGTGGGGCACCGACTTACCCTATCATCTACTACTTAGAAGAGGTACATTATAGTAGCCAATGATTAGGGGCTTTCTGTCAGATTATGCTAGGTCTACTCCTCGTGGATTTTATGCATTGGTTTTGTCAAGGGGTAGGGTGAAAGTTGTGATGTGTTTTGTTGCCTATATTTTGTATCAGCTTGTTGCTCTTTCTGATTGTATTTCTGTGCATATCTGTTCATGAGATTTCACAGGCTGAGTCGCCCTATCCTGTGGTTGCCAATGACATATAATTTTTTACATTGAGAAGTGCTTAAAAACATCACAAATTTTGAAATTTCAGGGAAAAAATAGACTTCATTGAAGGCGGCAATTGCAATCAGTATGATTTTAAGTGGCAAAGCCCCAAAAGTGCTTTAAAGACCCACCAAGCAACAATTGGGGAAGTTTCATAAATTTTTCGACTATCGGATTGGATCGTGGGAGATGCCAAGTAGTGGCGCACTTGGAGATAGTTGAGCAAAAATTTTCAGACCTCGAATCCAACGTCGCACGCGCAGAAATGGGGGTGCGTGAGAGGCCAAGACCCAAAAAGGCTAAGTGTAAATGAGTTTTAGGGACCCAAAGGGTGTGACCTTTGGGGGCTCCCTTTGGGGCCCCTAAAAATTTTGATTTCATAGGGGGGGTGTTTTTTTCGCCCGCCAGAAAGAAATTGGATGCCATTGGAGGAGGCAACGTGTGAGAAGGAGGAGCTATGGGGATGCTGCAAACAACCCCCCCTTTCTGATCATATCCCTAATCTACATCTTGTCCTCGCTCTCCATCTCCACCTTTGACTCCTGAGATGGCTGCCTGGACATGGAGATACAAATTCAGTCTTTCTCTCTCCTCCCTCTCTCTCCCCTTAAGGGGCAGTTCATGCCCATGAAGAAGAATGAAGACCGATTAAAGGATGCTTGCCCGGTATGAACTAGATTACTCCAAGATCAAGAGGAGGTTGAGAGGAGATGTTTAGCATTGAATATTTTCTATTGGTCACTTCATTGGCAACATGAAAAAATTAATTACAAAACCTGCAACATGCAAATAAGCAGTATGCCTCATTTTTACAAAGGAAATTTTCTTCTTTTTTATGTTTGATGGTTGAAATGGAATTCATATGGAAAAAAAAATTGTTTGGATTTTTTTTCATTATGATTGAGGGCTCTACATAAAAAAATTGTAGACCCGTAACGATAATAGTCGTGATAATTAAATTATGGCCTGAAAAGTGCATTTTTAGTGTAAAAATGAAGGTTTTATTGGTTTCGGGTGGAAAAAAGAGACGCGCATGGGATAAAATTCTAAGACAAAACATCTTTCAGTTGTCATAATCAACCACTAAATATAAATCATAAAATAACCTATTTTTATACACAAATAAATAGAGAAAATAGCTTTAAAAAAAAATAGATTTTTTACTTTATAAAAATCTAAAAAATTATGATTCATGGTTGTGGCTGTATAAAAAATTTGAGACATGAAGTTTGGATTCAATTTGGCTTTTTTTATGCGTTATAGTTTATGTTTTTCCGTTTTATGCGAAAAATACATACAAAATAATACCCTTACACCTACGCAATGTAGCATAATCTAAACGTTAGAGGGAAAGGGTGATGTTAAGAGATTAAGAGGACTAAGAGGGTTTTACTTTTAAAAATTTTGATTGTGCATTCCATTTAGAATTGTGATAATTCAGTTTAAGGGACTAGTAGCACAAGAAATCAGTGCTAGTCTCCATACATCGAAGCATACATTCAGTGAAAATCATGAAAGTGCTATTTTTTCCACATCACAAAATGTTGATTTGATAAATATTGTTTGTGCACTAGGATCATATGCACTATGCATGACGAATGGCATGGTATCAGTCCTAGATTGCATAATAATTGTCTTCCTAGGACATGACTTATATGCTAAGTGGAAAGGAGCCTTTGTTGTAGGTCAGTTGCATGCTTTTCTTGGGATTGTTTGGTGAGGATTTATATATTCGTGGATCGTTAAAAATAAAAAAAGAGTGGAGTTTGTGTGTTATGTTTTATATGTTGGAGCGACACATCTTGGGGCCAATCCCCAAGGTGTAGGAGAGTCACAATGGAGCCGCGGCAACAAATCAGCCGAGGGAAACTTCCTGATATTTGTGTGATGAGGCACTATGCCTACATGTTATGGGATCTCCCTCTGAGGAGAAGGGAAGGTAAATATTGGAATACATATCAGTTATAAATACACAATTAAGTCTATCTAGTGTTCATCACTGTATTACATATGTTCCTGGCTCATGAGGCCATGTGGTGGGGTTGTCTGTTGTGTGCATGAGGTTCGATTAGTGCCATAGCCAGTGCCGGCCCATTTTAGGTCCCATCAAATAGGATGTGACAAAGTGTCTTGCAGACCTCTTGACCTTGGTTTCTACAAGTTCATTAGTGAATTTCTAAGGTATTTAAATGCTTTTTACAACAAATTCATTCCAAAACATACAATCTTCAAGACACCTGAGACACTTTCAACATATAAGAATGAGATGTGAAAAATCAAGCTTTCTTTTGTTGAAATAATGTGGGTATGCAATAATTCCTCAAAGCATCAAAATCATATCAAGCTAACCTTAGAGGAATGGAGGCATATGTATATGGGAGCAGGATTATGTGTAGGAGTGAGTGTTTGATATGGGGGAGTGGGATTATGTGTAGGAGTGAGTTTTTGATATGTGGGAGTGACAAATGGTACCAATCCTAAGTAGGTGTATGTGGAAGTGGGATTATGTGTGGGAGTGAGTGTTTTATATGTGGGAGAGACAAATGGTACCAGTCCTAGGTAGGTAGTGCAAGTGCAAAGTGTAGGATACAAGCCTAGGTAGTGCAAGTATTAGCCTAGGTGGTGCAAGTGCAAGTGTTAGGTGATGCAAGTGCTAGGTGAAGTGGTGTAAGATGTGAGATGATTCAAATCCTAGGTGATACAAGTCCTAGGTGGATGGTGCAAGTCATGAGGGTAGTGCAAAGTGGTTTAAGTGTAAAGCAACCTAGGTGGTGCAAGTGGGTGGTGGAAGTGCAATGTGACCTAGGTGGTGCAAGTGGGTGGTGCAAGTGCAAAGTGACCTAGATGGGTGGTGAAAGTCATAATTGTAGTGTAAGTGGTGCGAGTGTAAAGCAACCTAGGTGGTGCAAGTCCTAGGTTGTTTAGGGATGGTGTAAGTGGGTGATGCAAGTTGTGAGGTGGTGCAACTAGGTTATGCAAGCTAAGTAATGGAAGGTAGATAGTGCAATGTAGGTTGTGCTATATTAGTGCAAGCCCTAGGTGGTACAAGGATGGTGCAAGTGAAAAGTGTAGGCAAGTGATGCAAGGTTAGGTGGTGTCCCAAATAGAATATGTAAGATACCACATGAATTTAAAAGAAATGGTATTATATTTAATAAAATTTTCAAGATTATATTTACAAAAGGAGTTTTCAAATTGCAATTTGAAAAAAATACATAAGTTTTCTCTCTCTCTCTCTCTCTCTCTCTCTCTCTCTCTCTCTCTCTCTCTCTCTCTCTCTCTCTCTCTCTCTCTCTCTCTCTCTCTCTCTCTCTCTCTCTCTCTCTCTCTCTCTCTCTCTCTCTCTCTCTCTCTCTCTCTCTCTCTCTCTCTCTCTACTACAGAAGCAAAAAAGGAGCCTTCCACCCCCCTTCCTTAGGTCTTAAACCTTTGTTTTAATGCCTAAGTGCTGCCCCATTAGTGCTTATGCCTTGTTAATGGATTGCAAGCCGTTCCCCCTATTTTTTTTCCTATTTTGGGCATGTTTACAATAGAAACCCTAAAATGATTCGCTTCGATTTCTTGATCATATCCTACTCTAAATGCAACAAAATCCAAAACCCAAGTACTGAAATGATTTACCCTACTCGTCTACTCATCAAAAACCCAAAATAATTACTTGTTTTGAAGATTAAAAACCCCAAATATCCTACCTATATCAAGCACCAGTTCGAGGATGCAACTCTACTTTGATGCTTGATTTGAGATGCACAAGTGCTCAATCTTGAATCCGTTGGTCTCGGTGGCAATGGAACCAAAATGTAGTGGGGAGCTCATGCTCAACCACCGCCAAGACCCACGGACCGCTTATTGCTTCAAGCATTTCAAGTGAGCACAAATGGCTATCTCTCACCTGGTCGGTGAATCCTATGGGGGTGTAGTGAGCTTACCTTGATGCTTGAAGGAGTAGCCTCCTCCTTCAAGCAAGCTGGTAGTTCAACAATTTGAGATGCGAGCTTAAGTCCTCTCAAGCCTCCTCCTTCAAGCTCCATCCTCCATAGCCATGTGTAAGAGAAGAGAAGAGAAGAGAATAAGAAGAAGGAGAGAGGAGATGATGGAGAGCTTCTTCTCCAAGATCCCTCACACTCCCTCTCTCAAGTACACCCAAGCAAGCAAGAAGGAGAGAAGAAGAGAAGAAGAAGATACCACTTTTTCCACACACCAAAGAATGAGCTCCTCATTCACTTTTCAGGTTTACATTCAAGCCCTAAATCCCTTGGGCACGTGTCCCCTTTTTTACATGATCGGGCATCTTGCCAAGTTCCTCTTTCCCTGTTCCCTTCTAGTTGCCTTATCCCTTCACCTATGTCCATTTAGACTTTACAACTTGCACAGGAGAGGGAGCCTGGCACTCTTATAAAATGAATTACATTGTGCCCTACACTTTCCTTGCAAGAGCCCTCGAAGGTTCTCCTTGATCCTTGAGAGAGCCTCCTTCATCCTTGAGAGGACCTCCTTCATCCTTGAGAGGACCTCCTTTATCTTTAAGAGGACCTCCTTCATCCTTGAGAGGACCTTGCTAGAATATTCAGTGCTCTCCCACGTTTTTTCTGAGCTTGCCTTCTCCTCCACTTTTCATGTTTGGGCAGAATGAGCTTCTTCATTCACTTTTTGACTTGGGCTTCCTTGGTCTTCCTCTACTTCTTTTTGGTTGCATGGTCCGTATCCGTGACATGTCTTGTAACAAATGTTATACTACTTTTTCTCCACTCTATTTGATGTTTTATGTTTGCAAAGGTGGATGTGCTCCATAGTTGTTTTAAGAGTGGTATAGTACTAATGTTGTACTATTTTTGCTCCTGTCTATTTGATGTTTTATTTGTTTGGAAAGATAAATGCACTTCATGTACTTCAAATTCCATCTCCTCATGTACTTGTAGTGGAAGTATTATGGTTGCTAGCAACTATATTACATCATATACCTCATGGATAATAGGACATGGTTGCTTTCTTTGAGAAACCATATTTGTCAAGTCTTTATATATACTTGCTCGTGATTGACTCACTCACCACTTTATTCTTACCAAGTAGACGTATTCTTTTGCCATTATCACAAAATTGATACAAAACAATAAGGAAGTCTTCTATAACCTTTCACAAGTATACAACAATGCACCAAGTAATCTTTTTCACTAATTATTCAACAATACATGTAATCTACAATATGTTAGTAAATAAAACTTGTGTTTGCTTCCAATAAAATATGTTAAAACTTACACATTTGAAATCTATAACTTGCACTCACTTTTGGTCGATACAACTAAAATTGCAATGTACCTTAAAACTATTTTCTGTAACCTTGTGAGTCTTAAATGGGGCAAGAAACGGCCTCAGATGGCAAGAAAAGCAACAATAACACCCTAAAGGGCTTATCTACAAAATACATAGTTGTTGGGACCAAAAATGAGTCTGGCACTAGCTCTACTAAGGCTTTAGCCACGCACTCCTACATACACCAAACAACCCCCATGACCTTGCAGCCAAGAGCATCTGGATACTATGAAATGATTTATCTAACTGTAACGTGTCCACCTATTCCATTCCAAACACGTCTTAGCAGTCCATTGGAAAGGAGGTCTAGAAAGCTCTGCCCGGCACTCCCATGGAATGTCACGGGGTTTGCAATCTAGGACTTTCTACGTCTGCCACGTAGCGAAAGTATTCTCGCCATTCCCACTTAGGATCAACATGAATCAAGGTTTCCCCTAATGGTCATTTCCTAAATGACAACTAGCGTCGAACCCTGAGCGAACTACTTTACGCAAAAATGCCAAGGCCAAGCGGATTCATGCTGCACTTGGTTCAAGGAGAATTTGAAACGAGAGGGATGCAAGGCTCGACCTCTCTGCCATAAGGCATAGTCCCATTCTGTTCCCCTAAAACAGTGTAAATTGGGATTATTATAACCTAGACTCTAGGTCAGGGCCTTTGCTATTCATTTCCTTTGAGACGATCTTCTTACTGTCCATTATGATTGAGAAAAGTTCACAGCCAACTGAGACCACCCACCCGTAGGATGGACCCATGGCCACATCCATCGCACTTTCCTCATGTTGTTTTACTTGTCTAATTACCTACCACATTTTTAGTTGGACATGCATCAAGCAACTTCCTTAATTAGCCCATTAGGCACTGGTTCCTTCACGTAATCATAGCACTTGACATAGAAAAACAGTGTCAAACAAGTTCCTTGTCAACAGGTTATCATATTTATCTTTGGAATACATTTATAAAGTCCAGCCCGTAGGCTTATCCATAATCTGCCCGAAGGCTATCCAGCAATCCACAGGGATTACTAATCTGATATTCCGCCCGTAGACTAGTATGTGGGCCTCGAGATCCAATCCCGAGTCGCGTTGGCCTCTTGTGCAAGGCCCGAAAGGCGAGGGATTTACGGCCAAAGCCCCCCTTGGCAGCCAAGCGTCCTCCTGCTCCAAGTAACACTCAACGGAGAGACCTCTCCCAGCGGGTTTGGTCCACCTTCCCGATCTTTTCATCCTTTAATTCCTTGAGCAAACAAAGCAAACATTGCTCTCTAAACTATTACAAGCACAATCATTTCCAGTGGTCGTTATTTGTTCAACTGCTAAGGAGTGAATCCTTCTCTCCGAATGCATCCAGCACCCGATCCGGGATCAATTGCGACTTGATAAGATCCCCAAGGGTTTTCTTGTTAACCTTTATGTTCTTGGGTTAGGGTCGTACCCTATTAACCCAACTTAACCAATACCTTAAGTTCTATCAAAAGAAAATATGTTTCTCCAGATTATTGATTGGTCGTTTGCTTCCAAGCAAATATCTATTCCCCTTATCTTGGTCACTTTTCCCAAGAAAGGTACTATATCAGGACGACTACTCATCCTCTTGCAAGATAAACTTGCGAAAAATCTGTCAATCTTATTCTGAGGAATTGGCCATTCTCTTGTGGTCAAACCACAAGAGTATGCGACTCTACAACTTGTTGCACAAGTGTCGCATCTAACTCATGGACTATTTTACCCATCGAATGACGTCTTTTAATCACAGAATCATGATTAGATAGGGAACATGGTTAGGGTGTCTTCATATCCAATCTGTTCCTGATTGCACTAGGCTGACATCATCCGTCCTAGGGTTCCAACTCAATCCGAGGTTCATCTTTTTAATCGAGCGATCCTTAGGGTAGAAACCCTAGATCATTTCTTGCAAGTATATCCTATTGTCCCTACATTTTGTGAATGTGGACAGGTCTTTAGGGTATGAGAGTTTCAACATGGCAATAAGTGTGACTAGGTCATGTCCTCATCGTACTACCCTAGTTAGCACTTGGGGTATGTTGCATGGATTTAACCATTCCTAAGCAATTCCTTCGCAGTTTTAGGTGTTTAGGGTAAACCAATTTACTTGTCTACTCATGAAGATAATTACGATACCATTCTCGTAATCACATGATTCATTGCCTACGTATGATTAGATTTACAACCCTAAATTTTCTTGTTAAGATCAAAGCATAGGTTAAGTTACGGCATAATTTCCATTGATGCATTCACGATTCATGCTACTAAGCTTTTAGGGTTTATGTTAAAGTGAACCATGCAGCCTTTTTCTAACTTCATTTCTGAATGAGATATTCGTACGTTGAATGAGCATTACACAACTTTTCATAACTACTTGCGTAGTTGATTGAGATTTATGCCAATTGACTAGAGTCTAATCTACTTCATGCAGCTCTAGAATCATTTCCATGCCTTGCAAATTCCTACGGTTATTAGCAATCTTTTTTTAATGAATCATTGCAAAGAAAGAGATATCTAATAATGCTACATGTGATTTAATCTTTCCATGCATAATCGAAGTGTACAACAATAGTTTCAACTTTGTAACGATGATTATTAGTTGATCTAAATTCGTTACTTTGCAATGCATAAAAACAATTTGCTAGGAATGCATAGACGTTTTATGTTCTTCTTTCGTTCATTTCTTTGAGAAATACAAGTGACCGATTCTTCAATTGTGAGTTATTTCCTTTAAAATAGCCAATGTTTTTCAATCATAAAAGTGTATCTTACTTCCATGAATTAACCATTCATAATTGCAATATTACGACGTAAATCAAAAATAGGAAGAAAACCTAGACTTGTGGATTCGGTGAAATGTCCACATGAATGTTAGGAGATGATCCTCCTGCGGCTGCACCTTGTGCCTTTTTAGGGGCCATCGCGTATTCGACCTTCTTGCCTTGGCCGCAGACTTATGATCTTGGCCCGTCTCCCTTGCACGCGTAATTCCCTTTTGAAATAGGGCTTCCTTGACCAACGCACCTTCTTACGGAATTTGGGCTTTGGAAATGGGAACTTATGAACTCCCCTTCTTTTCGTAGAAGTTCCGGGACTACAATCGATCTTCACAACAGAAAGGGGGCTTAAGAAAAACCCCGGGGTAAATTGGCTTGTGGGAGTTGAAATGGAAAAGGGGCTAAAACCCGGCTAATATGGCTTTATGTGAGACCACGGGAAGGGCTTCAAAAGAAAGCCGAGGGATAAAGTGGACTTAAGGAGATTGAGTGGGAAAAGGGGGCTTAAAACCGGCTAGTGTGGGAATTCCACAGAAATGAGAAAAATAGCTATGTAGTATGCAAGGGAGAGTGCTCAATTCCCGAGGATGCAAGGGGAAATGCCTTAATTCTGAGGGTGTAAAGACCGCTTGATAAGGGCCAATGGAAAAGGGTTTTAAGAAACCAGGGAGTAATATGAGTTTGAGTGGGGATTTCCATGGGAAGGGCTGCTTAAACCCCAACGTAAGGTGAGCTTTATAGGGATTTGGTGAAACCCCACAAGAAGGGGTCTTAAATGGACTTGGGTGGAAATTGCAATGAGAAAGGGGGCTTAAAGAGCCCCATTAGAAGCTTCCAAGAAGCTTCTTGGAAGCTTCTGTGGCCCACAAAAATCCACGTGGAGGAAGAGGAGACGATTCCTAATGACGCTTGTTGGCGGGCAGGTGGCGGAATGATGGCAGTGGTGACGTCCAGCTTCAGGTGGCTGCTTCACGCTACAGGCGGCGGCTTCCTCCTCCTCACGACTACCACACGGCGATGTTGCTCTCCTCGCTCTCTCTCTCTCGGCCTACAGCGTTATGGCTCTTCCTCTCCTTAGTCCCCCCCACAGGGGTTTTTTATAGGGTAGGGAGAGGAGACCTCTCTCTCCCACGCGGCTAATTGCATGGCCATTCTCCCCCCATGACCTCCAGCAAGAGAGCTTAGTCATCCTGCCTACTCCCTCTCCTCCAACACAGCCTTCGGCTGGGGGAAAGAAGGGTTAAATAATAAAAAATTGCCATAAATTAATCAAGTTCCTCTTGACCTCCTCCCAAGAGGAGGTTCACATGAAGATATGCGATTTATTTTACTTTGGTCTCGTTTCTTCCAATCATGATACGTCGTGTACAATCGTACCGTACGTATTTTCAATGCCGGCATTGTCATTGCATGAAACTCACGCGTGCACGTAATATTTTTCAGCAAAAATATTACATTCTCTTCCCCTTGGAGGAATCGAGATGTCCTCATCTCGAGATAAACTGGGGATATTGATGGTTGAGAGTGCTTTCATCCATCCAAGTGGCATCCTCCTCGGGATAATCTTTCCACTGGACGAGGCATTCTCTCAAGGTTCTAGATCTCAGTTGTCTCTCCCTAACATCTAAGATCCTGTCAAGCCGTAGCTCAAGGACTCCTTGGCTAGGCATTACAACTTGCTGGTCATCAAGTACATGACTAGGATTAGGTTGTTACTTCTTCAATAGGCTGATATGGAATACATTATGAACCTTTATGTTCTCAAGGAGTTGCAGTCTATAAGCATTAGGTCCTAGGCACTTGAGTATCTTGTATGGTCCACAATACCTTGGACTTAGCTTCTTGCAATCTCCTAAGGATAGGGAACTCTTCTTTGGCCATACGTGAATGAAGACCATGTCTCCTTCCTCGAAGGTTCTATCTTGATGCTTCAAATCTGTTTATGCCTTATGTCTATCCTTGGCAGCTTGGATGTCCTATCTTATTGACTTCATTTGGTCATCCATCTCCTCCAACATCTACCTTGAAGCTTCAACCCTCAAGGTTGGATCTGAGAATTTTAGGGGACTTCGACAGTCATGACCATACAATGCTTGAAAAGGGGTCATCTGAATGCTTTGTTGGTAAGAAGCATTGTAGGCAAATTCAACCAAAGGCAAGTATTGAATCCACCTTTTTGGTTCACGACAGCAGTGTACCCTGAGCATATCCTCGATGACTTGATTGACTCGCTCCGTTTGGCCATCAGTTTGGCGATGGTAAGCTGTGCTAAAACAAAGTTGGGTCCCAATGGCTTCAAAGATAGCTCTCTATAACCCATGTAGCTTGAATATCTCCTTGATAAACAACCTTGCAATGTCTGAGGCTTTATAGTTTGTCTTTACTAGAATAAGGTGTGCAACCTTAGTAAGCATGTCAACCACAACCATGATGCAGTTGTATCTTCCTTGAACTTGGGGTAGGCCAACATCAAAGTCCATACTAATGAATTCCCATTTCATTTGGGGAATGTTGAGTGGTTGTAACTTTCCTGGCATTTTGACATGTTCGGCTTTGATACGTTGACAAGACAAACACTCAGTGACATATTTGAGAACGTCACCTTTAAGCCTCTCCCAATACTAGCTCTTCCTAACTGCATTGAGAGTCTTGGCATAGCCAGGATGTCCTAAGAAAGGGGAATCATGAGCTTCCCACAATATCTTCTGCTTAAGTGACTAGCTTGCCAGTATACATACTCTCGTTCTATAGTAGACAAGTCCACTATTGATAGAGAATTCATGATACTTAGCCTGTAGCTTTTGGTCCTGGTCCTTGATAGGGATCTCCCTTAGCATCTTTTTATAGGCTGGGTCATGGCATGCTTCTTCTCTAGCTAGCTCAAGTATTGGGTTGTTTGGCATGGATACCTTTGTAGCCTGAGATATAGCTATTGATGGATTTTGCAAGATTAGAGAATTAAGGAATGCCTTGCGATTGAGTGCATCGGCAACTACATTCTCCTTTCTCGGTCGGTATTTGATTTCAAAATCATACTCCTCCAGCACTTCAATCCACCGACGTTGCCTCATGTTGAGCTCGTTCTGGGTAAAGATCCACTTGAGGCTTTTATGATCAATCACACCAGAGTAAACTTGTTACCCAACAGGTAGTGTCTCCAAAGCTTTAAAGCATGGATGACAGCTAACAGTTCTAGATCATGGGTAGTATAATTCTTCTCATGGCTCTTCAGTTTCCTTGAAGAGTATGCTACAGGATGACCTTCTTGCATGAGCACACATCCTAAGGCAAGCGTGCTAGCATCAGTTACTACCTCAAACTCCTTACTAAGGTCTGGAAGTCTTAGGATAGGTGCTGATAACAAACTTTTCTTCAATCTATCAAAGCTGGTTTGTTCGACACTTGACCATGCAATAGATGTTTGCTTCTTCAATAAATCCATCAAAGGTGCTACAATCAAAGCATAGTTTTTGATGAAGACCCTATACCATCCTATCAATCCAAGAAAACTGTGTATTTCTTTGACAGTTGTTGGTATTGGCCATTCTAGAGCATCTCTAACTTTGGTCGGATCCACTGAGATTTCTTATGCTGATACGATGAATCCCAGATATTCAATCTGACGTTTGAAGAATGCACATTTCTTCATCTTAGCATACAGCTTGTGTGACCTCATTGTCTCAAGGACAATCCAAAGTTAGGGTTCATGATCTTCCTCTTGTTTGGAATAGATTAAAGTGTCGTCAAAGAAGATGAGCATGAAGTCATCAAGATATGGCCTAAAGATATCCTACATTAACCTGTTGAAGGTGGCAGGTGCATTTGTAAGCCCGAATGACATAACTAGAAACTCAAAGTGTCCATATCTTGTGTTGAATGTCATCTTTGGGATATCTTCATCCTTGATCCTTATCTGATAGTAACCAGACCTGAGATCAATCTTGGAGAAGATCTTCGCACCCTGAAGACGATCAAGAAGCTCATCTATTCTAGGAATATGGTACTTGTTCTTGATAGTTGATTGATTCAACCCTCTGTAATCAATACACAGTCGAAGCGTTCCATCTTTCTTTTTCTGGAACAGTACTGGAGCTCCCCATGGTGAACTGCTAGGACGGATGTAGCCCTGATCTAGCAATTGCTTGAGTTGTTCCTTCAGCTCAATTGCTTCTGGTATGGACATTCTATAAGGTCTCTTTGCAATTGGCGTAGCTCCTGGCACTAGCTTGATCTCATGATCCACTTCTCTTTGAGGCGGGAGTTCTGTCAACTCTTCAAGAAATACGTCCACGTATTCCTTTAGTGAAGGTTCTTCACTAGACTCCTGCTTCTGATCTAACTTATTGAGCTTAATTAAGTAGACAGGAAGTCCCTTTCTAACTCCCTTTATAATCCGAGATGCTTTGGCCAATTGAATTTTTGTCTTTCTTGCCTCACCTTGAGTTGTAACCAATTCCCCTTTAGAGTTCCGAAAGGAAATTTGGCCCTTTCCACAATGAATGTGGGTGTCATTAGGTTTAAGCCAATCCATTCCGAGTAGACACTCATGGATACCTAAGTTCATGACTTTGAATTTGACCGAAGTCGTCTTTCCTCCCATAAATAATTCCACCTTAGCAGTATGCCTGGTACAAGTAACCTCACGAACATTTGCTAATTCCACAAGTAAGGTAGGTTCTCCTACTGTGGCTATTCCTAATCTTCTTGCACAAGCTGGTGAGATAAAGGAATGTATACTTCCACAATCAATCAAGGTCTTGAAACCTTTACCTTGATAATCCGATGGCGTCTGAATCACCGAGAACTGGCAATTCGGGCCTTTCTTGTGTAGAGCGGCATGGATTATCACCCTTTCAAACTCTGCTTCCATGGTCGGATCTTCTTCTTCGCACATTTCCCTATTAGCAACATAGACGGTTCTTCCTCTGCCTCAAGTAGCGGCTCCCTGGCCATGGCCAGTTTCTTGGAAAGGCACTTGGTGATGTCCTCCTCCAAGCTTGGGACATTGCCTCTTGAAATGACCAGGCTCGTTGCAGTGGAAACAACGGAGGTTTCGGCCATTGCTTTGGGTAGGGACAAAGCTATTGGCAGTATTAGTCCTTGCTTTCTTTCTTTGTCCCCGATTCTAACCTTGAACTCTCTTCATTTGAGGCCTATATGCTCCTCTGTTCGGGTCATTATAAGACCAAGTTTTGTTACCTCTTGGCCTAGCCTGCAGCTCCTGAATTATAGGCGCGGCTTGAATGAGTGCGTCTTGTAGATCTGATGGACGCATAGATTCGAGACAGGTATTCACTAGTGGGTTTAAACCAGCACAAAATTTTGACACATGTTGTGTCATGTCCATTTGTGGCGCACACTTAAGAAGTGAGATAAATTTTGAGTAGTATGCGTCAAGAGTGAGTCCCAGTTATTTTAGCTCATAGAACTCATTCATTTTCTGCGTGCGATATGCAGGTGGTAAGTATCTTCCTTGCACCGCTTTCTTCAGCTTTTCCCAGGTAACAGATCCTTTCACAATCCCTTGATCTCTGCACCATTGCTTCCACCAAAACCTGGCTTCGCCGGTGAGCTTCTGCTTAGCGAGCATAGCCTGGTTGGCGGGTGCAGTACCGGCTGCTTCAAAGTAATCCTCCATGGATTCAATTCAAATTCCAGCATCCACTTGGACAGACCTGCCTTTCCCATCAAATTCAGGTGGCTTAATCTACTTGAGAAGAAACTTCTTCTCCTGGATCACGGCAGTACTTGATGTAGGAGGCGAACTGGGAATCTGTACCAGGGGTTGTGCCTGGATAAAGGATTTTTAACATTTATAACTCGCTAATCGTTATGATTTATATTTCATATCCAATTCAGCTATCAACCAAGAATCTTAGCCACTTAACTTTTTATCAATTCTCATGGACAAAACAGACATTGATAAAAAGAAGCCTTATTGCATTTATATGGGTCTAGCCCTTTCGGAGTACAATATTTCTTGGAATGATAGGGCAACTATTTACATTTAGTTTAGGGAAAATAATGTTGTATTACATTAATCTACAGGAAATGGATAATAGTATGGTTTCGGGTCATGGATCTTCAGGAATCGGTAAGTCATCAGAAGATTAGGGTATCCTTTCCTTTGGAACCCATTCTTCTCATAGCGCCCCAACACCTTGATCCTATCGGCGGGGATTACACGGGTCACTTCCTCATATACATATGAGTTCAGCTCAACCCTCCGACCTTGAATATGTAAAGTTGAGTTTACGTGGGCCTCCACAAAAATGAACGGCTTCACGATCTTCAAGTCTTCCAACCACTTGATCCTCTTTAGGTTGGTTTGAAGATATGCAAACCGGTGGGCAGCTATATAGTAGATTCATGAGTCACAGTCCATCTTCGTTCCACATACAAAGGCGATGGATTATAGATATAATCTAGGATGTTCATCATTTCAACTCTTTGTTGATAATCCGGGGAATGCATCGCAGTCATAAACATGACTCGGAACACTAAGAACATATTCCATGCTTCATAATTCTGCAAGACAGCATCCAAAGTAAGGAAATGTTCTTTAACAGCACCATTTGCTTTACTTCTTCTTAGTAATATTTAAAAAAACAAATCCTTCATTGGTTTGCTTTGATACCAACTATAACATGTCCACCTGTTCCCTTCTAGACATGTCTTAGCAGTCCATCGGAAAGGAGGTCTAGAAAGCTCCGCCCGACACTCCCATGGAATTCATGGGGTTTGTGATCTAGGACTTTCCGCGTCTGCCATGTAGCAAAAGTATTCTTGTCATTCCCACTTAGGACCAACCTGAATCAGGGTTTTTCCTAATGGTCATTTCCTAAACGGCAACTAGCGTCGAACCCTAAGCAAACTACTTTACGCAAAAACATCAGGGCCGAAGCGGATTCACACTGCACTTGCTTCAAGGAGAATGGGAAACGAGAGGGATGCAAGGCTCAACCTCTCTGCCATAAGGCATAGTCCCATTCTGTTCCCCTAAAATAGCGTAAATCGGGATTATTATAACCTAGAGTCTAGGTCGGTGCCTTTGCTATTCATTTCCTTTGAGACGATCTTCTTACTATCCATTATGATTGAGAAAAGTTCCTGGCCAACCCGGGACCACCCATCCGTAGGACGGACCCATGGCCACATCCACCGCACTTTCCTCAGATTGTTTTATTTTTCTAATTACCTACCACATTTTTAGTTGGAGATGCATCAACCAGCTTCCTTAATTAGCCCGTTAGGCACTAGTTCCTTTACATAATCATAGCACTTGACATAGAAAAACAGTGTCAAACAAGTTCCCTGTCAACAGGTTATCATATTTATCTTTGGAATACATGTATAAAGTCCAGCTCGTAGGCTTATCCATAATCCGCCTGAAGGCTATCCAGCAATCCATAGGGATTACTAATCCAAGATTCCACCCGTAGACTAGTATGCGGGCCTCGAGATCCAATCCCAAGTCATGTTGGCCTCTTGCGTAGGAGGGTCCGGAAGGCGAGGGATTTACGGCCAGATCCCCCTGGCACCCAAGCGTCCTCCTGCTCCAAGTAACGCTCAATGGAGAGACCTCTCGCGGCGGGTTCGGTCCACCTTTTCGGCGTGGTTAACAACCCCCTTGGTTAGGGTCAGGTATAGAGTCGGGGGTAATTGAGGCTGCCTCTCCCTTCAGGCCTTCAACCTGAAGCATTAGATATCTTTTCATCCTTTAATTCCTTGAGCAAACAAAGCAAACACTGCTCTCTAAACTATTACAAGCACAATCATTTCCAGTGGTCATTATTTGGTCAACTGCTAAGGAGTGAATCCTTCTCTCCGAATGCATCTAGCACCCGATCTGGGATCAATTGTGACTTGGCAAGATCCCCAAGGGTTTGTTTGTTAACCCTTATGTCCTTGGGTTAGGGCTGTACCCTATTAACCCAACTTAACCAATACCTTAAGTTCTATTAACAGAAAATATGTTGCTCCAAATTATTGATTGGTCCTTTGCTTCTAAGCAAATATCTATTCCCCTTATCTTGGTCACTTTTCCCAAGAAAGGTACTATATCAGGACGACTACTCATCCTCTTGCAAGATAAACTTGTGCAAGAATCTGCCAATCTTATTCCGAGGAATTGGCCATTCTCTTCTGGTCAAACCACAAGATCATGCGACTCTACAACTTGTTGCACAAGTGCCGCATCTAACCCATGGGACTATTTTACCCATCGAATGACGTCTTTTAATCATGGAATCATGATTAGTTAGGGAATAGGGTTAGGGTGTCTTCATATCCAATCCGTTCCTAATTGCATTAGGCCGACATCGTCGGTCCTATGGTTCCAACTCAATCTGAGTTTCATCTTTTTAGTCGAGCGATCCTTAGGGTAGAAACCCTAGATCGTTTCTTGCAAGTATGTTCTATTGTCCCAACATTCTGTGAATGTGGACAAGTCTTTAGGGTATGAGAGTTTCAACTCGGCAATAAGTGCGACTAGGTCACGTCCTCATCGTGCTACCCTAGTTAGCACTTAGGGTATGTTGCATCAATTTAACCATTCCTAAGCGATTCCTTCGTAGTTTTAGGTGTTTAGGGTAAACTACGGTTGCGCCTTGTGCCTTTTTAGGGGCCATCACGTATTCGACCTTCTTGCCTTGGCCGCAGACTTATGATCTTGGCCCATCTCCCTCGCATGCGCAATTCCCTTTTGAAATAGGGCTTCCTTGACCAACGCACCGTCTTGCAGAATTTGGGCTTTGGAAATGGGAACTTATGAACTCCCCTTCTTTTCGTAGAAGTTTCGGGACTACAATTGATCTTCACGGAAAGGGGGCTTATGAAAAACCCCGGGGTAAAATGGCTTGTGGGAGTTGAAATGGGAAAGGGGCTAAAACCCAACTAATATGGCTTTATGTGAGACCACAGGAAGGGCTTTAAAAGAAAGCCGAGGGATAAAGTGGACTTAAGGAGATTGAGTAGGAAAAGGGGGCTTAAAATCGGCTAGTGTGGGAATTCCACAGAAAGGAGAAAAATAGCTTTGTAGTATGCAAGGGGGAGTGCTCAATTCCCGAGGATGCAAGGGGAAAGGCCTTAATTCCGAGGGTGTAAAGACTGCTTGAGAAGGGCCAATGGAAAAGGGTTTTAAGAAACCAGGGAGTAATATGAGTTTGAGTGGGGATTTCCACGGGAAGGGTTGCTTAAACCCCAGGGTAAGGTGAGCTTTATAGGGCTTTGGTGGAACCCCACGGGAAGGGGTCTTAAATGGACTTGGGTGGAAATTGCAATGAGAAAGGGGGCTTAGAGAGCCCCCTTAGAAGCTTCCAAGAAGCTTCTTGGAAGCTTCTGTGGCCCACAGAAATCCACGTGGAGGAAGAGCAGACGATTCCTAATGATGCTTGTTGGCGGGTAGGTGGCGGAATGATGGCAGCGGCGGCGTCCAGCTTCAGGTAGCGGCTTCACACTACAGGCAGTGGCTTCCTCCTCCTCACAACTACCACACGGCGACGTTGCTCTCGTCGCTCTCTCTCGGGGCCTGCAGCGTTACGGCTCTTCCTCTCCTTACTCCCCCCCACAAGGGTTTTTTATAGGGTAGGGAGAGGAGACCTCTCTCTCCCACGCGGCTAATTGCATGGCCATTCTCCCCCCATGACCTCCCAGCAAGAGAGCTTAGTCATCCGTGCCTACTCCCTCTCCTCCAGCACAGCCTTTGGCTGGGGGAAAGAAGGGTTAAATAAAAAAAAATTCCCATAAATTAATCAATTTCCTCTTGACCTCCTCCCAAGAGGAGGTTCACATGAAGATATGTGGTTTATTTTACTTTGGTCTCATTTCTGCCAATCATGATACGTCGTGTACAATCATACCGTCCGTATTTTCAATGCCGGCATTGTCATTGCATGAAACTCACACGTGCACGTAATATTTTTCAGCAGAAATATTACACTAATGAATGCATTTGTAGACATGAGTTTCAAATTGTAGTCGAATGTACTGCCCATCCTAACTCCAAGCAAAGGGAGTACCCCATACATGTAGGTGACTGACACCTCATTATACACACAAATAGAGCACCCCCAGCTAATTGTCGTGGCTCCTACAGCTCTCTTGCACCCTAGAGATTGGCTCCAAGATGTGTCGTCTCAAACATAGAAAACAAACATAACAAAATCCTCTCATGATACATATAATGATCCAAGAATATTTCAATCTCACTTAACATCTCCCCAAAGATCAACATGCTACCCTACAACAAAGAAACCTCACACCCTTTGCGTAGGTCACAACTAGGCATACAAGTACTATGCATCCAAGAGTTTCCCTTTTGATACCATGCTCAATTGCAAATGCAAGGTTTATGACTCATTATGCTCAAATAATATCAACTATAAATCAGCCATGTGTCATGCAAAAATAACATTTTCGTGATTGCAAAGGGATAGTACCTTGGGGGGGTCACTCATGAATATATGTATATATAACGTGAGTTCAAAATAAGGGGTTTTTAAAATAGCATTTTTACACATTTTTTACATACAGAAGGGTGTCATATAAAGGGGTTACTTACAGATTTAATAGAAAAGGGTTGTGTTTTATTCAAGAAAAATTCACAGATTAGGATATTTATAAATAGGCCATGAACGCACGTTATATAGAGAATATATATATAGTGAACCCCTCGAGGATAGTACTAGGCTAACCCGTGCTATTATTCCTCTTCAAACTTAAGTAAATTGAAGCCTATATGCCATAATGTGCAATGAAATTAGAAATCATTCAAATATTATCTCTTCTCAGTCCTTTTTCTCCTATTGTTTAGGTTTTGCTTTCATGCATAAGTGTAAAAGAGTTTTTTCCATCAATTTTTAATATAAATCAGCAATAAATACACACTTTTCATATATAAATGGAGGTAGATTGAGGCAAACCCTCATGCCCTGCCCTCATTATACATCCACATACTCTCTCTTAATTTTTGATAATTTTTTGTACATTAAAACTACTTTTTATGTTTTTTCTTCAAAAAGACTATTGCTTATGATTTTTCTTACTTATTTGAATAAAAATTACTACATTTTCTTAATTTATTGATTTACGTGACTAGTATGGACTATGATCCATCATTTGTAACAATTACGAACAACATTAAAACCACAAAATCCAACAAAAACTCCATTTTCATACGCAAGTTTTGTAGTTTTAATCTTTTGTATATAAACAACTGAAAGTGACTGGGTTTCTTATGATTTCAAACATCAACAAACATAAACAAATCAAAATGACTCAGTTTCTTATGATTTTCAGACATCAACAAACATAACTCAAGCATTTTCAACCACAATCCACGATAGACACAAGAGATAGGATATAATATGCAATAAATTAGAAATTACGCTAAACTCTGCACATATGATGCATCATATTTCAAAAATCAGAGCCATTGATGCCATCACACAACCGTTGATACTCACCTTTACGCTTTATTGATCCATTCCTTGCATCTCATCAATGAACCAACACCCATTCCCCCTCATTCTCTCAGCCCATATACGAATAGCTATTATGGCAAGAGAGAAAGAGGAGAGAGAAATATTAAAATCTAAAATTTTCATAAAGTGCATCAAATTTATTGTTGTTTCTTGTGATATAGAACAAAGAAATCAAGGATCTGAGCCCCAAGAGAGGAGGAGGCATGATTCTATATTACATCCCCTTCCTCCTCATGACATGGTTTCTATGTTTTCTTCCTCTTTTAAACATGGTTAACACTTAACCTTTAAAATATCTAGCTCACATTCTTGCATTCATACTCTTTCACAAGTGGTTCCGGGACAAACAAGGGGACAAATGACCTAGGATTTGTGATCTGACTAGACAACCAACTTCCTAGCATCGAAAACTATTATCTTGGCATGTGTCACTTGCTTTCCAACTTCTAGATCAGGTAGCTACTTCATAATGCCAAACCTTGCGGCCATTAAATGGGTCAAACAGGCTCGATTGATGAACAAAAACTTATGTTAGATTCTTGGCATCGAAATGTACCTAGGAAAACTCCAGCTCCTTGATCCATGATCGACACATTTTCCACCAAAAATGTTACTTTGACGAATCTTAGGTCACTTTTACACATTAAATTTTTCTCTAAATTTTAGCTCTCGATAGTACTTTGCTCACACATCAAATCTCACAACACTGAGATTTTCACTCTACCCTACTTCTTCTGGTGCATCCACAAGCACTATCCAAGAGAAAGAATGGAAAAATGGGAGAGTTTCTTACCCATTACTTTCTTGCTCAAATCCTTACTTCCTCTCCTTTACTTCAGCATTCAAAACCAGCCTCTCTCTGTGGTGCCACTCTGATACCATGTCATGAATCACGTGGTGGGGGGGACTTGCTTGAGCTACTAAACCAAACACACACCATGTACATAAGTGGAAGCTCACTCAATAACAAAAGAGGATAGATGGAAGTAAAAACGTTTTCTTTCTGGTTCTTCTTCTTCTTTCACACACAATATCATGTATAGAAAGTATATATATGATACAATATAAAAGAAAGTGGCCTACTAAGTCAAACAATGCATAACTGACAATATAAATTGAGTAGTCCTATAACTATGCCATAGAAAGAGAAAACATAGAGGTCTCAATGACCCCATCCTAGTGACCTATAGATCAATGGACATGATCAACTAAGTGGCTTTCGAAGTTATTGTTTAGGATTCAAGCGGATTGATCATGGTTTCTTGTGTAGTAAGATAAAACCCAAAAAAATATTGTTTTAGGGGAGGAGAGTGTGACTACATCATGGAAAAGGAGTTAATGCATCACTCCTCTCTTGTTATACTTTTTTTGAGCTAAGTGTTGTGCTGGTTACTCTTGTCCTTGAGATTCTACCAAACAATCTCTTTAGCAAGTGTGTTAAATTGCTATTTTAAGATGACTTTAGAAGTTTGGAAACCTTCACGTTTGATACATATGCTTGACACCTTGATATTTCATTGTGAGGTAGACTTGGAGACCATATAACTAGCTAGTTCCATATATCTCTTGAGATGCAAATAAGAGTGATCAGGAGAGATATCCAAGTACGTCCTCTATCATAGTTAGGTACCTCAAATGTGGTATTAGAGAAAAAAGAAAAAGTGAAGAATGGAAGATCATATTAAAATATTGACTTATGCTTTGATGGTACAGAGGAGCTACAAATTAGAAATAAGATTATCCATTACCTTAGTTTTTTATCTCATTATAGGGTGTCAAAAGTATCCTTTTTTTGGAGTTCTTAAGAAAAGGAATTGGAGACTCGAGGAAAATGCATCAAGTTTTTTTCTACTAGCTATAGTGGATAGATGATTTTGATCTTCTTGTTTAAATCAGTAGCAGTTAAACTTGAGTTAGCAATTGGATTGATCTTGTAGCAAGTATTCATCAAACTATTTTTGGTGTTTGAGGATTTTAGAATTTCTAGATAGAGGTGACTATGAGTTTCTCATCCAAGTTGCAAAGAGAATGCTTTTGATAAAGAAAAGAAAGAGAATACTTCTAGTGATGGGAGATGCAGAAAAGAAGCTATATGGAAAATGAATTGTGATGGTTTACTAAAGATAAGGTCAAATGTTTTCCTAATCAAGCTAGGTTGATCAAACATGAATGGACTAGATTTTGGCTTGTGAACTACTTGAGATTATATTGATAATTCTATTCTCCCTTATGGAGCAATGGGTTTTTGTATGTACATAGTTGAAGAAAGTTTAAACCATGTCATTTCCAATGAAGTTTGGTTATACAATGTATGAATATTTGTCAACCAACTACAATTGAATTATGAATTGACTTAGGGTAAATGAAGAGATTTGGGATGGTCAAGAAAGTAGGAAACTATGGACTAACTGAAAATGAGTGGATAAAGACTTCTTACTTTAAAGTTCCTACTTTAGAAGAAGCAAAGAATCAAGACTTAGTATGTCCTACTTAATTCTGGTGCTTAGGAACTGTATCCAAGGTTCTTCCAAGATGAGAACATCTCAATTTTTTATGGGAGAGTAGATTCAACATACCAACCTTTTACTTTAAAGGTTTTATAATTTTTTTCTTAACTTACCTTAATAAAATATCAATAATATTGCAAATTTTGTTGTGTTTTGTTGTATTTCTAAGGTGATGATGTTTAAGGATTTTTAGAAAACTTATTTTGATTTTTCTCCTAACATTGGTAGAAATTATTCATGGAAAAGGGCATGGTTTTTTGTTTTTCTTTTTTGCTTCTTCAAAATTGCTCAATTACTAATATGAGAGAGCTTATGATAGAGCTCCATCTCCTACCATTCCAATGCTTGAATCCATTTTGAATTTGGAGTTCTAGATCCAAGTGTAAGAAATTTTCTTGCATGTGACACATTTGAATATGGACACATGCATTTTCATTTTGCTTTTTGGGCCTTTTCTAGAAAACCATGCCTTACTTTTCCTCCCCCTTGCCAACTAATAAGCTTTTGTAAGCATTAGATCTTTCTTTCAAAAAGTATATAAAGGACCCTTAGGGTTATCTATAACATATCTTCCCTTGGCCAAGTGTCTTGTAAGTGTCGCTAGTGCTCATCCTAAAAGAATGAGAGTTTGTGTATCGGTATGGAACTCAAAGAAAGAAAAAATGAGTTTTTATGTTTCCAACTATCTCTTATGGAAGCTCTACCAAAAGTTGACTTAGCTCTTTCTCAAACTCCTCCCTTGCTATATTTATCCAAACAAATTCAAAGCCATCAACCAATAAGGCTACATGGCTAGTTACCCTCACTCAACTACTACCTCTACAAGGGCCACAATTAATGAGGACATGGCAATCACTAACATGGAGGCCACTAACCCCATCCTATGGAAAATATGATTAGCATGTAATCTACCCAAATTATTGAGGCAGAGGCTTGAAATGGTTGTTATATGGCAATAATTTGAATTAAAGTGGGATTGAGCATTGTTGGACAAAAGGAGAATTTTCATGAAAAGAGAGTGATGCTTTTTCTATAGCATGCTTGTAAGTGCATTTGAGAATATCCTCTCTTTTTTATTCACTTTCTTCCTTGTGTTACTGGAGCCATGGAGGTGTGTTAGTAAGGTTAGAGAGTACCCAAGGTTCCCTCATGCATAACAATCACTAATGAGTTGGAATATAGTCATCAATAGGGTGGGCCAAGCTATTATTTGAATGGAAAAAATAAGAATCAATCTCCTTGGTGGGATGAACTAAGCTATTGGTAGGGTAGCATTATCGAGTTCATGCCTTGTATTTGGGGAGCCACATAGGTGCATTAGTAAGCTTTAGGGACTACCTAAAATGCCTGCATGTATTGGAGATAATAATCATCGATGGACTGGACCGTAGTCACCAATGTTATGAAATGAGTTGTTGATTAACTAGCACTCTTGAGAATAAAGCTTCCTAGTATTGTGGGTAGGTCATGATTGGAGACCCTCCTACTATGAAATGTCCCACCAAGGAACTGAAGGGTTGAGTATTGGGTAATGTCACAAATATCTAGACCTCATAAGATTATAGATTCCATAAAAAGTTCTAGAACATCCTAGAGGGAATTTCTAGAAGCTTCCTTGAAGAAGTCTCTAGAAGGTCAGCTATGTAAGCACTAATATAAGATGTGCTTATATTGTTGTGATATCATCAAGGCTTGCATCATTGCATATATCATCAATGCTTATATTAGTGCTCTTTGAGTGGCTTTACACCAATTAGTAAAGATAGAGGTATTGGGCTACAAATCCCTTCAATCCTACCAATGTTAATTGCGAGGCTCCTCTTATATTAGTGCTTGCCTAAAAGCTTTCATTGATTAGTAAACATGGGGAGCCATGGGCTACAAGCCCTTCAATCTTACCAATGCTGATTGTGAGGCTCCTCTTATATTAGTGCTTGCCTACTAGAAACCTCCACCAATTAGTAAAGATGGGGATCTTGAGCTACAAGCCCCTCAATGATAATTGTGAGGCTCATATGAGGTACAGGTCCTCTTCCATCCATGCCTATACTCTTGTCGTATCTTTATCCAAGTATTATCATGTATCTTGTATATCAAAATTGTACTTTATTCTCGTAATCAAGATATATTGTCTTGTATTCAATCCTATTACTACAATCATGTCAATTCTCCATGGAATTATCATCTTGTATTCTTGTGAAATCCATTCAAGTAATAGGTCTTGTACATGTCAAGTTCTTATCACACTTGTAATGAGTCTAGAGAGGGTAGCCAATTATCTTGATGCCTCATTGACTACCTAAAATGAGATATATGATCCCTTACAACAAATACCCAGTTAGTGGGGCTAGAAAGCAAAATCCTTGGTTATAAACCAAAATAAGAATCAATCATTGAGTTGCCAATCAAGCAATGGCTTTTAATAATACATTGACAAATAGTTAATTTTATTTCTAGTGAAAAGTTTGTGTGCATTATTAATTGATTGTGGTGTTGTGCCTAAAGGATCCTACAATGAACCTTGCACAATCGCACTCAAGAAACTTATTAATGCAAGGATCAACATGATGGGGGGTCAAACAGACTTCGATCGATGAATCGAGACTTGTGTTGGGTTCCTGGCATCAAACTCTACTAAGGGAAACTCTAGCTCGACCATCCACCACCATTCAATTTTCCATGAAAAATTGGTCTTTTATGCCTCTTGACCACTTTTTCGCTTCAAAAATGGGTCCCAAAATTCAACTCTCAAACTTACTATTCAAGACTAGGACCAACTGATCATGATTGTGTATTAAGGTGGGGATCCAAACCAACATTGTTTTAGCTGAACTAAGTTTGACTATGCTACTAGAAAGTGGTTGATGCATCACTCCCCTCATTTAATTCTTGTATTGGACCAAGTTTGATGTCGATTACCCTCATCTTAAGAGGCTCCTAGGTGGTCTCTTTAAGAGGAATATTAAACTACTCTTTTAGGATGACTGAGGTTTTAGAACCTTTAGGTTTGATCCTTTGATATGAGAGCTTAACTCTCTTGTTGTGAGATAGAGTTGAGAGGCCACACAAATAGCTTACTTCAAGCATCATATGGCGTCTAAACACCCCCACTCATATAGAGGTGCCCAAGTGATTATTAAAGGTTGCAAGTTCTCTAGCCTAGCTAAGGGTAAGTACCTCACATCCAACTACTATGGTTATATGCTTCGTGTACATGCTTATGACTTTTCAAAACCAAGGCACTTCATCCATACAAGAACTTACACAATCTTTTAGTTTTAACCAATCTCATGATCAATGCCAAGAAGTTCCATCATTTCAAAATCCAAATCCACTTGTGCACATGAATGGAGTGGTTTGAGCTATTATTGGCATAAGGTGCAAACATATGCCTATACAACTATGTCCCCAATTCCAAAGCTCAAGACTTACAAGTGATGTACCAAATCCCTTTAAATTGTCCTTTTTATTCTTTTATGCTTGGCCTCACATCAGCTTCACATGTCACCTATGAGCCAACTACAAATTAAGCAAGCCAGTCACACTACTTCAAACAAGCTACTCCTAAAACCACCTCTCAAAAAACAAACAACACCCGAAGCCAATTCGCTCAAAACTATTCCCAATTTCCTTTCGATCAAGGTCCCATTTTCTTTTGCAAATTTGATCTTTGCTTGCAATGGTATGCTTTCCTCCTAATGGTCATCTGCCTACAAGTATGGTCCTAGGAGGGGCCTCATTCTCTTGTGGCTAGGTTTAAAGAGGTCCCTACCTCTTTCTTCATCCCCTTTTGCTTTAGCCGCCCCCCCCCCCCCCCCCCTTTTCATGGCTTACTCCTAGGACCCTTCACATTTATATCCCCCCCCCTTTTTGTGGCTTGTTCCTAGGACCCTTCACATTCAGGCCCCTCCCCTCCCATCCTCCATCCTTCAAGCCCTCTACACTTCGCAAACATTATACAATGCAAAAGAATTTATTTATGTGCATTCATTTTATGTGTTTTTTCTATTTGCCACTAAACTTTCAAGCTCCACGTGTCAAAACAAAAACAAAACTGGTGTTTGCACTAATGATCATTCTTCTACCATTCATATCATGTTGCGTCAATACCTCTATTTACATTTAGAAGCTATTTAACAGCACACTACTTGCATCTGGCTTCAGCTTAAAGGCATTAACTGTGAACACTTGCAGTCATTACACATGCTTTTGTATAATGTCTAGATTCAATGTATCATTTGGAAATTCACACGAGAGGCTGCCCACTTCATAAATATGTGTGCTTATGATGTGATCTCTATAAGTCTTCAAAAATTGGTTGAATATGAAACATGCTCCACCATTAGTGCATTGCATGCTTTTTTTCATACCATGAAGATTTAGGAAAAGATAATCCTCTCGATACTAATAGGAAACTTTCACAAAAGACTTTCGTTGTAATGTCCCCATTACTTAGTTTATTTTCTAGTATCATGTTTAGATAACTTAATTCTCCCTTTAGATGGATCCAAACATATACTGTGACCTATTTTGAAGGAAATAAGTCATCCAAGATAAAGATGGAGAAAAATGATGCGATTTACAAAAATTGTTATTTTTGCCTATTTTTGATGGATTTTTGCAATTCTATGCATGCAAGCTTGTCGCCTAGATGCATTCCGATTGTTATGAGTACCCAAACAACTATATTCAGAGTTCATATGACGAAGTTATGATCCAAACAAGTTGTAGACATACATAGGGCAGAAAAAACAAAAATACTAAAAAAAGCATAAGCTTTAAAGATAAATGCCTTGAGCTTTTATGAAAAAGCAAAGAAAAAACCACACGTGAGAGGGAGTGGAGAAAAACTATAGAAGGGAGAACAAAGAGGGGAGAATGGCAATTAAAAAATCAAAAGTGTGTGTAAAGCTTGAGGTTGAGATTTTATCCCTCGCCTTCTTCGATCTTGCCATTGAATTTCGGAGAGAAGATTTGAGGATGTGCTTTAAGCCCCTCGCCTACATCAAAGTTCCAACATCGGAGTCACTATGGAGATTGGCTTGAGTTGAGCTTAAAGCTTCTCGCCTATTTTTGAAGATCGACAACAAATTCCCGTCCCTGTGGCGAGTGACTTCACAAACCCCTGCATGAATTTCGTACAACATCTAGCTCTATACCAAAAGAGGGAGACAAGAGAAATGTTGACAAGGACGAGACACCGATCGAGAAAAAGGAGACTCTATTCCACGAGACGAAGAGATATCATTCCATTCAACCTAAGTAAGGGGATATGCTGAAGGTCTCTCATCCTCTTCTGCTCTAATCCGAGAAGAGAAGACACTAAACCTCTATCATATTCTATCATACCTCTACTCTCGTCCATATTCTGTCTACTAGAGAGAGAGAGAGAGATCATACCTATTCTCTTGCTGTTGCTCTATACCAGAGAAAGAACTACCCTTGTTCTTACCCTTGCTTGCCAAGGTGAGAGAGAGAAAAGTATTGCTCTCCACGAAGCAAGCAAGGCCTACATCATCGAATCTTGTAATAACCATCATCATCATCGTGAGTCTTACACCTTTGCTAGCCAGTATTGATGTCCTTCTCTTCTTCTTCTAAAAATCATATTTCTATCATGGCCCCAAAGAAAAAGAATTCAAAAGTGGAAATCGTGAATGACCCTACTAACGTGAAAGTAACAATTGGAGTTGCAAGCACGGGAGTCACTAATGGAGTCACGGACGCGGACAACAACCCTTTACCAATTTCGATACCACATGTTTTTTTTTCCTAAATATTTATATTCAAATTCAATATAAATAAGATAAGATCGTCTTATAGGCTAGAAATTGTTAGGTGAAGTATGAAAACCTAGAACTCAAGAGAAATCACGAGGAATTTTAATGTTAACCCCATAAAAAAGAGGACTAGAAAATTCAAGACGAATTTACTAAGAACGAAACCCTGAAGAAACTAGCCAAGGATACAGTTTTAATCTAGAAGCTCTGATAAAATATTTTAAAGATTGGAAATATCTCTAAGTTGAAGAAACGGACTTAAGGCCAAGAAACTTGGTTACAAGAACTGGGAAGTTAGAGGTCCCAAAATCTAGATACCCTTAGTTAAATTCCAAGGAGAAGAGTTCATTATGTAAAACTCAAGTGTTGATTGCTACTAGATTAATCATCACTTGAAAGTTGCATGATTGATTAAAGTCATAAGTACTCGAAGACATCAATCTTGTTTGTGATTTTCTAGATTAGATCCTGATTGAATTAAGTATTGAAACAAATAAAATTTGAGGAGCCCTATACCTCCCCCAAGGATAGGTGTTGAGGAGCCCTATACCTCCCCCAAGGATATCAATCTTGTATTAAGTAGGAGGTGGTTAGGGTACCAAGGGGGCTCTAGCTAGTAAATCCTTTTCACACCTAGGAATCACTTGGTCCCCTATATGGCCCGAGTTCTACTTGGGACACCTAAAACACTAGTTATAGGTGGATTTGATCTTGGTGACGTGCAGATGCATCGGATGAGGCAGCATGTGAAATTGTAATTTTTCTTCTGTATGGGCAGGAGAACACACATTATGGAACATAATCAATGAATTTGTTTTATTTTGATTGTATGTCTGTAAGTAAATTACGTAAATGAGCAATTGTGCATAAAGGGATTTTAATTAATGAAGTTGTTTTTATATGTTTCACGTAATGTGATAGGTAATTAGATAACTAAGAACTTCCATATAGGGAAGTGAGTGGATGGATTCTCGACAAATCCAGTCCTATGGCAGGGTGGTCTTGGTTAGCCAAGAGGTTTTCCAAAAAAAAAACGCTAGGAAGAAACTCTAGGAAGGGCCGATTCGTTGACTTACCTAGAGTTTTGTCTCAGAACCCGAACTGTATATTATCTTAGGGGAAAGGTATAGTTGTTGTGCCAGAGCACTGCAAGGAATTTCATAAATCCTTAGTCTGCTAGTGGAAAAAAGTGTTGGGAAGGGCCAATTCGCTAACTTACCTAGGGTTTGGTCACAGAATCCGAACTATAAATTATCTTAGGGGGAAAGGTATAGTAGCTATGCTAGAGCATTGCAAGGGATTTCATAAATCCTTAGTCTACTATTGGAAAAAAGTGTTGTACTCCATGAACCAATGGTAATGGTAGTTGCTCCTTCCGGACAAAAAGCCTCTCGAAGGAAACCTCCGAATGTTAGCTAGTTGTTGATAGGTGACTGTTAGGTCAATTAGGAACCTTCAGGTCCAGTCCTACGTGGGCAAGGCAGGACGCTTCCCCTGCGGGGTAGACCTAGGGTTAAGTAGCCAAAATCAGATCATTTTGGTTAGAGTACAGATGGCAATGGCTGGAAGGTAAACTCTGGGCAACTACTAAAACATTATCTGTCACATAATCAAGGCAAATACGTTACAAATTGATATCACAGCCAAAAGAAATTAAAAACTTATTAATTGGCCTGAGCTATGAGTTCTGTTTCCTTTCCCCTGCTAATACGTGTTTTTATCTTACCCAGAGAGACAAAGATTATGAGTGATTCCTAGTCTTCTGAGCAATGTTTAAATTAGCAATGCATTCTACGGATTATGGATAGAGAATGCAAGTAATGCGGATTCTGGATCGCATCTATGATCCTTCTCCACTATACCGGGAAAGACGTTGGATGATAAGCGGTGGAATTTTTTATATCGACACAAACCGTCTTGCCTTCCTTCAAACCAATTTGAAGAGGATAAGATGGATGGAAAACCTCAAAGTCATAAAGGTTTATTTATTCCATAAAGCCAAAGTGAATTCAACTTTATTCACTAGAGGTCAGGAGGTTAAACTAAATCAATATATTTACGAGGAAGCAACAAAGGTCATCCCAGCGGACCAAATTATAGTTATTGGTTGCTCTAAACACCGCAACTATGTCAATGATGGACTTCTTGATCTTCATTTAAAGTATCAATTTTTAGATATCCATTCTTCGAAGCCCGATTATTACCCAATGGATGTATCCAAATGCCATGCTTAGATTGTATTAGGGAAATCTTCTCTCCCAAATAACCAGCCATCCCAAAATAAACCATGTATTTTTTCCCTACAACAAAAGAAATTATTTTGTCTATCCATTGAATATGAATTTGGTTACCATTTTGACAATTAAGAATTATGAGTCAGTAGATATATCTGAAGTCCATAGTTAGATTCCTTAAGTTAATTCAAAAAACTCTATCATGATGTAACCCTCTTTGAAAATTTAATATAAAGTATTTCTATCCTTCTGAAATGATTTCTCTTTTTGAAAAGATACGAGCAATTTGTATGATAACATTTGTAGAGCTGACTATAGAAAATCTTATGATACCACAAGAAGTTGTTCCTACCCTTAATGCTGTTGAGATCCAAGAAAAGAAGTTCTTGCTTAAGCAAATCAAGCCACCTGAGTTTGATGGCCAAGGAAAAAACGTCGAGATTGAAGCAAAAATATGGTTCGAGTCCATGGAAGATTATTTCATTGCTGCTAGAATTACCCTAGCTAATCAAGCAATGATCGGCAAGTTAAAGCTAATAGGAGAAGCCCGAATTTGGTGGAAACAATGGTGTAAAGACCAAGAAATCTATGAAAGGTCTGTTAGTTGGGACATATTAAAGGATGCAGTGCGAGGCCGGTATCCCCCGTCAGCATACCGCACGCAAAAGATGAATGAATTATTTGGTCTAAAGCAATTTGAATGACACTAGAAGCCTATTACTCGAAGTTTGTAACACTTCTCAAGTATGCACCGTCTATGGATATTGCACAGCAAGTACCCAAGTTTTGCCACAGATTGGATGATCCCTTGAACACACGGCTTGAAGCAATGCGTCCATACGACCTCCAAGACGCATTGATAAGGGCAAGACTGATTGTACAGGAACTCTAGTCCAAACCAAGGAACAATAAGCCTTGGAATAATAAGTTCCAAAACAGAAATATAACTAGGGGCTATGCAAAAAGAGCCCAAGGTCAATTCCAATCTGCTATTCCAATAGCAAGAAGGCTAAGACGTCGATAGTGGAAAACTTTACTGGTGGTAATAAGGATACTTTCAAGTGCTATTATTGTAACGAACCTGGCCACATCCAAAGGCGATGCCCAAAACTCGAACAAAATGAACGCTAAAGCAAGTTCCGTAATGACCAGAGCCAAACAACCATAGCTAGAGAAAGAGTTGCCAGCATAACCCTCGAGAAAGTAGAAGATAATGAAGGTCCCACCTTGGAAACCAACATGGAGAGAGCAAGAATTCACACCTCTCTCAACAAGAGGGGACCAATTCAATGATTCAAACCCCATCAACCCATAATGGTAAACCCTTTAAATTTTTGATTGATTATGGAAGCATACATTCATTCATATCACCAAGGTATTCTAGAAAACTAGGCATAGACACAATGCATTCACTTGGGCTAATAATTGAGTTAGCTGATGGAAAATAAGTTTCCTCAACACAACAGACAAGTAAGATGGAGTTTAATCTGGGTGGCAATCAAACCAACATGCGATTCAGAGTTATGAACCTGGGAACCTATGAGTGCCTGTTAGGAATGGACTGGTTAATTCGCAATGATGCTCATATGCATTTTGAAAAGGGCCAAGTCACATTCTTGAATCTTGTAGGACAACAAGTGACCACACAAGAAGCAGGGAAACCAAAGATTCAATTAACGAAAGCTTCTAGAATCGCTAAAAGTTTAAGAAAAAGCTCATATGTATACCTAATCAAATTAAATAAGACTAAATAGGATAAAGGAGCTAAATATGAATTATCGTAGCTTAGGGAATATGCTGATATATTTCCTAAAGAATTAACTAAACTTCCACCACCGAGAGAAGTTGACCACGAAATTAAGCTAGTACCAAGAGCTGCACCAGTTGCAAAGTGACCATATCGAATGTCCATTCCAAAAGTCATAGAACTAAAGAAACAACTCAAACAACTCTTAGATCAGGGATACATTAGACCCAGTAACTCACCCTAGGGAGTTCCAGTGTTATTTCAAAAAAAGAAGAATGGGACTCTCCGTCTCTGCATTGATTATCAAGATAACAATCAAGAATAAGTATCTGATTCCAAGGATCAATGAACTACTTGATCAACTATAAGGAGTGAAGATTTTCTCCAAGATTGATCTCAAATCAAGGTATTACCAGATCATAATGAAGCAAGAAGATATCCCAAAAACCACTTTTAGCACAAAATATGGTCATTACGAGTTTATCGTAATGTCATTTGGATTAACAAACTCCCCTGCTACCTTCAACAAATCAATGCAAGATCTATTCAGACATTATCTTGACGATTTCATCCTTGTATTCTTTGACGACATATTAACATATTCTAAGGATGAAGGAAGTCATAAGCCACAACTACGGATAGTTCTTGAGACAATGCGAACTCACAAGCTGTATGCTAAGAAGAAGAAGTGTACGTTTTCTTCAAGAAGAAAATTGAGTATTTAAGGTTTATAGTTTCAGCAAAGGGAATTTCAGTAGATCCGATCAAGGTCAAGAATGTACAAGACTGCCCGCCTCCAACCATTGTAAGCAAAGTTTGTAGCTTTTTGGGTTTAATAGGATGGTATCATGCCTTTATCAAGAATTATGCCTTGATTGCTGGACCCCTCACCGACCTACTCAAGAAGCAAGTTGCCATTAAATGGACCCAAGTTGAACAATCTAGCTTTGACAGCAGGCTCAAGCTAAGCTTAGCCACATCCCCAATCCTCAAACTACCCGATCTTAGCAAAGAGTTCGAAGTGGTGACCAATGCGAGCTCTCTTGCCTTGGGATGTGTAATCATGTGAAAAGAACATCCAATAGCATATTCCTCCAAAAATTTGAAGACTCACGAGAGAAATTATTCTACTCATGATGACCTAGAATTACTTGCAATTCTCCATGCTCTTAAGTTATGGAGACATTATCTACTCAAGAAGAAATTCTCACTGGTAACAAACTATAAAAGTCTTAAATGGAACTTCACTCAACCAGATCTAAATATGAGGCAACGTCGGTGGATTGAAGTCTTGCAAGAGTATGATTTTGAGATCAAATTTAGACCGGGCAAAGAGAATATAGTTACAGATGCATTAAGCTGCAAATCATTTCTCAATACACTTATCTCTAAAGATCCTCCTAGAGCTCAAACACTAACTACAATGATATCAATGCCTAGCAATCCCATCATCGAGCTAGCCAAGGAGAAGGCGAATAATGATCCCAAATATCAACAAATGCTAAAGGAAATTCAAAATAAAAAATAAAATTCTAAGCTTAAGACAAAGTATCTTAACTTCTCTGTTGAGAAAGGACTTGTCTACATCAAGACAAGATTATGTATTTCTTCAAGTCAATAACTTAAGAAGAAGATACTATGGGAAGCTCATGATTCCCCATTTTCAGAACATCCTGACTATACCAAAACTCTCAATGCAATTAGAAAGAGCTATCATTGGAAGAAGCTCAAAAGTGATGTATACTTAAATACGTAACCGAATGCTTGAGTTGCCAACAAATAAAAGCCAAATGAGTTAAGCTAGGAGGAAAGCTACAACCACTTGATATTCCTCAGATGAAATGGGAATTCGTTAGTATGGATTTTGTAGTTGGATTACCCTCGGTTCAAGGAGGATACAACTTAATCACGTAATTGTGGACATGATGACTAAGATTACCCACTTTATTCCGATCAAAACCAACTACAAGGCCTCGGATATTACCAGATTATTTGTCAAAGAAATATTTAGACTTCATGGACTACCAAAGAGAATTATCAGTGAGCGATCAAGATTCTCTATTCACTTCGTATTTTTGAAAGGGATTATTTAAAGCTCTCGGTACACGGCCTTGTTTTAGTACAGCTTATTACCCTTAAACTAATGGGAAGTCAGAGCATGTAAATCAGGTCATTGAATACATACTTAGGGCATATTGTTGCAAAGAATCTAGACGGTGGATACAATATCTACCTTTGATGGAATTTTCTTACAATGCTACCTATCATCAAAGCATTCACATGACCCCATTTCAAGCTTTATATGGGCAAGAATGCCTAACTTCGCTAAACTTCTCCGACCCTACCTTGAAGGTTGAAGCTTCTAAGAATATGCTTAAAGAGATGGACGAACAATCCCTCGCCTTCTTCGATCTTGCCATCAAATTTTGGAGAGAAGATTTAAGGACGTGCTTTAAGCCCCTCGCCTACATTGAAGTTCCAACATCGCGAGTCGCTATGGAGATTAGCTTGAGTTGAGCTTAAAGCTTCTTGCCTATTTTTTAAGATCAACAACAAATTCCCGTCCCTGCGGTGAGCAACTTCACAAACCCCCGTACGAATTCCGTACAGCATCTCACTCCATACCAAGAGAGGGAGACGAGAGCAATCTTGATGAGAATTAGACGCCAATTGGGAAAAAGGAGACTCTATTCCGCAAGACAAAAAGACATCATTCCATTCAACCTAAGTAAGGGGATACGCTAAAGGTCTCTCATCCTCTTTTACTCTAATCCGAGAAGAGAAGACACTAAAGAACTCTATCCTATTCGAGCATACCTCTACTCTCGTCCATATTCTGTCTACTAGAGAGAGAGAGATCATGCCTATTCTCTCGCTCTTGCTCTATACCAAAGAAAGAACTACTCTTGTTCTTACCGTTGCTTGCCAAGGTGAAAGAGTGCAAAGTATTACTCTCCACAAAGCAAGAAGAACCATCTACGAGGCCTACATCATTGAATCTCGCAATAACCATCATCATCATCATAAGTTTTACACCTTTGCTAGCCAGTAGTGCTGCCGTGTTCTTTTCTACGAATCATATTTCTATCATGGCCCCAAAGAAAAAGAATTCAAAAGTGAAAATCATGAATGACTCTATTAATGTGAAAGCAACAATTGGAGTTGCGAGCACGAGAGTCACTAATGGAGTCACGGGCGTGGATAACAACCCTTTACCAATTTCGATACCACATGTTTTTTTCTCCTAAATCTTTATATTCAAATTCAATAGAAATAAGGTAATATCATTTTATAAGCTAGAAATTGTTAGGGGAACTATGAAAACCTAAAACTATAAGAGAAATTATAAAAAAAATTAATGTTAACCCCATAGAAAAAAAGACTAGTGAATTCAAGACGAATTTACTAAGAACGAAACCCTGAAGAAACTAGCTAAGGACATAGTTTTAATTTAGAAGCTCTGATAAAATATTTTAAAGACCGAAAATATCTCTAAGTTGAAAAAATAAACTTAAGACAAAAAAACTTGGTTACAAGAACTGGAAAGTTAAGAGACTCCAAAATCTAAATACCATTAGTTAAATTCCAAAGGAAAGAGTTCATTATGTGAAACTCAAGTGTCGATTGCTACTAGATTAATCATCACTTGAAAGTTGTATGATTGATTAAAGTCATAACTGCTTGAAAACATCAATCTTGTTTGTGATGTTTTAGATTAGATCCTAACTGATTTAAGTATTGAAACAGATAAAAATTGAAAAGCCCTATATCTCCCCCAAGGATAGGTGTTAAATCCCTATACCAAGAGAGGATGTTTTTACCGCCACGAAAGCATGGACCAACTTCGATAGCGAGAGATCTCCCAACAAAGATCGTATTAAGTAAAAGGTGGTTAGGGTGTCGGGGAAACTCTGGCTAGTAAATCCTTTTCGCACCTAAGAACTACTTGGTCCCTTGTATGGCCTGAGGTCTACTTGGAACACCTATAAACACTAGCTATAGGTGGATTTGATCTTAGTAACATGCAGATGCGCCGGATGAGATAGCATGTGAAATTGTAAATTTTCTCTTAAATGGACGAGAAAACACACATTATGAAATATAATCAATGAATTCGTTTTATTCTAATTACATGTTAATGAATAAATTACGTGAACGAACGACTGTGCATAAAGAGATTTTAATTAATAAAGCTGATTTTATATGTTTCACATAATGTGATAGATAATTAGATAACTAAAAACTTCCATAGAGAAAAGCAAGTGAATGGATTTCCGACAAATCAAGTCCTATGGCAAGGTGATCTCGGTTACCCAAGAGGTTTCCCCAAAAACAAACGCTAAGAAGAAACTCTTGGAAGGGTTGATTCACTGACTCACCTAGGGTTTGGTCTCAAAACCCGAACTATAAATTATCTTGGAAGGGTTGATTTGCTGACTCACCTAGGATTTGGTCTCAAAACCCGAACTGTAAATTATCTTAGGGGAAAGATACGACAACTATGCTAGAGCACTATGAGGGATTTCATAAATCCTTAGTTTGCTACTGGAAGAAAGCGTTGTACTCCATAAACTAAGGGTAATGGCAGTCACTCCTTCCAAACAAGAAGCCTCTCAAAGGACACCTCCGAATGCAAGCTAGTTGATGATAGATAATTGTTAGGTCAATTAGAAACTTTCAGGTCAGTCCTTCGTGGATAACGACAGGACGCTTCCCTTGCGGGATAGACCTAGGGTTAACTAGCCGAACAAAATTCGATCATTCTGGTTAGAGTACGGATGGCAACAACTGAAAGGTAAACTGTAAGCAACTATTAAAACATTATCCGTCGCATAATCAAGGCGGGTACGTTACATCTGTCTTTACCCATGACAATAATTTATTGCAAAAGTTCGTAGAACAAATCATTTAATTGCAATTACCACTAATGCATCAAAAAGTTCAGAGTCCAAACTGTGCTTCATGCAGAGCAAAATAAAATGCCACAATTACTGAAAAGAAACCTAAGAATTGCCAGAAAGAAATATGATTAACTTTACCATATTAGTTTAAGAACCCTTACCAAATGCAATGATAATCAAATTGGGATAAGAAAGCCAACCAATTTGCCCAAAAAAAATCCAAGAATACCAGACTTAGCAGAGGATACTTAACTTAAGAGCCAGAAAACATAGAAAAGAAACCTGAGAATCCCAAGTTCAGTAAAACATATTTAGCTTTGCACTAGAAAAACTTAGGAAAGTGCTCTGTCTATTGTTTGAACTTGAGTCCCCTGATCATTATGTCTTATACAAGCCATGTCTATTTCAATTTCCCATGACTGTTTATTGAACAATGGCAAACAATGATTCAATGATGTACCACTTAGTGGACATTCATCAGAGACAGTTAGTACATGTGCAAAGAGCTCAGAGCTCAGTCTGTACAGATTATCAATATATACAGAATGTACAGAGTCACTTGTTTTGGGTTAATCTTATAGAGCTCTCAACTTTGCTGCATGTAGATAGCCAGTGTTTCTCGTTTTAAGGGACTTCGGTTACATCATGCTTGCATATTGGGCAAAGCTTAGAATGATTTAAGAACCACTCAGATCCACATGCCTCATGATAAGTATGGGTACAGGGCAACACCATAAGCATATCTCCATCTTTATACTCTACCTGACAAACAGTGCAGAGCCTGGAACAGAATCACACTGAAATTTAAAGATCCCTTACAATGATGACAAACCTGATATAATTCAGAACGAAATGAAACCCAAAGATATTATTCAACAGAGTAATAAGGCGAAATCTAACCTAACTGCATACTGAAATGACCAAAAGATCTTACACAACTGAAAAATGTACAAATCATGCAAATCATACTTACTCATCCGTATTTTCAGATGATGAAGTACAATGATCCTTCACATAAGTGTGCCCAATCAGCATATTAACAATGTCAGAAGAGGCTGTACATTTTACGTTCTCCAGCAAGACGAGACTCTGTATAGAGTAAAATGTTGGCAAAGTTACATCTCACGACCACAAAACAAGTGATATAATGGCAACAATTTTACAAGTAAGGCATAGGCAATATTAGAGCCACTTACACCTCCAGAAACAAGATATAATGAATCAATTGGCCCTCATACCTCATAGGACATGTCTGTTACTGCTTGTCCAGAAATGGCAGAGTTCACAGCCTGCCTCGAGCTGTCACTTACATTATCAGAAAGTGAAAGAGATATTGCTGCAGGATAAGCATCCCAGAAAAACACAAAAACAAAGTTCAGTGAAATCCCATCCTTAACCCACAAGCATTATTTTTACAGAAATCAATATCACTTTCAAGTAGATCTGTCACCCTTTCTTAGCATAAGCCTTTGTCAAATCATACCTCCTACATGAAAGAAAGGCTAATGATTATCACAAATTAAGGCTGTAAGGCTGCTTCTAATATGCCTTCAAGAGCTTTCAGTTGAATACCAAGAGCAACATCAAGGTCATCATCATCATCAATATTCTGATCATCAAAGAGAAGGCGCTCCTCCAACTGATCTCGGGCCACATTCCTGGCGGCTCGTCTTGACTGCCTTCTATTGGGAGGCCTAGGAGCAACCACAAATTCATACTCACTGTCAGGCATGAGGTGGCTCCAATGTTGCTGCTCTAGTCTCCTCTGCTCAGCAGCAGCCCTCCTCCTCCTCCCTGAATAACACAAATGAGCCACTCATCATCTTATTGGATCCTTTATACCACAATGAAAACGGGAAAACAGGCATAGCTTACCTTTACCAGCTGACCTGTCACTCCTGGCAGGTCGGATGCGAGAAGCTGATGGGACATCATCTGCAACAAGAAGGGCACTTCAGGAGGCGACATTGATCAGTTCCAGAGACAAATCCAGTTCAGCTTCAAGTTTTGTGGGCACAAATTGTGAGAGTGAGTTAAGCTTTCCCCACCCAGGTTCTGCATGGTTAGTTACCCACAACCTAGCTTGTAATGAAAGGATAAACTGATGTTCGAAGCCAATTCCCAGAGAGGGGATCCTTTCCCCAATTCCCACCCCACATGCAAACACAAGTCTGAAGGCGTCACACCACAAAACCAACACAAATTCACAAGAAATTTTGGACAAATTCCCACTATAATCCCCACATTGTGAATAACAGCCCCCTGCCCCCAACCCACCTAGCAAGGTATGTAATCCCTGCCAAGTCCGGTGCTGGGAGCCCCCTGCCCCCAACCCCACCTAGCTGGGTATGCAATCCCTCCCGAGCAGAAGCTCATAATATTGGACACTACATAGAAAATCTAGGGAAGGAGGCCCCTTCTCTCACATGGGAGAACGTCAAACTTTTCTTGTGAAACCAACAAATACCAAAAACGATTCAACAGATCTCAGAAAGCACTGTATCCAGACGCTGTCAATTCCCATCACTTAATTACGACTGTCATCACTTGATTAAGATGAAATTCAGACGCTGATCGGCACATCCCTACCCTGAAACTGACACATCCCGGCCATCAACCAAAACGGCCCCGACAAATTATGACACAGAAACACAATTAGATGTCATGGCGAAATTCGGATGAAAAGAGAAGATCTGGACGATTCAGATCTAGCAAATAAGCTAACTACCTTTGACAGAGGACTGGAGTTGTAAAAAACAATCTCTAATCTACTTAACTGTAACTAACAATCAGGATTACACGGCACACACACACAAAGGGATTAATTCACCGTTAGAATTGTTGCGAGCAGCCGGAACGGAGGAAGCAAGGACGGCAGAGTTGCTCATGGCACATAGAGGCAGAAGAAGAGAGCGAGCTGGAAGAGGAAGACGGGAGAATCCAAGAAAGTATCGTCCAAAAGCTTTTGAATTAATGGACGATATGTCTTTCCGCACTCTCTTCTCTCTCCCGTCTTTCGGAAACAGGACACGGGAACAGGAAGAGGCAGTGAAAGCTTATTAGGCCAGAGAGAGAGAGAGAGAGACGGTAGACCTACTTTTCTCGAAAGTGTTGAAAGAGAGAGAGAGAGAGAGAGAGAGAGAGTACACACGGGAAGAGTCCAGCCATGCATATGCTACTGCCACGCTGTCGGTTGTGAGACATCGGACGGTTTTCCTTTTATTCTGCAATTTTCTTAATTCTCACATTTTCTTGTTTTTTAATTACTTTAAAGAACTCTGTTAGCATCTTGGAATCTCCTTTGGTTCGGTTCCCTGCGCATATTCGGCGGTTACTCTTTCCCTACGCCCTCTCCCTCTCTCAAATTTTGAAAATCAGTTTACATCTTGCCGCCGACGAATTAACCTTTCGAGATTTTTCATTAAGCGATGTAAGAGCCCCGTCCCACCTACACATCACAGGGTTAAGGTCCAAGGGGTTGCTTCTGAAATACGAGTGGCTCTTTGGTCCCACCTACTCGCTCTAGAAAGGTTTTTCTAACCGGTGAAAGAGAGCCCATAGCTAGTGTGTCAGCACCTCGAATCTGATCTATTCAAAGGAATGCAACCAATCCTCTATTAAGGTAAAAGACTTGGCAAAAAAGGTCATCCTAGATGCCTACCAATGTCCATCGCTTCAATAAGGAGGTGCTAGTAATTTTCAAGGGCCAGTACCTCAAAGGCATGGATGTAACATTCAAATTCAACACAATACTCAAAAGTGAAGGCTCTATTGATCACATTTACTATGGAGGTAAGGGTTTCTTTTTAATTGTATTTGATTAAAGGGAAGCATGCAACAAATGTTATCACAAGGCATATATTTCTAGGGCCTCGACCTTGTATACACCATGCCATGGTAATCAATGGAGACAGGAAAAGACTCCCTCAAGAAGGAACACTTGATAAGGGTCAAGATACCAAAGCTTCCAGCTTACCTTTGAAAAAGGATTGGCAAGCCTCTTTACATCCCTCCTCCAACTACCCTTTTCAGGAATAGGATTTGCCTTATATGGAACATTGAGGAGGCTAAACCAAAGTATTTAGGTGTGGATGTTGCCTATGTCAATGAGCTTGTTAACTGCAAAAAGAAAAGGGGCCTACGAATTTTTGAAAAAGAAATGGAATTTATGTTATCATTTTGTTGAGACTTGGGCTCCTATCCATGCGATTTGCAACAACTAGTTGATGTTTTGAAGTTATCATTTCTATTAGTCAAATTCTAGTTAAGAATGAGGTCTAGGAATATGAATAGATGCCATGAGCAATTAGAAAGACCACAAAAGGGGCAAGATGCCCAAGGGACGTGGGGAAACCCTAACCCTCGATTTCTTGTATAAAAAGGATGAGAACTAATGGAACGTGCTACTCATATGTGTGCAAACTTTGTCTTCTTGATTTCTTTGCATGTTATATTCTCTTCTTCATCTTGTCGTGGTGAGCACCTTCACAAGCAAGAGCACATGAGTTGAGAGTGTTAGAAGGTGAGAGACGTGGAGGGAGAAACCATCTTTTTCTCCCTAAACTCCTTGCAAGTATCTCTTCTCCATCATGGTAAGAAGGAAGTGACATCAAAGGAAAAGGAGTGTGTGCCTGGATCAAGAACAAGAAAAGCAAACATGCAAACTACAAGGAAGGAGGTAAGTATATGTACACATGTTCTCCCAACTCCTATGGAAACATCATGTGAGTAGGCTAGGTGAGAGCTAGTCATGGATTGGGTATGTTGAGCTCTTGAAATAATAAGAGTGTGTCCAATGGTTCCAATGCCAAGCTTGTAAAGTGTGACATTTTGGTTCCATTGTTGGGTACAATGTCATCGATGATGAAGTTGTTCATGCATGTCAAAACCATGGAATAGGATAGCATACTTGTGTGTATAGTCTTAAACATGGGTATTTCATAGGTCATAGCCATAGATTCTATGTTTTAAAAAATCATTGTCCATTCTATTTGACAAATAACAAATGAGTTGGAACATCATTATGGTAATATTAACAAGCTTGAGGGAAGAATTATCAAAGATAATTGGAAGAAGATACACTTAATTATGTAAGGGTTACATAATGTCTAACATTTCCACCACAAGAACTGAATATTAGACTTTGTGAGATAGATAAGAGGGAGATAGAGGGTTAGGGTGCTTTAGATTGATTTTCTCCTCTAAAGAAATAGAAAATTGTAAAAAAAGAGAGAAAAACATGAAATAATAGAAAAAAAGTATATGCAGCATGTATTGTTTTTATCTCCATCATAGAAGGCACCCTTTTCAAGTGCTATGCATTAGGATTGTTTACACAACCTTCATCTCCTACATTAGAGCAATCATCATCTTTGGAGGAGTAGTAGGAGAAGCATCAAGATCATCATCACCTTCTTTAGAAGGAGGGTACCTTATCTTCACATTGATATCCATGTTTGATTCCAAGCTACCCACATTGGTACAAAAAAAGCCACCCTTGCTCACATTTGCTCATCATCATCATCATCATCATCATTCCCTACAACAAAGAGTAGCAACACAAATAGACCATCTTCATCAATAAAAGCACCAAGGTGATCACCTCAAGCATCAAGCTTAAAGACACTTGCTATCCATGCTACAATTTTGGCTACCCACATTGGCATAAAATAGGTTGCCCCTACTCATGCTTCTATCTACAGTTCATCATCATCATCTTTTACATCAAAAGCAACAACAAATTAATCCCCTACACCAATATAAGCACCATCATGATCATCTTCAGCATCTTGAGGATCCTTGATCTCCATTCTACTGTCTAAACACATCCATGATTCCTGGCTACTCTTGCTATCAAAATTTCACACCAAAGCATCTCCATCCTCTACTACACATCAATTATCTGTTAGAAGAATGAGAGAGAGATAGTGGCAACAAAGAGCAGACAGCTCTCAATGAGATTCCTCATATTATTCATCACACATATTGACTAACTCACTCAATACATGAACTAGGTCTAAGTGACTAACCACTAACTAACTATGGTTAAGTCAAGTACCAACTTATTGAAGACACACACACATGTTAGGTAGCCACATACATAATTGTCACGTCAGATAGTGGTAGGTGGGTAGGTGAGCTTGATTATCACAACACTCCCCCTTAAGCTCAAGTCACTTCATGTATCCCAAGAAAAGAATCTAAAACGAGTGAACTTCTCACTACCTGTTGAGTGTTGAAATGACTTGTTTTTTGGCTGATTTTTGTTGTTTTTGAGAGCTGAATGGTTGATTTTATGGGATGATTGATTGATTTGGAAGTGGTTTGAGAGTGTTTTGGATGATATTGATTGTGTTTTGGAAGATCATGATGTTTGTTGATGTTTCTGTGATGTTCTGATAGGTTCTGAATGGTTCTGTATACCTTTTGTTTTGTTCTGTTTTGGTCTGTTTTTGTTCTGATTGTCTTCTGTAAGGAGGGATGGAGTATTGATTGATGAAGAATGAGATATTGTGAAAGCTTATTGAATGGTTTGTGAGAGTTTTGAATGATTTGAGAGTGAGTTATGTAGTTCTGATGACCTTCTGTAACCTTCTGTAGGTCTTCTGTAGAGCTTCTGTTTCTGTACTGTTCTGTTCTGTTTCTGTACTGTAACTGTTCTGGTACTGTTCTGTAGACTGTTCTGTGGAATGTATGTGTGATTTTGGAAAAGTTTTCTAGCCTTGGAAAGAGGTGAATACAAGTGCAAAAGAGCTGAAGGAAGTGGAAGAAGTAGCTGCTGAAGACTCAAGTGAAGACTAGAGTGAAGTGACAGTAGTGAGCTATGAAGAGACACTGTAGTGGCTATGGTGACCCTTCATATCAGACATACCTCTTGGGAGGGGTATCCACGACCTAAGAGTGATTATTGAGAGTAATTTTTGAGAGATTGTAGTGAGGATATGATGTATGATTGATGGAGTGTGTGAGAGAGAGTCAGAGATAGCCAATTCTACTCAAACAAAGTGATTGTATATGAGAGATTGAGAGAGAAGACTATGAAGATATTGAAGATGAATACTATGTGATGTATTTCCATTCAAAGATGGTGTATTCCTTTGTTTTCTTTGGTCTATTGATGGATTTTGTGAAGATATTGAAGAATATGGTTGATTCTATTAAAAACCGTGGGAGATTTACATGATGCTGCATGAAGATTTGTTGTGCCTGGTGTTCTTTTCTTCATTATGATCATATGAAATATGATAAACAAGCTTGTTGATGTTACAAGATAGATTTTCTTGCAAGAGAATTCCCTTTTCCTTGGTGTTCCTCTCGGGGCTCCATGTTTTTGGTGCGCAGCCGGGGAAACTTGCCATCAACAAGCACCAAAAGAGGCTGAAAATGAAGGAATTGGCATTGCCAAGAAGAGAAGAATTCAATGGATGTTTGTAAAGTTCCTTCTTCCATTGAAGAGTTGGAATTTCTCATAATCAAAGCCATTTTCCACAAGAAGTTCATCCCACAATGGCGGAAACACATCACCATCATGATGCATGCTCTATGTGGTGGACAGTTTCCTCTTCCTATTGAAGCAGCAGAAACTTGCATCTTGGTGACAAATTGTTTGGGAACAAACTGAAGAGCAAAAACAGAGAGAATGAACATCCATGGAAGATTTGGCATTCATTGAGAAGTTTCCAGACAACATCAAGTGGGAGATTGTGAAGAAGCTTCAGGAGTCTTGGTCTGTAGAGGTTCACAAAGACAAGAAGGAAAAGAGTTGGAATTTGTTCGTGGATGCTCAACAGCAAGATACATGGGATGCTTGGTGTACTGATAATCTTCTGTTTGTTCAATTAGCAACCCACTGGAAGTTGGTAGACAGAGTGTTTTTCACAACATACACTATTGAAACCATTAGAAGCTGGCATTACTATGATGATGGCACCACCACAATGCTCAGACGTATGCATTTTGACACCTTCAGAACCGAATACCTTCCTCTGTGCAGCGGCATGAAAGCAGAATTCAGGGACGTTGAAAAGAAAGAAGTAGAAGAAATGTTGGCAAGAGAGTCCTCCAGAGACTGAAGCCTTCTGTTAACCCTCTGTGGAGCACTAACAACATAGTGGAGTCAACCCCCTGATGAATGACGCGATAAAAAGGCAAGCGTTAGAACGAGTCCAGAGGTACGTAAGAAGAGAGAAAGCAAGAATCAAAGCTGAGAGCTCGCTCGCAGCAGAAGCTGCCTTGGACGCCCTTGCGGAACTCTTTACAGAAGTCCCAATGGCACATCAAGCCCTTCCTCCTCCTGCTGGAGGTCCACTTCCAAGCCAGATCTGTCCTGGAAATATTGATGACAGACCAGCGAATGTAGTCCCATTGCCAGTTTTTAAGGGAGAGTACAATGAAGACCCCGATCTTCATGTAGCAGAGTTTATGGTAGCGTGTGTGGCTAACAATGCCAGAACCCCTGAGCATTGGTTAGCGATATTTCCCGCCACTTTCAAGGGCGCGGCGTTTCAGTGGTATGAGAGACAAGCAGCAGGAACTTTTGGCACATGGGACGACCTGAAGTTGGCCTTCCTCACTAAATTCAGGCGTGAAGGTTTTGAAGAGCGGATGAGAGAGGAATTTATGAACCTAAGTCAGTCCTCTGGAGAAAGAGTGGAAGCCTATGTCTCACGAATGGAATCCATCCTGAAGAGATGGACTAACCATAATCTAGATGATGGCATTCAGAAGGGAGTGTTTCTCAGAGGATTACAACCAGAAGTCCGTAAGTTTGTGGAGCTACAAAGACCAGCCACACTGCAAGCTGCAACAGAAGGTGCAAGACTGTACGATGAAGTGGAAGCTAGATTAGCAATGAATACAGGAAGAGGAGTCCTACCTCCTCTGGTGCCAGGAATGATGTACCCACCAAATGCAGTCCCAGGGACTGTTCCCTATCCCTACCAACAAATGCCCCCGGTATCACAGTACAGTGCACCAAATCCACAGTGGCCACAATCCATGCCTCAAATGATGGTTCAACCACAACAACCATGGTCTCAACCAATTTCCTCAATGACAAGTCAACAGCAACAGTGGAATCCTACCAACTGGAGCCAACAGCCAACAGTTCAAACAGGAGCTCTGAATCAGAACCAGAATAGAGACCCCTCTGTACCAGCCCAACCCGTTTATGCAGTAATTACAGAGACTCCTCAAAACCCTCCTGCCAGTACGTCAGGAGGAGAAAGCTTGAAGGATTATTTATCCAATTCAGTTGCAAACATAAAAAAGGAGTTGATGGATGTGATTACAGAACAACTACAGACGTTGAAAGTGAATACCGCTAGCATATCCAACGTTGCAGGATCAGGAAGAGATGTGATGCGGTCAAATACTTGGTGTGGTAAGTGTCATCAGGCAGGTCATTTAGCCACTGAATGTACACGGAAACCAACCATCCCTGGAGCCTTCTGTTCCTACTGTTTGCGGAAGAATCATACAGAGGACATTTGCTCTCTGAAGGAGATGCATGATAGGAGAAGAAAGGAAGAAGATGCGAGATTTAACTTGCTGGAATCCAAAATGACAACACAAGACATTGGACCCAAGCCTAGAGAGTTTGGTCCTAATTTCGGACCCAGAAGATTTCCCTCTCAAAGTTACAGAGGAAGACAGTCTGGCGGTGGTCAGAGATCAGAAGTGGAGTGTTACAGATGCGGAGAAAAGGGACACATTTCACCAAATTGTCCAAATCCTCGAAGGTCAGTGGATTACAAGCCCTTATGCAGTTGATGCAAAGGAGAAGGCCACACTGCAAAAGACTGTCCAAGCCCAGCCCCAGCGAAAAACAGTGCTACTGATAGTCCGTCCAAGGCCCAAGAGCCTACCTCCAATTTGGTAGAATTGGAAGTTGCTGCTATCACGCGTGCAAAGCAGAAGGAACCACCTACCCAGAAAGAAAATAACCCTCCTGTCAGAACAGTGAAGTTTAATCTTCCACCAGAAGAACAGAACAGAACAGAGCCTAACAGTGCCGTACAGAGCCCTACAGAGCCACAGAGAGTTACAGAGACAGTTACAGAGACATGACCAGAGGTCCAGGATACAGAAGAGGAGGAAGTGCCACAAGTGGCAGAAGAAGCTCCTGTAATGCCTATGTTGGAAGAAAAAGGGAAAATGAAAATGGGTGTTACCCCATTCCCTAACCGGTTAGAGAAGCCAGTGGATCCTATTAAGGAATACGATCTAGTTAGAGATCTAGATACCTTTAAACCAAACCTCACATTCCGACAATTATTGATGTTGTCTCCTAGTTGCCGGAAAAGATTCAAAAGTATATTGACAAGAAGACGTGGTTTAAGGATTGCTCCCTCAACAGTGACAAAGTCCAACAAGGCTCCAGAGCCTGTAAAAGAAGTGGATGTGGCTAATGCTTTCCTAGATCCGGGTACCCCAGAGACTGGCGTGTGGATAGAAGGCTGCTTCATTGCAAATGCACTGATTGATGGAGGTTCATCAGTAAACATTATGACGGATGTGACGATGAAGGATCTAAGCTTACAAGGTGTGCAACCAACCCAATGGCTCATCAGACTGGCGGATCAGAGTAGAATCAAGCCTTTGGGCATTCTCCCATATGTGAAGACTACAGTGGCTGGAAAAGATTATTGGCTGACCTATTTGGTGGTGAAGCCAAACTCTTATGGTACATCCTATCCTCTGTTACTGGGCAGACCATGGCTTTTTGAAGCCAGAGCAAGGACGGATTGGTTCAAAGGAACCTTGACCTTGGGCAGAGGACCCAACAAAGTGGTGCTGAAACTCTATGGTTCTCAAAAAGGACATGGCTCCACCTCCTTGGAATTATCTTCTGATTCCCCTAACGAAGCTACGGATGGAACATCAGTAGACGAATATGCTGTCAAACAGATCCTTCCTAAGAAAACAATGGCACATTCCTTAACAGTGGATACAGTAAGCCGACTTCCAAAAGATGCAAAGCCATTATCAATGGGTGAATACTTCCTGCCAGAACCGGGCATGACTTCTGAAATCACCTCTGACAGTGAGATAGAGGCATGGATGTACTGCTCTCCCTGTTACATGGCCACAGCAGAGCCAGAGACAGAGGAAGAAGAGGAGACAGAGAATCTATTCTTCTGTTACAGAGCTCCTACAGAAGCAGAAGCAGAAGCATCAACAGAGACAGAAGCAGAAGCAGAGACAGAGACAGAAGAGGATGGATATGATATGGACGAAGAGAATGATGAAAGTGAGCCAGAAGAGTCTATCCCACTTGAAGAGGATACATTTGAAGAAGAAGTTCCAGAAGTATCAGAAGCCGATGAGCTCATGCTATGGGACAGAATGATGATGATACCATTTGGTCTGGTAAATGGATCTTCTCATATGCAAAACCTTTATAAGAAATGGATTAAGAAGATCAAGCCGTCTTTTAAGTGTGGCTCCTGCCGTCCTACCCCATCCTTGCCCAAGAAAGATGATGATGATGCACCGTGCCAACAAGCACCAGTCCCACCAACCCAACAGGCATCAGAGGGTCCCTGTTATGTGACGTTCCTGGATGTGTCATCATCAAAAGATGAGTCTTCAAGCCACGAGGTAATTAATTTTGAAACCAAACCCGAAACGGCTCTTATCCCATTCCAACGTCTTAAGGAGCAACCTAAGTCTCCACCAAAAGAAGAAGTTGGTTCGAGTGGGACATCAGAAGAGGACACCACTCCCTTGAAGGAGTCGGATCTATATCCAGAAGCAGTCCGTGGGACCTTCATCCGTGAAGTAGAAGGTGAAAGGCAGTTAACCTTTGTGGATGCAGAAGGCACTAAACGCCACTTGAAGGTGGGTAGCAGTCTCCCAGAAGAGGAGTTGTTAACCTTGTACAACTTGTTGAAAGAAAATTTGGACGTGTTTGCATGGTCTTACAACGACCTAAAGGGGATTGATCCCACAATATGTCAACATCATATTGACTTGGAGCCTGATGCCAAGCCAATACGGCAACGATAGAGGCGAATGAACCCGAATTATTCCACATTGGTGAAAGCGGAGCTGCTGAAGCTTCTGGAAGCCGAGTTCATCTATCCCGTGGCAAATAGTGAATGGGTTTCACCCATCGTGGTTGTACCCAAGAAGAATGGCAAATTGCGAATATGTGTGGATTTCCGAAAGCTTAATTCCAAGACAAAGAAGGATCACTTTCCAATCCCTTTCACAGACCAACTGTTGGACACAGTGGCAGGACACGAGCTTTATTCTCTTTTGGATGGATTTAGCGGATACAACCAAGTCCAGATCGCAGAAGAAGACCAGTCCAAAACAACCTTCACCACAGAATGGGGGACCTACGCTTACCGAGTGATGCCATTTGGGCTCTGCAATGCCCCTGCTACTTTCCAACGAGTCATGATGGCTGCATTTCAAAATCATCTGCATGACTTTATTGAGGTATATTTGGATGACTTCTGTGTCTATAGTTTGATCAATGAACACTGGGACCACCTGGAACAATGCTTTGACCGATGCCGGGAGTATGGGATTTCCCTCAACCCCGACAAATGCATCTTTGGGGTTTCTTCTGGAGTTTTGTTGGGCCACATTGTCTCAGCACAAGGGATATCAACAGACCCTGCAAAGATCGAAAAGATTGCAGCTCTGACAGCACCCACCAACCTCAAACAGTTGAGGGGATTCCTAGGCCATGTGGGTTACTACAGAAGGTTCATAGCCCATTTTGCGACAAAGGCAACTTCCTTGCACAAGCTCCTGAGGAAAGATGCAGAGTTTACTTGGACAGAAGAATGTGACAAAGCCTTCCACACTCTGAAGCAGTGTCTGATAGAGGCACCCATCCTGCAACCTCCTGATTGGACGAAAGAGTTCCACGTACACACTGATGCATCAATTGAAGGTTTAGGTGCTGTCCTTTGCCAGAAGGGCTCCTCGAATTTGGATCAACCGATCTATTACGCAAGCCGAAAAGTCACTGATAGGGAACAGAACTATACAGTGACCGAGTTGGAGTGCTTGGCAATGGTGTTTGCCCTGGAAAAGTTTCGCCATTACCTCCTATCTACCCACTTTAAATTTTATGTGGATCATGAGGCCCTGTCCTTCCTGATGAACAAAGCAGATGTGAAAGGACGATTGATGAGATGGCTCCTTCTATTCCAGGAGTTCGACTTTGAGGTGATTACTAAGCCTGGTCGTTCCCATGTTCTGGCTGATCATCTGTCGCGTATCCCACAAACTGCAGACGAGGAGCAGGATGATCCAGACCTCCCTGATGCTTCCCTATTTTTGGTGGAAACTGTAACTCCCTGGTATGCGGACATTGCCAATCTGTTGGCAACCCAACAGTACCCTCCTGGTATCTCTAGTCGGGAAAGGAAGAAGCTCATGCTAGAATCATCCCCCTACACCCTGCTCGGCGGTGCACTGTACAAGAAGGGCAAAGATGAAGTACTCAGAAGATGTGTTGCAGGAGAAGAGATTGGGATTGTTTTGAAGGCTTGCCACGACGAGCCATGTGGAGGTCACTTTGCAGGAGAAGCTACGGCCAGGAAGGCTCTACTAGCAGGATATTGGTGGCCTACCATTCACAAAGATTCCTATGATTACTGTAAAAGATGTGATGCTTGTCAAAGAATGGGGAAACCCACGAAGACAAGTGCCATGCCACTGCAACCTATCCTTCCTTTGAAGCCGTTTGAGAAGTCGGGCATTGACTTCGTAGGTCCAATCGATCCTCCTACCAGAAGGAAACAGAACCGATACATCCTCGTATGTACGGATTATGTCACAAAGTGGTGTGCAGCTAAAGCCCTCAAGCGGGACGATGGTAACAGCGTGGCCCTGTTCATGTACGAGAATATCATCACCCGTTTTGGCAGTCCCTTAGAGCTGGTAAGTGACAGAGGCACTCATTTCCTCAACAAAGTCATGGAAGAGTTGACAGAGTTGTATAAGATCCGCCATCGCAAGTCTACTCCCTATTACCCCAGAGCCAACGGCCAAGTCGAAGTCACCAATCGCATCCTCTGCTCGATTCTGACAAGAACGATCGCCGCACATCGTCGTGATTGGGATGATCGACTTACAGAGGCCCTCTAGGCGTACAGAACCTCCCATAAAGCAGCAACAGGACAAACACCTTTCCAGCTGGTGTATGGTACAGAAGCAGTTTTTCCTGTTGAACTGGAACTACCCTCTTTGAGAGTGGCGATCAAAGAGCGGTTGGGGGATGACGATTCATTGCAACGCCGTCTCCTGCACTTGGAATGTTTGGATGAAATTCGTAGGATGGCTCTACAGTGCATGGAAGCCACGCAAACTCGACGTAAGGCTTACCATGACAGTTTCATCAAGCACAAGGAGTTCAAAGAAGGTGATTTGGTCCTAGCCTATGATTCACGATTTAGTAAGTTTCCTGGCAAGCTCCAACAGCGGTGGATGGGCCCCTATAAGGTATTTGCAGTCAACCCTAATGGTTCTGTCCAAGTGCAGACCCTGGATGCCTCTGATGATCCCTTTCTGATCAATGGATATCGCCTGAAGAAGTACTTTCCTCCTTGGGGATCTTGACAATTACGGACACTTGATCTTTTCCCTCGTTGGCGCGGCATTGTACTTCTTATGATGCCACTTCTGATAGCCGTTCTTCAAACACTCCTGATGAAGTGGATGCAACCCTCTGTCCCCTCAAATCCCCCTTCCAGCCTTGATCTCTTATCCTCTATTTTCCACCAGCATCAGTGGAGAGGTTGGTTCTGACACATGGTTTTTTCACCATTCCCTTATTTAATTTGAAAAAAAAAAAGAAAAACGAAATATATCGGTCATGGGAGAAAAGGACTTAGGTCCCTGTCATGCCGACTTATTCTTCGGGAAAAGGTGGAAACACCCTCGGGAATAGGGAAAAATAAGAAAAAAAAAACAAAAAAAAAAACAACAAAGAAGAGAGAGAAAAAAAAAAACAAACAAACAAACAAATCTGTTATGAGAGAAAAGGAAGCAATTTCCTGTCATAGCAGGCCTCGTTCCAAGAAAAGGTGGTAAACACCCTTGGGCGGGAAGCTGGCTGTGGAAAAGGTGGTAACACCCAGCAGTCCAGAAAGTGGATTCATTGATTGATATCCCTCGGATCCAATCCCGAAGCTACCTCCCTTGGTACGCTGTGTCATGGGTCTCTTTGCAAAAGTGACTAACTGTCCTCTAGCAAACGACATCTTCCTATCCAACACAATGTTCAAATTTGATGGCTACCTCCCTGGGTACGCCTCCTCAACAACTGATGACGCGATCTTCATCGACAAACAATCGAGTGATGTGAGCTTTCATCCTAACCGGATGGGGAAGTGAGTATGGGCTGCCCTCCTGTATCTATCAACAGAGAGTGAGACAGAGGGTGGGGCGAGAGACCAGTCTTTTCCCTTCAAATCGAATGAGAGGTGAGAAGTATGAATGAAGTGTTGCACGTACGGGATGGGCCTCTCAATGCACAAAGCACAATTTGTCCCTGTGCACTGCACCATAAGGCTCCCTGGCCTTCCTTCTCGCACCGTATGCCGGCACAGGGCGGGATGCACAGTTGCACCATCAAATGCGCACAAGGCATACAACCTTTGCACAAGTGACTGTGAGGATTACATCAATGGGTTTCAGGAAAAGGTTGTCCTCCTGTATCTATCAACAGAGAGTGAGACAGAGGGTGGGCTGAGTGTGACTGGAGTTTCTTCAATCAATTACCGAGAGGTGAGATTGAGGGACGTTACGACACTTGGAGTCAGGTATGTTCCCGTTTCCCTATGCACCCACGGGATGGGTCTTTACCATCAACACAAGACACATCACCCTGTTCTGTACACGGCACTGTAAGGCTCCCTTGCCTTCCTCCTTGCACTTATGTCAGACGGGATGGACGCACTAATGCACCATCAACTGTGCACCCTGGCATACTCCTTTCTGCACCATTTCCCCCTTGTTGATTCCTCAACCGGGTATGAGATATGGGTTTTAATCATTCTTCCGCGAGTGATATTAGTCATGGGGCGAGTGACTGTTCTTTCATTTCAATTGAGTGACTGTGAGTTGAGTGCGATATCCCTCATCGACAACGAATTTCCTGCGATTCCTTCCATCAGCTACCTCCCTGGGTGCTGCTGCGTGGTCCCTGCCATGACGAACGTGTGCCAAGAAGATGCCTTGGTTCCTCCAGCGCCGACAACAACACTGGACGTGCCATCGATATTCAACCTTGATTCTTGACGAAATGGGCCAAGTTTTTCTAACCCTACAACTTCTGTTTCTTAGTGATGTTCATGTTTTAAGTGTAGGGAAGTTAGTGGATGGTCTATGGCGCGGTCCTAGGTCCCTAATGTTCGGTTAACCCTATCCGTTAAGGTCTTAAGTGTGGGGATGCGTCCCTGCGCGTCTACATTGCATACTCATCTGCATATGCCTTATCTTGCTCATGCATGAATGCCTTGCCTTGCTTTTACCTTCCTGGGGTCCCTTCCCACCCACCCGGTTATGTTCCACCCACCCTTGGGGCTGTTTCCTTGCAGTTTTCCTTCATTCCCTGATTTTGCGGTCCTTCTATGTGAATGCACCCTACGTTCACTTAAATCCACATCCAACCTTATAGCCCTGTTTCTCCCATTGAACGGTCCATTTTTCCTTTTTACCTACCCCTGTTCCGGTGCACGGTTTTTGAGTTATTAATTTTTGAAGCATTTTACGCAATTTAGACGGTTTTCCATGTGAACGTGCTTTTCTTGCTTCGAAACCGTGATTTGACGTCATAACCCTGATCACCGTTTTTCCCCTGACATTTTTCCTTTTTATTCCACATCATTCCGATACACGGTTTGTCCGTTATTAATTTTCCGGGTTTTCACGACTTTTTCGTGCGTATTTTTGACATTTTTCCGTGTGAACTTGCCCTATTTGTATCGGAATTCTAATTTGATTTGACCGCCGTGTCCCCTGTGCCTTCCCCTCCCTTTTTCCTTTTTTCTCCACCCTTTTTCGACGTTTAGATTTTCACTTATTAAATTTTAAATGACTTTTCGGGAGTATTTTTGGAGTTTTTCACATGTGAACCCCTCCTATTTCCGCCGGAACTGCGTTTTAACGTGATCACCCTGTGCCACCCCTTCCTGCGGACATTTTTCCTTCTTACTGCATGTTCTTCCGGTAAACGGTTCGTCCGATATTAATTTCTGATCCCATTTTCGGGTTTGTTTTTTGGGTTTTTCCCGTGTGAACGCGTCTTACCTTCGTTGGAATTATGTTTTGACATGATCGGATTGTCGGGCACATCTTTCTGCACAGTTTTCCTTTTTTCCACACTTCATTCCGATGCACGGATCTTTCGATATTAATTTTTCAATTGCGTTTTTGGTTCGTTTTTTGTGTTTTTTGCACGTGAACGTCCTTTACCCCTCTCGGAACCCCCGTCCCGTATTTTTCCTGTTTCCCTCCTGTCGTTCTGCCCACTTTTTGTTTTTACGCTATTTCGTTTTGACATCCGGATTGAGAGTTATTAATTTTTCTTTATTTTTACGTTTTTTCGCGCGCCCGTTGTGCGCGTGAACGCGCCCGTTTTCGATTTAACGCGTCTCCACGCGTCCCAGTCGTGTCCGCGTACCCCGTACCGTCATCCCCGCGTCATTTCAATCCCATCACGGCAAATTTTTTTACCCCGCCCCGCGCACGTGCGCGGGACGGGCATCCGCCTCCTCTTGACCCCGCCCATCCTCCCTAGCCCCTGCTCACCCCCTCCTGCCCGCCCACCCATTTCATTATTATTATTATTATTATTATTTATTTTCTTTTTATTTTTGTTTTTTAAAACAACTCCCCTCCCGCCTCAACCGTCTCTCTCTCTCTCTTTCTTTCTCTCTCTCTCTCTCTCTCCCTCTCTGCACGTACTCTCCCTTCTCTTCTTCCTTCTTCCTTCTCCCTCCATTTGCACCATCTCTCTCCTCTCCCTTCTCTCTCCTCCTTCTCTCCTGCCACCATCGCCTTCTTCTTCTTAATCTCCCCTCTCCTCTCTTCTTCCTTCTTCCTTCTCCCTCCATCTGCACCATCTCTCTCCTCTCCCTTCTCTCTCCTCCTTCTCTCCTGCCCGCCATCGCCCTCTCCTCCCTTCTTCCTTCTCTCTTCTTTCTTCTCTCCTCCCTTCCTCCTTCTCTCTTCCCTTCTTCTCTCTCTCCCTCCTTCTCTCCTTCTTCCTGCCGACCTCCTCCACTCCCTTTCTTCCCTCTTCCTCCTTCTTCCTCCCCTCTTCCTCCCCTTCTCCTTCCTCTCCTTGCCCCGCCGCCGCCGTCGTCTGCGTCAGTGCCGCGCCGCGCCGCCAGAGTCGCCGTCGCGCCCGTCGCTGCCGCGCCGCGCCGCCAGAGTCGCCGTCGTGCCGTCGCTGCTGTCCCGCGCCGGCCGAGCCGCCACGTCGCCGTCCACGCCGCCGCAGCGCGCTCTCCGCCTCCACCTCCCCTCGGCGCCGACTCCACCTTCCTTCTCCCCTCCCCTCCACCTCCCACCTCCAACTAACCTAGGTTAGTACCTAACTAACCTAAGTTAGTCACTAACCAACCTCAGTTAGTCATTCACTAACTCAGTTAGTCACTAACCTAACTTAGTTACCACTTAACTAACCTACCTTAGTTACAACTTAATTAACTCACTTAGTTAGACTTAACTAACCTAGGTAGTTTTTCCTGACTAACATGACTAACCTAACTTAAGTAACTTAAGTAACCTAAGTAACTTAAGTAACTTAAGTGACTTGTGACTTATGTGATCAATGTGACTTAATTAATCACAACATTCATTTTTTTCATAAAAAAATTTCAAAAAAATTTCTAAAAATTCATTCTGTCTTTTGTTAATTTTTGGACCTTTGTCTGCTAGGACTTGCCTTTCCTATAATTTTAGAAAAATCCATCTTTCCTAATATTACCCATAAATTGCCAAAAATAAGAAAAATCATTTAAAAATTGTAAAAACTTGTAAAAAATTCTAAAAACCTTCTAAAAAATTCCCCTCACCTCCCTTGCTCATTTTCCATTTATTCAAATAGATAAAAAATTACAACTAAAAATACAATAAAATAAATAAAAATAAAAACCCAACATCAATCAACTTAATACATCTGCTAAGGTGTTATTTGTTGTTTCATCAGTGCTTTTTGCTTTTCCTTTCCTGGGACTCTTCCGTGCGCATTCCTGCATTTCATACACACCCTGCCAGGTATTTATTTTCTGTTATTTATTTATTTATTTCCCCCCTTAATCACAATTAATTGTTAAAATAAACCCTTTAATCCACCCACCGTTTCCACGCGCATTCGCGCTAAATACACATTTTTTTTAATTAAAATAAACCAGCCGTTCACTTAGCACGCGCTACGTGCGCTACAGAGGCACTCTAAAATTTTAAAATTAAAAAGAACCAGCCGTCACATGAGCACGCGCTGGCAAAAAAGCGCTCCACATCACTTTAATTATAATTAATGAATTGCATTTAGAGACCCAGTCGGGAATTGAAGTCTGGGAATCGTATAACTGCACCGGTTTAACCTAATAATTGGTAAATCAATTTATAATAAGGAACCGCCGTTTTCTTATTAAGGTTTATCACCTAATAAAACTTCACCCATTTTTAATAATTGATTAAAATCAATCCTTCATTAAATTAAATCCCCCCTCACTGCACTTAATCCCCTTTTCAATGAACCGTTTCGTGGGATGGGTATACGCAGTTCTTAGTGATGTTTTCCATAGTCCATTCTTGGTTCTATCACAGATGTCGTATTGATAGATGTTGGATATGATATGGTTTTGGTTTCCTGTTTTCGTTACGGTTACGGTTACGGGTACGGTATGTAGTTTTTTCTTTTGTTGCCTGATACGGGGTTCAGGGTGTTTGTTTGATGCATCGCATGAAGCTTTCGGTCGCATTTGTCTCAAGGTCATGTCAAATTTTTTCTAGGATGTGGTTTGCCTGGGGTTAGTAGGTCGAGTCACGTTTGGTTGGTAATTCTCTTATCCTTGGTTTTTGTCTGTTGGTTTGCAGGCATTCACCTTGATTGTCTGTGTTTGTGGTGTGTGTGTAACCATCTGAATGGCGCCTTCTCATGCTCCTCCCCCTATTCAGTACGTCCCACTAGTCAGTAGGGATTACTCGTCCCTACTTACTTTTGAGCCCCTCACGAAGGCAGGACTTGCTGCTTTTGTGGCCACTCCTTTTCCATTACTTCCAGAGGATCCGTCCGTCTGTGATGAGTTCCTGGCCTCTTACAGCAAGAAGACAGGAGTAGTCCAAGGCATGTCTATGACATTGACGTCTCGAGGCTTAGGGAAGGCTTTGTCCTTACCCTCCAAAGGGGAACCTTTTGTGACCACTCGACAGCTCTTCTCTAATGAAGAGATTCTCAAACTGTTGCAGAAGCAGACAAGGGAGGTCCTTGATGTTAAGAAAGTGATAAACTCTTCAGGAGTTTCGTTTTCTATGATTACTGATCCCGTCTGGAAGACCATGTGCCAGTTTCTTCAGGACAGGTTCATGCCTGCCAAAACGCCATCCCACTATTTGTCCAAAGAGCTTTTCACAGCTTCCAGGATGGTGCTAAAAGGAGTTGCCATTGATTGGAGCACATACCTCCTTACTAAGATGGATCAGCATTTTGTTAAAGTCACGAGGGGTAATGTTACCAATGTTACCTATGGATCCTATTTGTCTGCCTTCTTGACCTATTCAGGTTTACAGAAGACTGTACCTCCACCTCCTCCTTCAGATCCAGTACCACCTCCTCCACCTTCAGAAGAGTCAGCACCTATTGACATTGAGGATGATGATTCTCCGCCTCCCCTGGTCATACAGCGTAAACGCTTGAAGAGGGTAGCGGACAAAGCCCCTGCTGTACTTCCCTCAGTGCCTATCCCTGCTACTTCTGGCAGTGAACTCCCTGGGTTTCTCACTTGCAATAACCTATTCAGGGCACATAGAGAAGGATCCTTGGATATATCAGTTCCTTCCTTAAACAGTCTCGTTTCAGGAGATGCCATTCCTTTCCTCTGCAAGGATATTCAAAGTTCCATTGAGTTGTCAGTGACAGCCTGTGTTCAACAGCTGTACGCGTCTTTCTATGAGAAGCTCATGCAGTCCAAAGACCAGTTGCATAAGGCAACATCTGAATTAGCTTCTACTAAGGATACCCTAGCAGATCTATTTAAGCAAATGGAACAGCAAACCCAACTGGTTGCCACTCAAAGTGATGAGATTTCTTCATTGAAGACCCAGTTATTCGAGGCTCAGTCACAGGTTACTAGCCTTTCAGTAGAGAAGGAGAGGATGTCCAGTGAAGCGAAAGAATTCCAAGTTCAATTAGATGACAAGCTTTCAGCTTTACAAATGGCTAATGACACAGTGGCCAACCAAGCCTCCCAAATCCAGCAGTTGCAGGATCAGCTTGCAAAGTCCCGCTCTGTTCCTCCAAGCCCTCCTGTTCCATTAATTCCTTCTCTTTCACAGCAGGACTTGGCTCCCTTACAAAGACAGGCTACTTTGTGCCCTCTATTCCAAGACAAAGTGGAAAGATTGCAGTCCCGAATGGACTTGTTATGGTCTACCTTTGAACAATTTCAGGACTTTGTCTTACCTGACCATTCTTTCTTTGTCCACTACCACTTACAGAAGCTGGTATTCTACATGAAGCTTTCCACGATGGATTTACCTTTTCCAGAGGATGGTTGGAGTGGGGCTTGGTCTGCTGAGTTGTTGACCGAGGTAGTCCGCATGCTCTTTGAAAATTCTGTTACGCCAGACACCATGCTGATGTCATACATGTATCTCCGAGGAGATTTGTTAATTCCAGATGAGGTAGATATGGCATGGTATGTGGGGGATGTGGTCTTACAGGCTGTTCTCTATGTCAATCATTTGGAGTTGCGCATAGCTGATATGTTTCAGCATTATTCCTCCAAAGTGGCTGATTGTCAGGATAATTCGTGGCATCCTATGATTGAGTCAGTGGTCCTCAATCAAAGACAAAACACAGCTCCTACCTTTGTACAGAGTACTAACCAACTGAGGATGGATCTCTTAACTTATCTTTCCAAACATAATCCATTTGATGCTACCTTCTTTGATGCCTATCAGAGACAATCTCTCTTGGGACCTTCTGTTCCTACTCTCCTCTATTACCAACAATTGGCTCACCGTTATGCTATATATTTTTCCCTTTGTCAAACTCATTTCACAGTAATTTTACCACTTCTTTTCCAACCTTCCAATTTCCCTCAAATTCCTATTTTCACTTATTGTTCCTTTATTGAGGATAGGGTATTTTCCCCTTCTCCATCCTGTCCTTCACCCCTCATAAATGTACCCTCCACATTTCCTATTTATCAATTAACACCGTTCCTTAGTGATTCCTTACAAATTTCTGCCACTCCTTCTTTAACCTTTTCTTCCTTTTATGATTTTTCCTATCCTTCCCTACATCCACTTTCCCTTATTCCATTACCCTCTCCTAACACTTCCATATCTCAACCACCTCAGTTGGTTAGTGACTGTGCCGGTTTTGATACTCAGATTTCCAGAAGAAGGGGATGGAGTTCGGATGATTGCCTTACGGGACCGCAGATTAATTGGCCAGTAATTCCAGGGGAATGGACAGTTTCAAGTCAAGCTTATCAAAACTATGTTCATTTTGCCCAACAATATTCACAGTCTGCAGATCCCTCAGTGAGATTAACTGCTCACTTTGCTTGGTACCTGGCGTATATGCATAGGCATTCCCATACTGATTCAAAGCCTATCCCCAAGTTGTGCATGAATGTCAATGTTAGCATTGATTCTCAACAGTTGGAGATACTGTATTTTCATGCCCTCTGTTTGCCTAGCAGATACTTAGTCCTATTGGAAAGGATGTGCTGTCTCCAATTTTTCCAAAATCCTCCTAAAAACTTTGTAGATGAATCCTTATCTATGGATCGATTCAGACAACATCAATCTTTTAAAAGGGATCATCTTCATTGATACCTTTCCAATGTATGGTGCAAGCTTTTTAATGCCAAACTCTTCTTTTTGAAGAAGTCATTCAGATGGTTGTGTTGTGTATTAGTGTTGTGAGTTCATGTATGTCAAACGAACGTGGTGGTTTCCTATTGGATCTTGTGTACGAGCTATGTTTTGGAGATTTGTCGAGATGGGGTCGTGGTTGGAGAGTTGAAGATGAAGATGAAGAAGAAGAAGCAAACTCTTATATCCTTTACAATTTGTTGTGATTTTTAGTTTGATAAGAGGTGTTAATGTCAATAGAGTTTTCCTTTCTTTGTATTTTTATATCAGAAACAGGTTATAAGTTGGGGTCGTGGTGGATGGATTCTTTGTGAGAAGATATTGAAGATCAAAGTGAAGCTTTGAAATGAACTTGTATTACCTTTTTCCTGGGTCGCGAGGACGCTTCCTTATTAAGTGTGGGGATATGTTGAGTGTTGAAATGACTTGTTTTTTGGCTGATTTTTGTTGTTTTTGAGAGCTGAATGGTTGATTTTATGGGATGATTGATTGATTTGGAAGTGGTTTGAGCACATATCATGTCGCTATTTTCCTAGTAAATAGGCTACAATTAGCTTTACCTAGCTGAAATCCAAGTGTCTACAAGTAGGAAGTAACCCTTGCATTCCAGACCCATGGGGCTTGCTTTAAGCCATATAATGCTTTCTTCAACCTACATACATGTGACAGATAGTCGGGATGCAGATAGCCCTTTGGTTGATCCATATAAGCCTCTTCTATCAAATCACCATTCAGGAAAGCATTTTTAATATCCATTTGATAAAGATTCCAGCCTTTGGATGCATCCAATGCAATAACAGTTCATATAGTTGCCATCTTAGTAACCAACCTAAAGGTTTCCTTATAATCCAACCCATACTGTTGGATATATCCTTTCACAACCAATTTGGCTTTATACATCTCTAGTAAGCCATCATACCTACATTTTCCTTTATAGACATCAATGCACGAGCCACCTCTGTAATATGCCTATTTTTTCTCTCAATAACTCCATTTTGTTGTGGAGTGTATGTACATGTATACTATCTCTGTATAACATTTTTCTACAAAAAATTAAAAAACTCATTGGAGATATGTTCTCCCCCTCCATCCAACCTTAGGCATTTAATATGTAGCCATGTCTCCTTCTCAACCAAAACCTTAAATCTTTTAAAGTGAATTAACACCTCACTTTTCTCATGTATGAAGTAAACCCATACTTTGCAAGTATGATCATCAATGAAAGAAAAACAATACCTACAATCACTCAAAGTTGTAGTTTTTGTAGGAACCCATACATTAGAATGTATCAATTCAAGTGGCTTCTTGCATACATGATTTTCATGTGGAAACACATGACTAGGCTTGCTTTCCAAGTTGAAATGCTTCATATATTGTGTGCATCTTATAAACTCTAAACTTAGGCAAGCCATCCACAATATGTTTTGATTGCATAGCTTTCAACCGTTGCACATTCACATGACCAATTCCCTTATGCCAAATTTCAATATCTGCCACAGCACCTAAGCCTTGTGCAAACATGGTAGCATCCATTTTAGGTAGATTTACATAAAGAGAAAACAATCTACTAACAGTTTCCCTTTTGCAATCAACTTGCAATCATTTTTTAGATATTTTACATACCAACCATTAGCTATGAATCAAATCTATAATCCCTATTTTACCATCTGACAAATGGAAACCAATTATAATATTTGATACATGCAACATATCACAACCAAGTACTTACTTTTGGCATCCTACATAATAATATTTTCAATATGAGTAATGGGGTGAGTTGTATCATTCCCTATCTCCATAGAGACTCTAGACTGTGTATCTCTCTAAACCACTCTCCATGAGAAGTCATGTGGTTAGATGCACCTCATATATCATTCTTTGATGAACCATTAGCATTCATAGTATTCATAAAGTGTTGCATAATAAATAAAATTTCACTTCTATCATCATTGTTTTTGCTATTGGATACATAGTTACCTTGTTGCTTTTTTCCATTTCTAATTTCATCATTCTTTTTACCACAATGCTAGCATTCTCTATGTTCACCAAAATTCTGTAGCCTATTAGAATCTGTGACTTTTTCTCTTTGAATCCCCCTTCCTTGGGATCATCCTCCTCTATTTTGTTGTGCATCATAACCTTGACCAAGATTGCCACCTTGGTACAAGATCTACCTCTACTAATAGAGTAAAACACCTATTCAGAATTTTTTTGCTTTGAGAAGAAGAGGAATCTAAGCGAAGGTTCTTCTCCTCAAGGATCATCATAGAAATCAAGTCTACAAAATCAGGTATATCATCCCTCGTATTCATAGATGCTTGAAGCTCTTGTATTCATCTCCAAGTCCATTTAAGCATGTATGCACAACATCATTATCATCAACTACCACACTAATAGATCCAAGAGCTTCCACAATACTACTCTTGATCTTCAAGGCATAATCATTAGTGTACATGTTTCCTCTTTTCACTTGGTTCAACTTTGACTTGAGTTGCAACTTTCTAGCCTTTGTATTTACTTCAAACAACCTTGCCAAATTCTTCCATGCAATAGCAGGGGTTTTAGATTCCTCCAAATAGCCCATCATGGTATCTGTGACATTGACAAACAACCAATATATGAATTTACTCTATGTTTGCTCCCAATCTTTCTTAGCCTTTAACTGTTTTGTAGTAGCATTTTGTGAAGGAACTTCATGTGCTATTGCCATATCTTCTTCAACGTAATTTTAGACACCTTTGCCCTTCAAGAAATTTATCATCTTGAACTTCCATGTAGGATTATTGTTCTTATCAAGATTCTTGCTCACTGAGAATTTGGTTGAAGTTATCAAACACTTTGATAAAATAGAAAATGTTGCAAAAACCTACAATCTATAAGCAAGTTGATACTGAGTGCACAACAACTAAACACACAATCTTTTTCATGAATTATACAACATTAATTACAATTTACAATTTGTATGCAAATGCCTTTTGTGTTTGAACCCAGCAAATATTTGAAACCTTATAGATTCAAAATATTGTTGTTGGGACCACTCGGAGGTCCAAAATAGAGACCGAAATGATCTCAAATGGCAAAAATCATTACAAATAAACCTAGTAGTTTATACATCATTCTTCTTGTTTACCAAGTTTCACTAGGATTAGAAATTGTAGCCCTGCCCAACATCAAAAGCCTCTATGATTATAACCTAAGGAAAATTGAGCAAGGTGGAAGAGCTTCTTACCCGTTGCTTGCTAGCTTTCTTTCTGCACCAACACCTTCACCTCAACCTTTAATCAAGCTCCATGCAGCTGTGGGGTGGCTCTGATACCATGAAAATAGATAAGAGGGGAGAGAGGTGAAGCACCCAAGAGCACACACACACAAAAGCATCGGAGACTTAAGCACATAGAGAGATAGGGCTAAAATCTTTTTCTTCTTATTTCTTCTTCTTTCACACAAAACAACTAAGTCTAGAACATGATAAAAGACTAACATGAAAGCGCCACAACATATGTATATATAGTCACTGAGTGCAAATTTGCCAAGAAAGAAGAGGTATCATAATAAATGTGCCATAACCATGGATGGACTACATGGATGTAGTCCCTAGCTATAGAATCACTGGCATATCCTTATGTCGGCTATCTAACATGCTAGTAAATAATAGCATGCCACAAGGCACATAATCAATGCTAGCTCATGTAGAGCTCGATATCTTAACATAGACCAACCGCAGTAAATGGCTCAACAATAGGCAAGAATAATGCTAAAAAGTGATAAAGGGACATTGAACTCAAGTTGAGAAGCAAAGGCTTAACCCCTCAGCAAGGCACAACTCTTATATCAAGTGTAGAAATTGCAACAATCACATCTCAAATGAAGAAAGTTGCTACAGTAAAGATAGGAGAATATCTTGAACTTAAGAAGCAATTGGTCACAATCTATACGATCAAGGAACAAGTGGAAGTAGCGTAGAAAGAATTACCATTTGAGGTATGAAAGAGGAAAGAGTGGTGAAGAGACCAAGAGCACATACACAAAAGCAATAAAGACTTGAGCATACAAAGAGATAGGACTGAAATCTTCTTCTTTCACACAAAAAAGTGAGTCTACAACATGATAAAAGGCTAATATGAAAGTACCACAATGTATGTACATAATATCACTAAGTGTGAACCCGCTAAGAAAAGAAGAATTGGCACAATGAAAGTTCCATCACCAAGGATGGACTATGTGGGTGTAGTCAAGTTGTAGAATTACTAGCATATCCTCATGTCGGCCACCTAACATACTAGTGAATAATATCTTGCCACATCACCAAGACATGTAGTGAATGCTAGCTCATGTAGATCTCGATATCTCAACACTTCCCCTTGAGTGCATCATGAGCTCATGAACTCCAAGCATAGTCCATAAGCATCAAAACTTCTCAGCTCCTATAAGGCCTTGGTGAAAATGTTAGGAGTTTGATCCTCTATATTGATATAAACCAAGTCAATATCACCTATCAAAATCCATTCATGAATGAAATGGTAATGTACCTCTATGTGGTTGGTTTATGCATGATACATTGGGTTCCTAGCCAATTGAATGCTACAAAGGTTATCATAGTAGATGATAACCTTCTTATCCACCTTGCATAATCAAGCTAACTCACATGCTATAATTGCAACATCTCTGTACTCTATCTCTATACTAGACAAGACAACTTTCGGCTATTTCTTGCTACTCCAAGTAACATTATTGCTTCCAAAATGAAAACATAAAACCACTATAGATCTATCTCTAATACTACCAACCCAATCTACATCTATGTAACCATGCAAGTCCAATGATACACTTGCATCATAGAATAAGGCATAATCTAATGTGGACTTAACATAGCATAATGTATGTTGCACTACATTCAAATCTTGCTTCAATAGTGAAAGGTGAGAAGGATCAAAGCTTGCTTGGAAGAGCTATGGCGGGAGAGCAAGAGCAAGAAAGAGAGAGAGAGAGAGAGAGAGAGAGAGAGAGAGAGAGAGAGAGAGAGCAAATGGGAACTCCAATAGTCACAATGTGTGACAGGGCCTTCCTTTATTCAAACTGTCACTGAAAGAATAAAGAATAAAGTGATGGTGATGGGCGCCCGCCACCTGCAGTGTGCAGTGGAAGGTACTGTTAGTATAGTAATACATGTGCGGCTAGGAAAAGGTGCCTTTACCCCCAAAAATCTCCCACTTAAAGGAGAATCTGCCCCAGTGAGGAGTGAAAAAAAAAAAAAGTACAATGTACACATGTACAACATGATGAGGAAAAACGCCATCTCATGCAATGCCCATCAATCTCCTGAGGAAGGCAAAGCACTCAGTAGTGAGGCTTTTCGTGAGCTGATCTGTAGGATTTTTGCTAGTGGAGATCTTGATAAGGTCAATAGACCTATCCTCCACAATCCCATGTATGAAGTGATATCTCACCTCAATGTGTTTCATCTTCGCATGGAAGACCGGATTCTTGGCTAGCTAAATAGCACTCATAGAATCCAAATGCAGTGTAGGTATAGTATCAATCCCAAGCTCATGAACCAAATGGCCCAACCATATGGCCTCCTTGCAAGCCTCAGTGGTGGCTGCAACATACTCGGCTTCAATAGTAGAGAGAGCCATACACTTCTGAACCCATAACATCCAAGAGACAACACCTCTAGCATAGGAATACATAGCTAGAAGTGGACTTCCTACTATCTGCATGTCCTACATAATTAGAGTTTGTGTACCCCACAACTCCTGTATCCTGACTGCCAGAGCAAATACATATATCTGTTGTGCCCTTCAGGTATCTCATGATACCCTTCATAGCATCCCAATGTTTCTTTCCAGGTGTAGCCATATAGTATGCCACAACACCAACTACAAAGGTAATATTTGGATGAGTGGCTATCATGGCATATATCAAACTACCCACAGTTGATGCATAAGGGATATTGGCCATCTCGGGCCTCTGCTCATCTGTCTGCGGACAATCGGCTTGTGAGACCATCACATAAGAAGATAATGGACAACCAATAGGCTTTATGTCTTGCATGTGGAAACGATTAAGGACTTTATGAATGTACTCCCTCTGTGAGAGGTAGAGTAGTTCCTGATGCCTGTCGCGCTTAATGCGCATACCAAGAATGTGAGAGGCATGTCCCAAATCCTTCATCTCAAAGCTCTTCTTCAGCTGAGATTTAAGAGCATCCAACTCATCATGAGCTTTCCTTGTATCAGCATATCATCCACATAAAGTATCAAAATAAGCAATGAGCCATCAGGGGCTTTCTTTGTGTAAAGATGCAAATCCATAGCACTCCCATTGTAGCCTTGTGATTGCATAAAGGCATCAAACTTATGATACCACTCCCTAGGTGCCTACTTCAAGACATAAAGACTTTTCTTCAACTTGCACACTAGGTTCTTCCTGCCAGGTTCTACAAAGCCCTTAGGTTGCTCCATGTATATCTCATCATGCAAATCCCCATGCAAGAATGTAGTCTTGACATCTATCTGATACATGTCCAAGTCAAGCTGCATGACTAAGGCCAAAACCAAGCATAGGGTGGTCATCTTGACCATAGGAGAAAAAACTTCATCAAAGTCACAAGGAGATGGTCCAGTTGTCATTCACTGTGACAATATGAGCAACATACAATTGGCTAGGAACCCAGCGTTCCATGCTAGGACAAAACATATTGATGTGCATTACCATTACTATGAATATCTTTTCTCAGTAGATTACAGCCACAGAGGTGTGGGAGCTCACACTCAACTGCCAAGTCCCACGGACCTCTTATTGTTTCAAGCGTTCCAAGCTGAGCACTAATGGCTACCTCTCACATAGTCGACGTGCTATCCATATCTACGGGTGTAGTGAGCTTACCTCCATGCTGATCGAGTTACCTCCTCTCCCGCGCACTTCGGTAGCTCCACGATCCAAGTGTAAGCTTCAAGCAAGCTCCATCCTCAAGCTCCACGCTCTAAGCTCCATCGCTGCGAGCAAGAGAAGAGAAGAGAAGAGAAGAGAAGAGAAGAGAAGAGAATAGAAGAGAAGAAGAGAGGAGATATAGTATGCGACATCGACAATCAACCTCGATTCTCTCCAACATGGGCCAAGTTTTTCTAACCTTATACCTTTTGTTTATTAGTGATGGTCAGGTCTTAAGTGTGGAGACATCAACAGTTGGTCTGATGTGTGGTCCTAGGTCCTTGATGTTCGATTTACCCTTTTCGTTAAGATTTTAAGTGTGGAGATGCGTTCGTGCGCATCTATGGTACATACCCCCTTGCATATGCCTCAATTTGATCATGTATTTATGCCATGACCCGATTTTACCCTGATGGGGTCCCTTGCCCACCCACCCTTTCACTTTCACCCCACTCATGGGGCCATTTCTACTTACAAGATGTGTTTTAAACCTTCAACCTTTTAGTCTTAAAACTAGGTTATGCTCATATCTAAATTAACTGCCACATCCTTGGACTTTTTTATTCCGAAAAGTAGCGGTACTATGTGTCCTAAAGGGGAGAGAAGATGACATTTTGAGGTTTCCTAATATTCCAATGCAGCACAATCGCGTGTGTTAAGACCACGTGCATTGTAATGAAAGATCAAGAATGATCTAGGATGCATATTAACGACCTTGAAATGCAAGCTAGAGTGCTTTTCTTTCCCAATTGTTGAAGAGGTATATGACTCCATCTTATGAGTCAATTATGAAACCTTGTCACATGAGATTACCTGCCAACTTGTTGAGTGGTGGTGAGTAGGGCATTGGTTGTCTGGCCAGGAGCAATCCGGATGACATTCGTGAAAAGGGGTTTCGCGTATGATGCATCGATCTCCACCACTGTAAGTGTGTGGTTTGCAATGCTAAAGAAGAGCTCTTGGTTCAGCCCGGCGTTGATTATTCTCAATAGATATGTTTTATTCCTCTCGACAGGGAGCTTAAACATGTCTACTTGGTTTGGGGTGCCCAAGGGTACTTTTCACCTTGTACACCCATTTGCATGGCAAAGCCTTCTTGCCCTGAGGCAATGCAACCAAATCCCAAGTCATATTCTTATGCAAGGAGTCCATCTTAGACTGCATAACCCTATCCCAGGAGTGACTGTCACCCTTATGCATAGCCTCATCATAGGTGAGAGACTCTCCTGCATATGTAACCAAGACATAATGCATCAAGGGCTCAAATCTATTAGGTGGACATCTAGCTCTAGTAGACTGTCTCACTACAGGCTCTGCTGTATGTCTAGCATCTTGTCCAACACCCTGGCCATGTGTAGCAATTGTTGCTGCAAGCTATCAAACTAGTTATGTAGGAGTACGTGGCTCCTCGTGGAATACAACCCTGCGTATCTCCACCACCTTCTCAAGCTGCCGATGAATCTTGTCTTCATGGAAGACTATATCATGGTTGTAGATTACTTTATACACATGCGGATCCCAGAGGCAGTAACTCATCTCGCCTGCATCTCCATAGCCAAGGAAAATGCATTTGACACTCTTAGGATCTAGCTTACTATGCTTGTCCTTGGGCACATGGCAGAATGCCTCACATCCAAAGACACGTAGATATGCATAAGATGGAAGTTTCCCAATCCATACCTCCTCTACAACCTGGAAATCCAAACCACTGGAAGGTGATCTATTTATGATATGCATAGATGTATTGAATGCCTCATCCCAAAAGCTTTGTGGTAGGCTTGCATGGCTAAGCATACTGCATACAGGCTCTTGGATGGTCCTATTCATCTGCTTAGCCAAACCATTCTGGGGTGGGATATAGGGGGCGGTCAACTGACACTTGATACCCCTCTTGTCACATAGTTGCTCAAAGGGACATGACACATATTCTCCCCCATTGTTAGACCTAAGGCATTTTAGCCTATGTCCAGTGTGGTTCTCAACCAAGGCAAGCCATCTCTAAAACACAGTCAATACATCTGACTTAAGCTTAATGGATAAGCCCAGACTTTACGTGAAAAATCATCAATAAACATCATAAAATACTTTGCACCACCCATAGGATGACATGGCATGGGCCCACAAACATCCAAATGTGCCAATGATAGGGGCTCACTCATGCATGTCCTACCAGACTTCTTATGCATATTCCTAGTGTGTTTTCTATAAAGACAATGCTCACATGAATCAAAACATGCATAGTTAAGGGGCAGTAAGTACTGCAAACCAAAAAGCATTTTCATTCCCTTCAAGGACATATGGCCCAAATGGGCATGCCAAAGAGATACATGCACCTCTAGCAAGCACAAGTCTGCCACAGGTGATCTTCAAGGTAGAATCCCCAAATGAAACATGAAATCCTGCATCATCAAGCTGCCCTGCCAAACATAAGACTGCGTGTAAGCATAGGTACATGACATACATCCTGTAACAGAAAAGTACTACTAGTAGAGAACTGCAACCTACATCCCCAATGCCAACAATAGCAAGTGACCTGTCATCACCCAAGCGAACTGAACTAGAAACAATGCAGTAGGAATGGAACCACTCACGGCATGGTATAACTTGAAATGAAGCACCAAAATCCAAAAGCTAGCACTGCGCACACATAGAGTGAATCTTGGTCAACGACACAGCATCACAAGAACTAGTTGCAAGTATGTACTCCCCATTGGAGTCATCAATCTGCATGACACTTATCTCCTCGATTTTCAAACTGAATTTCACAGGCATAATGATGTGATTAGAGAACTTTTCATGTACTTTTCCTTTCCCCTTCTCTTTGCGCTTCTCATTGCACAACTCACTTGACACTGTGGGCATATATGATCCTTCTTGATGCAATGATGACATGTCGCATTATCATTTTTCCCATGATATGCAACTTACCATGCAACTTGGACCTAGACTTCTGTGAGTCTTTGCCATATCCAGACTCACAGTCATTCTTTCCATTACCATCTCTGCCTCTAATAGTCAAAGCATGTGACACATGAGAAGCATCCAAGTTCTTACGGTTGATCTCTTCCTATAGAAGAGCACTTTCTATAACAGGCAAGTTGAGAATAGTAGCAGGAGTAGATAAGGCAGTGAGGAATACATCCCATGACTCACTTAGAGTCCCAAGAAAAAAAAATGGAGTAACCTCATCATTGAAGGTAATGCCCTGCAAAGTCAAGTTCTTGATAATAGCGTGGAACTGGCTCAAATGAGCAGACATTGTCATATTCGCCGTCATGCGCAGGTCCATAAGTTGCTTCAGCCAATACATTTGACTTGCTGGAATTTTCTTGTCATAAAAGTTCTTGATCTTATCCCAAAGCTACCAAGAACTTTGTGCTTCCTCAACCACATTGTAATGCACTTGTTCAGTGAGAGACAAGATGAGGACTTGCATAACTCATCAAGCTCATCCCATTCGTCATCAGTCATAGTTTCAGACTGCTCGCCATGCATCCTTAGCGGCTTGATCTAAGATTTCTGCACTAATACATGCCAAACTTGGCTCTTCCAATAGGCATAATTTGTATCATCAAGCTTAGTGATATTGAAGATAGCACCATAATGTAGTCCAAAATGGTGCAGATAGCTAAAAACTACTTGCTATTTTCTGCTATAAATAGCCAAAATACCACCAAAACCAAAACAAATTGACCACGAACTGATAGCTAATGATGCTGCCCACCACGTACCATCAAAAGTACATAAAATCAAGATGATTTAGCATGAAAATTCCACATTAGTCCATGCATAACTACTTGCTGTAATAAATTACAAGGTACAATGAGAGCAAAACTATAGGCAAAATGAATGCACCAAGTCAACCACTGATTGTCAAAGCATAATCGGCATCGAGCAGGCATAAATAAGCAAGTGACAGTCATATGGATATCGAGCAAACCCCTAAGCATGTCAAATGAATCAGTTAGTAAGACGGCACACCCCCTGTGTAATAGGGAAAAGTGTACACAACACTGGCATGATCTGACACAAATAGGTGTATGCTTAGGGAGTGCAAATCCCAAATCAGCCCAAGTACATCTATAAGGATCACGACATATCGACCATGCAACATCCAAGTGAAGATCCCAGTCTCAAGTATCTGTGCTAAAGTAGCATAAACCGCCTGCTCAATGTATGTCAACTCTATCAAGACGCTCCCATTGGCACAAAAGTTGTAAATATCAAGCAAATAAGCTCAACAAGGGCATATGATAGCACCTGTGCCAGAAGATCCAAGATCAAGCATCAATAAGACCTCGTGAGCATATAGGCCATATAGCATCTGTACATAGCATCCATAGACATCAAGTACATCCAAATTGTAACTCTAGCAAGCTGAGAAATAGCTAAAGTAAGCTCCATGCAATCAAATGTCAAGCCAAAGTAAGGCTCGATAGCATCCAACTCCAAACAATGTAACGGGCATGTAGTAGTGGCATAGGCCAAGCTTGTCAAGATCGGTCACACATAAGCAGAGTACATGCCATAAGCACATTAGAGATGAAGATACAAATGCTATGCGAAGTGAGATCAAGCTCAACCAATGATTCGAGAGCAAATCCAAGCTCTATGTCGATCCCTGAGAGTCACTACATCAATGTATACATCCAAGACATAGCCTAAATCCAATAGGTATATCCAAACATAAGCAAAAGAGCTTTAGCCTGAATATTCCAGTAGCAAAAAAATGTCCAAAACTGAGCAAACAGTGGCTCAATCCAAGCTCAAAACCATAGACAAACGATAGGCATATTTTCCCATATGTATAGGCACCAACTGGGCATAATCGAGCATCAAATGACTATGTAGCATGAGCATAAAGTGTAATGATAGGGGCTGCCCTATTTCAGGCTGCCTGTGGATTGTGTAGAATAGTCAATGACTGAGAAAATTCAGCCCCAAAAGCATCTCATATCATAGGCATGCATTCCCCTAGTATTCGGGACCACAACCGAGCAACCAATGTCAATGCCAAAGTGGTCCAGACATAAAATGCTACTGTGTGCACTGCCTGTAAATTGTGGGTAATAATCCTAAATTTGAAGTAAATCACATCCTTGCTCAATGCCAAGGCTTGGGATCAAATGCCAAGCATAAACCAAGTGTATAGTGCCCAAATGAGGCTACCAATGACTGGAATGAGCTGGAAGAGCTATGGCGGGAGAGTAAGAGCAAGAAAGAGAGAGAGAGCAAATGGGAACTCTAACAGTCACAATGTGTGATTGGACCTTCCTTTATTCAAACTGTCATTGAAAGAATAAAGAATAAAGTGATGGTGAGGCGGGTGCCCACCACCTGCAGTGTGTAGTGCAAGTACTATCAATGTAGTAATACACGGGCGGCTAGGTAGCTAGGCGGAGGTGCCTTTACCCCCAACAAATAGAAGTTACATAAACTAACCCTCCAAACCAATTATGTAGTTTAGGTTTGTCCTAGTGATCGTCGAATAGATAAGGTTGCCCACAATCTTATGCTACATAGTTGTTTGAAGACGAGAGAGAGACAGGGTTGAGCAATGTCTGAACCATTCAGGTTCCATCATCTTCTTCTCATCATTTTATCATAGAGTAAAACACACATACAAAAGTAACATAGAGTAAGTGACACGCTGACTAGACAGACTAACCATAGTCAGGTCACCGACTAGCTAACCGACTTATTTAATGTAGTCACATGCAGGAGACAGCTGTACACTAGCTGTCATGTAGGTAGTACATAAAGACAGTCACACACGACACGGGGAACTTGACTTCTAACACTGCCCCTCAAGCTCGAGACAGCATTTGCACACCAAGTAGCTGTCTAAAACCACAAAACTTATCTTTACCCAGAGACTTGGTAAAGATATCTGCTACCTGCTCATCAGTCCTCACATGCATAAGATCAACCTTTCCTGCAAGGACCATCTCACGAATAAAGTGGTAGTGTACCTCTATGTGTTTTGTCCTGGCATGGTAAACTGGATTCATGGCCAGGAGTACACTACTCAGATTATCACATAACAGTTTCACTGGAGCATTAACCTGAATATCCAAGTCAGTCATAAGCTTGAGCAGCCAAGCAATCTCACATGCTGCCAATGCAGTCCCCCTGTACTCTGCCTCAGTACTAGATAAAGCAATCGTAGGCTGCTTCTTGCTGCTCCAACTGATCATGCTGCTACCAAAGCTAAAGGCATAGCCACTCGTAGATCGTCTGTCAGTTGAGCATCCTGCCCAATCTGCATCTGTGTATCCAATTAGTGTCAAGGGCTTATCTCTGACATAGAACAACCCATAGTCTACAGTGGACTTAACATACCTCATGATGCGTCTAACTGCATCCAAGTGCGGCTTTCTTGGCTTTTGCATAAACTGGCTTATCAGCCCTATTGCATAGCTCAAGTCAGGCCTAGTGATGGTCAAGTAAATCAGACTGCCGACCATCTGCCTGTCCATAGTCACATCTTCTACTTCAACCCCAGTGTTCATGTCTAGCTTTACATTCTGGTCCAGAGGTGTATCCAGTGGTTTGCATTCAGCCATGCCATACTTCTTAAGCATTTCCATGGCATAGTGCTTCTGCATCAGCCATAAGCCATTTTCAGCTGGTACAACCTCAATACCCAAGAAATACTTCAGATCTCCCAGATCTTTCATGTCAAATTCAGATTTCAGCATCTTCATAGCATGCTGAATTCCCATGTCATCATCTCCAGTGATTATCAGGTCATCAACATATATGACCAGCACTACCAAGCCACTGTCAATCTTCTTTGTAAACAGGCTGTGATCAGCCTTGCCAACAACAAATCCAAGACTCTGCAAGTAGCTGTTGATCCTAGCATGCCAGGCTCTCGGAGCCTGCTTCAGCCCATACAGTGCCTTTTTCAGCCTACACACATAATGCTGAAAATCAGGGTGCTCATACCCTTCCGGCTGAACCATGTATACATCCTTTGCTAAATCACCGTTGAGAAATGCATTCTTAACATCCATCTGCTGCAATTTCCAGCCTTTTGCAACAGCCAAGGCGATAACAGTTCGTATGGTTACCATTTTTGCAACCGGGCTGAATGTTTCATCATAATCCAAGCCATACTGCTGAGCATATCCTTTAGCGACCAGCCTTGCTTTGTACCTTTCCACACTGCCATCAGACTTACATTTGATTTTATAGACCCATTTGCAGCCAACATGCTTTTTCCCTTCAGGCAGTGGTACCAAATCCCAAGTCTGATTTTCAGCCAAGGCTTTCATCTCTTCGTCCATAGCCATGCACCAATTTTCATTCTTTGCTGCTTCAGTATAAGTACCTAGTTCTTTGATCTCCATCACTTTTGTCATGTAGGCATAATGCTTTGCAGAATAACCAGAGTACGTCAACCTGTCAACAGGGTATCTGACCCTCTGCGATCATCTAGGCTATGGTGCACTGCTCGATTCCCCTCTCTCATGAGGCGGAATATACCTGTTTTGCCTCGTACCAGGTGTATAGGCAGTCAGAATGCCAAGTTCACTGTCTAGCGTATCAACAGATTCATATCCAGAAGTCATTCTGCCAGGTGGCGTCATACTATCCTCAGTAGCTTTCTCTTTTGCTTTGATGTCCAAGACATCATAATATCTCCCCCTCACTGACATACCAGTGTCAGTGGACGATGAGTGTCGCAATCTCCCTGTCCATGGGGATACTGTCTGCTGACTACTAGGTCCTGTCATATCAGTGCTCTGTTGCAAAGCAACTGTACATACATGAGTGGAAGGCATATCCAATGGCACTGCAATTGGTGATACATACCATGAGCCCAACTTATCAAAGATGACATCCCTGCTTACCAAAGTCTCCCTGGTAGAGGGATCATAACATTTGTATGCCTTCTTCTCCTGCGAGTATCCAATGAACACACTCTTATGCGCTTTGGGATCCAGCTTTTTCCTTTTCTCATATGGAATATGCACATAAGCAAGACAGCCAAAGACCTTCATGTGTCTTACATCCGGCTTATAGCCATAGAGCCTCTCAAACGGTGTCATATCATGAATGCCTGCAGTGGGAGTCCTGTTCAGAATATATGCGGCTGTCACAACAGCCTCTGCCCAATAGTAAAGCGGCATATGCTTCTCATTCATCATGGCCCTAGCAGCTTCCATCAGAACCCTGTTCTTCCTTTCAGCTACTCCGTTTTGCTGCGGAGTGTAGCTACAGGTTAGCTGCCTACGAATGCCATTTTCAGCCAAAAAATCAGCAAATTCATTGGAGACATACTCCCCACCGCTATCAGATCTCAAGCAAGAGATGTAACATTCAAATTCCTTCTCAACCTGTGCTTTAAATTTCTAAAAAACAGCAAAGACCTCATCTTTTGTTTTCAATATGTAAAGCCAGGTATATCGACTGTAGTCATCAATGAAAGATACATAGTATCTAGAACCCCCCATAGATGCATTATGAGCTGGTCCCCAAACATCAGAGTGCACTAACTGCAGTGGTCGTGTACTCTGTCTTACATGCCTGGCAAACGGCAATCGTGACTGCTTACCAAACTGGCAAGCTTCGCATACATGACCAATATCTGAATATTGGAATCTAGGTAACCCTGTTACCAGCTGCTTCTTCTGCATGCTCTGCAGCCTCTGCAAATTGACATGCCCCACTCTCTTGTGCCAAATCTCTAAGTCCATGATAGTGCCAGAACCCTGGGCAAACATAGCGGAGTTCAGCTCTGGCAGTGTAGCATCAAGAGTGAACATTCTTCCATTTCTGTGGCCTTTCGCGATCAACTTGCATCCATTGCCAAACTCTTCAATAAAGCAGCCATGCTTATTGAAGCGAACCTGCAAGTTCTGCTCTGTCATCTGGTCCACAGACAATAGGTTCTTCGTAATCGAAGGGACATGCAAAACATCATGAAGATTCTTCTTCCTGCCATTGTGTACAACCAGATGCACTTTCCCCTTGTGCTCTATGCTATGTTGTGTATCATCTCCTGTGCAAACATAGCCATGCTTATCTGCAACCATCTCAGTGAACTAGTCACTATGTGGGGTCATATGGTTTGATGCCCCTGAATCAATATACCATACTACATCATCAGATGATTTTGCAGCAATCTTATCCTTGACATATTGCATGGCAAACAGCCTGTCACCAGAGTCATCTGCCTGACTGGACGTGGCATAGTGTCCATGCTGCTTACCCTTCTGATTCCCCCGCTTTTTCCAGCAATCTTTTGCAATATGTCCATATTTCCCACAGTAATGACAATCCTTGTCGTTATTCGGATTGTCTGACTGACGCTGCTGCTGCCATGAGCCTCTGCCACGGGAGTTAGATCTCCCCCTGCCTCTGAAGTTTCCACCACCTCTGGCATTTGACGACTGCTGATTGCTATTGTTAAAGGATGCATTTTGCTGGCTTCCTCTGCCAGATCCAAAACCCCTGCCACGGCTGCCACGACCACGCTGGTTCGAGTAAAAAACTACATCCTTATTCTTGGAGCTGCTTGACCCTGTAGCCAAACCAAGCTTCACCTCTTCATGAATCAACAATGCAACCAGCTCATTAAAGTCGGGCATTTCAACCCTCATAGACACGGCTGTGTCAAATGACTTGTATTCTGGACCCAAGCCATTCAAAGTCACTGCAACCATATCTTCATCTTCAACCTGTGAACCAACAGATGCGAGCTGATCTGCTAAGGTTTTAATCTCCGTGACATAGTCCTGTATGGATCTGTTCTTCCTCTCTATGTTGTTGAATTTTTGCTTCAGTTGTATCTTCCTGGCACTCGTAGTTGTGCCATAGTATCTGACCAATATGTTCCATGCATCTGTCGGACTCTTACAGTTCATAATCTGCATCACCATAGCATCTGAGATACATAATGAGAGCCAGTGTAGCACTCTTCGAGCTCTTTCTGTCCAAGCTCGATGCGCTCGTCTTTGATCAGCTATGAGGTTCATGTCTGCGGTAAGACTTTATGACAGTTTTTCTGCAATTAATTGCAGGAAAAAAACCAGTAAATTTCAGTCAAATATCAGCCCAAGCAAAGTCACAATCGGTTGATCCAACTCATAAAGACAACTGCCAATACTTATGCCTGATATTCGGTTCAGATTTAACTCCTGTAGATCCACTGCCAGGGTCCAAAAGCATGCAGTCCAAACTTGTAAACTACAATTACAGTAGCCTTTCCAAAGTCAAACTCCACCTGGATACATGTAATGCATGTTCCAAAGCTGCTTAGTTGACTGCTGGTACATATGCCACTTCAGACATAAGCATAGAGACATCAGCCAGTGTATTCTTAACAAGTACAAATGCCAACAGTTTATGTAAAAATTGCAGTCAATAAACCAGCATAACCCGCTTCAACTAGCTCAAAAAAGTCCTTAAATCAGACCATACATTTGCTTCAGTATGTCACCGTCAGTACAGGACTATGTAGTGACAATACCCTATCTACATCTGACAAGCAAGTCAAACAAAATGTCTGCAATTTATATTCATCCCAAGAAGACAAGATTTCTTTTATTTCAGCTGCAAACTTCCTTCAGTGGCATTTGATGCTCCTCTCAACCCAAGACAATTCTAACATGCATATGACAGCATATATGTCTTTCAGATGTCTGCATCTGTCACTCTGTGCTTCAGTAGAAAGCAAAATGCTTATTGCCCACAATCCAAGACAGTTTCCAGCCACAAAAGAAGCTTCAGATCTGTGTATTTCAGCCACCAAACTCAGCTTGCAATTGATCAAGTCAAGTACATGTAGCCCCCAGCATGTACCTATACTTCACAAGTGCTTCTGGGCATACTCAAGAGCTTCCAATGCTCTTCAAAGTGTTGTAGACTCCATGTATGTTGTGTATACAGCAATGCAGACAATTTACACAGTTCTGCCCACTCTATTTCAGCTCCTATTAGAGCTCAACCACAAGTACTTCATGTACTTCATAAAGACCTTTTTCAGTAAGCATACATGCTTCTCATGACCCATTTATGGTCACCATTGAGTGCAGTAGATAGTGCAGGCCTTCAGCCCAAACAGGCGCAATCACGCTGGTTGCAGACCCCTGTTTTCAGTTCTTGCTGATGAAGATGATGATGGTGGTGTTGATGCCACACCCAAATGCACTCTAAACAGCCTCCTCAAGGCTCTCAAGAAGCCACAAGCTCTGATCTTGACCCTGGAGTGTGTAATGAACAAATACCTACCTGCAGTCCACAATGGCAGCCTGTCTGCACAAAGGAAAAGTGAGTCTTCACTTCCTGGAAGTAGATCTTCACTTTCTCCAGCTCTCAGAGATCCACCAAGTCCTGCTCTGATACCATGTTTGAAGACGAGAGAGAGACAGGGTTGAGCAATGTCTGAACCATTCAGGTTCCATCATCTTCTTCTCATCATTTTATCATAGAGTAAAACACACATACAAAAGTAACATAGAGTAAGTGACACGCTGACTAGACAGACTAACCATAGTCAGGTCACCGACTAGCTAACCGACTTATTTAATGTAGTCACATGTAGGAGACAGCTGTACACTAGCTGTCATGTCGGTAGTACATAAAGACAGTCACACACGACACGGGGAGCTTGACTTCTAACAATAGTGACATCCTCAATGAAGTCAACCTCATGTGTACTAAGATTAGCATTAACATCCAAAGGTATAGAGATAGACTTGCAATTAGCCATACCATACTTCTTCAACATATCCAACACATATTGTCCCTATGACAACCATATACCCTATGGAGTCCTAATTATCTTTATACTAAAAAAATACCGTAGCTCTCCCAAATCCTTCATCTCAAATTCAGTCTTGAGGAGATCCTCTATATTGTCAATCTTTGTCTCACTATCACCCAAAATGATCAAATCATCCATACACATAGTAATGATCACAATACTTACATCACTCTTATACACATAGAGTAAGTGATTAGTCTATGCTTTGCAAAATCCAGTGCTAACAAGATAATCCGTAATCTTGTCATGCCATGCCGTGGATACTTGCTTTAGCCCACACAAGGCCTTATGAAGCCTACACACATAATCTAGATGATTCTCATCCACATGATCATGTGGTTGCGCTACATAAACTTTCTCTTACAATGCCCTTGCAATAATGAATTCTTTACATCCATTTGATGCATGATCCAACCCTTTGATGAAATTTACTATACCACCTACTTATTTCATAAAAAACAACCTCCCGCTAGCTCTCAACTCACGTGTAACAGGATTGTAATAACTATGCCCCTTTTATTCAAGAGAATATCTAGCAAATACACATGCTTTGGGATCTAATTTATTGTGCAACTCATTAGGAATATGCACATAAGCAATACATCCATATACTTTCTGATGGGATAAATTTGGCTTTCTGCATGTAACTTTCTCTTCGGGTATCATACATGTACAACATCCGTGGATGCCCTATTCATAATGTATACAACAATATAAACTGCTTTAGCCCAATAGTAATGAGGTAAGTTTCTTTCTAATATCAATGCATGATCCACCTCTGTAATATGCCTATTTTTCCACTCAGCAACTCCATTTTGTTGTGGAGTATATCTACATGTATACTACCTTCATATACCATTTTTCAACAAAAAATTAGAAAACTCATCGGAGAGATATTATCCTTCTCCATTCGACCTTAGGTATTTAATATGTGTCATTGTCTCCTTCTCAACCAAAACCTTAAAGTTTTTAAAGTGAGTAAACACCTCACTTTTCTCACGCATGAAGTGAATCCATACTTTGCGAGTATGATCATCAATGAAAGAAGCATAATACTTACAACCACTCAAAGTTGCAATCTTTATAGGACCCCACACTTCAGAATGTATCAATTCAAGTAGCTTCTTGCATACATGCTTTTGATGTGGAAATGCATGCCTTGCTTTCCAAATTGACATCCTTCACATACTTTATGCATCCCATTAACCCTACACTTAGGTAAACTTGTTGGGGGTAAAGGCACCTCTGCCTAGCGGTATGTGTATTAGTCATAATGATAGTACTTGCATACTTGCACATTGCAAGTGGTGGGCACCCATGACTGTCACTTCATTCTTTATTCTTTTAGTGGCATTTGAATAAACAAAATTTGGTTATACATTGTGACTGTTGGAGTCCCCACATTGTGTGTGTGTGTCTCTCTCTTACTCTTGCTCCTTCCACCATAGCTTCTGCTTCTACTCTCTATGCTTCCACTTTAGGACTCACATCCCTTCATCCTAGTATCAGAGCCATCTTTCTTGAGAGCTCAAACCAACCCAACTTGTGGAGAAAAGCTTTAGCTCACAGTTTCAATGGCAACCATGGATTCTTCACCCTGAGGTATGCATTGAACTCCATCTTCTTTCCAGCTTCTTCCACACTCTTGAGGCCTAATCTAGGGCTTACTAGAGTCCATTGAGAACTACCACAAGTTCTATTGAGGCCAACACTTGAGATAGACCCTTTAATAGCAGTAGTCCATGTGATTGCACCTGTTTGGGCTACCCACTCCCAAATAGACCATCCTCCAGCTCCTAGCACTTGGCAGCCCGCCGGCACTTGGCAAACTTTGGAATCTTCCTTAATATTGGTCTTGTCATCTTATACATCATTTGAAGCTCTCCAAATCAGCCATTAGTTCACAGCTGTGATAGTTTGCTCTCATATAGTTCAGGTTATCACTTCACTCATTGTCTGGAGCTCACATATACTTCTCAAGATGTCTATTAGATGCCATATCATGTGGGGATGTTATACTGATGTATTTTAATGCTATGGGATTGATTTGAGCACTCTTTTGCTCAGCTTTAGAGATGTTTTTTATTTCTCTAATAATAACAATTGAAGCTCATTTAGTCAGTGAAATACATGGCTATTGATTCTCGGATTCTTACTGACCACTTGGATTGATATATCGATGCTTATGATGTATGTCATGTACCAGTGTCAAGCATTTTTTTGAAAACTGAAACCCCCTAATCTAACTGTAGTTAGGTTTGATTTCTACTAGCTTAGTTGTTTGCGTGACAGTTTGTTTTGTTGTTTCATAGTTGGATTTCTTGTGTTTGTCTAGTTTAGGATTTGTTTCTGTCATTTTTTTTAATTTGTTGAGTGTGAAACTTGATAGCCTTGGTCGAGCTTGGTATTTTTTTGGACAGGTTAATGCTGGAGTTTGCTATTAGCTACTGAACATTGTGGAGCAAGGTTTGTTTCTTTGTTGATACTCTTGCACATAATGGGGACTATGGGTTCATGAGCACTTCACGTTGCACTTGTTGATGCACTGCACTCAGGGGTCATCTCCTGTTCTTATCAAATACTTCAATGCCATGGGTTGGGATTATGCACATTTTGCACCATTGTTGAGCACTTGCATAGCATGAGGTCCGCTGCAGGTATATGCAGTAAATCTTAGTTGCACGGGCACATGAGAGAGAACCTGTCATTGAGCACGCACATTTCTTGCATGCATGATATTTGGGATGTTCATCACAAAGTTGGGAACCTTTGGTTGAGTGGGTAAGGCGGCTGGGTGAGTTAGAGGGTCGTGAAGGACGCCGCCAGTTGTGAGATGGGCTGTCCTTATTTGGTCAATATCTTGAGGGCCATCTTTTCTAGAGTGTTGGTGAGATTATGGGCGAGAGGAGCAGAGTATGTTATATATTTTTGAAGAGTGTTGAGAGGTGAGGATAAGGATTTGAATAATCAAGGAACTATGTTTGCATCATGCATGACGCACTGGTACATTTAGATAGGTTAGGCACAATTTTTTCAAGTGCATTCATTATTATTCTGTGAACATGGATTGATTGGTTGCATACCATGATCCGACTTTGCATATTTTTTCAAATCATGTATGAGTGAGCATGAAGTACTATTTCATAGCATATTCGTGCTAGGGTACATTGCTTGAAAATCCAGGTTCATAATGGAGATTTTGGAAATCCTGAATCGGTTGATCAAAGATTCGAGTCCACAAGCAAGAACGAGATATATGATTAGAAGTAACTAAGGAGGATCAATCACAAGTATTTGTTGGGAGTCATTTAGTCAAATGGCTTCTAGACAAATCTAACCTACTCGATCTACATGTTAGCATCTTGTGGAGTATTGTTCTGTGGCAACAAGGGTTTCAGCATGGCAATCTATAAGTTCGACGATTGATACTACTGTCATTTGTGGAGTATGAATGGGAAAAGATTTCAAGTCTTGCAGATTTTTTTCCGAGAAGTTTTGTGTTAGGAACACTATTTCCAACTCTGAATGACCTAGTGAATCATAAGGATTTTGGTATAAAGGGTATATATACATCAAGTATAGGCATAGCAGACAAAACGGCCTTAAAAATATTGAAATGAACGCAGGGAATAAGGCGGCTAAAATGATGACTACTGTTGATGATTAGGATTGAGGATTCAACGGCATTGTGAGCTGGGAGGAAGAATTTGGTTATGAATGAGTTTGTGTGGCTAAGAACAACAGTTTCCGGTCCTGGGATGTGCATTTTGTGGTTTGCGGGCCATACATCAAGGGGTTAAAATCAAGCTATGTGTCACTGGCACTACTATCATGAATACTGCAGATTTTATCTTGACTGCTGAGGACGCTAGGTAGACAACAAAAATCATAATTACAAGGTCTTCCAGTGGAGAAACAGAGGCTAATCTTGTCGTAACCATCAGTTTTGTGTAGTTGCGAGCTAACTCAGAAGATGGCGGCATATTCAGAAAATAGCAGATGAAAGTAGAAGATGATGTTCGTGATGGAAACGTTTTGGATGGTACTTTGGAATTTGGAAATATTAAAGAAAGTAGAGAATCGATGGTCTAAGTGACATGGCAGGGATTTGATGAAGGCGGTAGATAGCGTATTGAAACACAAGAGGTGGCATTCAAAAACTCTATGTCGTGAAAAAACTTAATGTTAAGCTATTAGTTTTTAAGCCTTCTAAGGCTTTTGAGTTCCTTCAAAGCGTTGAATGAAGAGAAAGAAAAACTATAAAAGCTTTTGCCTTGAAAAAAAGCGAGAAGCCTTATAACGTGTGTGAGAGTACTAGGAAAACTATATAAGGAGAGAAGATTGAAGAGTTAAGGACCTTTCCCCTTGATTGCAATTGTATTTTGAGAGAGAGGAGGGTGGAGGGTCGAATGCTAGAGTGAGCTCTTGTCATGCGAATTTGGAAGTTGAAGAATTTGGATTTGTGGCACCGAGTGTCGACTCTAGGTTGTGAAGGTACGAGAATATATTCACTTGGTTTGTTTTCAAATTGTTGGTATTTTCATTGTGTTGTGGTGTATTGTCGAATATTTAAATTTTTCAAGTTGTGTTGTGCATCCGACAAAGTCAATTATCCCAACCGGCACTCCTTAAACGTCTCGTTATCGGGTTGTGAGTGAGGCTTGTTTTCGATCACTGCTTGTGTAACATCTCTTTTTTGGTGCCCCCACTAAGGAGTGCCAAATTTTCTTTGTGCGTGATTTGTGGATTGGTTTCTTGTTTGTAATTGTTTTTTCGATGGCTAGTTCTTTTTCTGAATTTATGGTAAGAAGGGAGAGGATCCTCAGCATTCCTTGAAAAACTAGAGCTTGGATGTATTATCCAGCGAATAAATTACTCAACTCTGAAACTCCAAATTCTAAAATTTCAATTGCTGGATGAAGGTCGTAATTGGTTTGAGGATTATGATCGAGAAATCCTCCTGTTCCTATGGAATATGAAGCAACTAAGTAGGCGTTCCTTGATTTTTTTTAAGAAGACTGAAACTTCCTAGGACCTTTGGAGAAAAATAGAAACTTGCCAGAAGAGAGAAGACCAGACCATAGAATTTTTTGCCATGGACTATGCTAGACTTTGGGATCGTTGGAATGTATCATTAGGCCCAGGAGAGAGAGCCCCGAAAATGTTGAAAATCAAACATTTCATTGAAAAATTGTAGGGAGAGGTGAGGACAAAGTTAGAAATTAAGGAACCTAGTACTTTTGAAGAAGCTACGATGATTGCTCTAGAAAAAGAGAGAAAATTTAAGAAAATTATAAAAAGAGAGACATTTAGAACACCTATTGAAAATAGAGACCGAAATTGGCAAGGAAAAGACTTTCAAATGTTAGCACCAGAGATTGAGGATCAATTGTCTGGCCAATTACAAAATATGAGATTAGGAGCTATGAGAGGAAAACCTTGGGGAAGAGGAAGTGGAGGACCTGTAGGATAGACCAATCAGGAAAATTTAGGAAGTGGGAGAGGAGGAAATGGTAGAGAATATTTTCGTAGACCGATGGTGACTTGTTTTTCCTGTGGAGAGTTAGGTTGTGTGAGTACAAATTGTCCTTATCTGCCTAGAGCAGGTGGGGATATGTATCCTTTACCTCAAAATTTGCCTAACAGACAGAATGATTTTGGGATAGAAATTAAAAATGATTCTACCTTGCAAGAACCTAGGTTGACTGAAGAAGAGAAAGGAAAAACTACCATAAATTGTGTTCTTTTAGAAAATCAAAATGTGGAAAATAAAACTGTTGATGTAATGCTTGCAATTAAAAGAAGAAGAGATGCTAAGAGAGATGAACCTGAAACTAGTAAGGCTGGTGAGGAAAGAGGAAGAAAAACAAAGAGAGGAGAGAAGAAAGAGAAGAGAGAGGAAAATAAATCAAGAGCACCTAGGAAACATTATCATGTTGCTCACATTCCTTTGGGGGAAGGAGAGAGTGATTATGACCGAAAAAAGGATATGATGGGTAAGAAAGCTGATATATCTTTTGCCCAGTTGATGGAGTTGTGCCCTAAGATGAGAGGACAATGGAAGAAATTAGTGAATCCCAAGTATAAGGAAAAAAATAAACGAACAGTGAGAGTTTTGAGTATTGAAGAATTGCCTGATATTTGTCCTATTGTTGATGCTTAGTATAAGAATCAGAACATAGGAGAAGCATATATTGATGGAGGAGTGCAAATTAGTGTGATTACTCAGGCTTGTATTGAGCAGTTTGGACTTTGAATCATCGAAGGGTCTAAATTTCGAATCAGGCTTGCTAATCATGCTAAAGTGAGGTGCGTAGGTATGATTCAGAAATTGGAAGTGAAGGTTTATGGAGTCTTTATGAAAATTGATTGTCATGTTATGCTAGTAGGGTTGGGAGCTTTTCCGCTCATATTGGGTAGACCTTGGCTTAGGAAAGCAAGAGCAATTCAAGACTGGGGAAAAGGGATAATAACAATAATTTATGATCGAAGGGGAGTACCAAAGAAGTTTGACATGTCTTTGAGAAAGGAACTAGTGAATGAAGATGAAGAAAATGAGGAAGCGAGTGATAGCTCTTCTGAGGAAGATGATAGTGAGAATGAGAGTTAAGAGAGTGATTCTGATAGGGAGGTGTCATCTATTGCAGTTGAGTTAGTGAGTTTTGAGAGAGAGGAAGAGAGAATTGAGGATGAATTTTTGAGTCTTTTGGAAGACTATGAGGGGGAGGGCTTAGAAACTATAAGTTTTCAAGATGAAGTTGAGGCTTTGAATTTGTTGCCTAATGAGTTTGTGGAGATTTGTTGTGAGTTTGGTTATGAGTTTGTTAAGCAAGAGAGTATTGAGGATTTAGGTTTTGACTCTTGTGGTGATTTTAGTGTTGGTGTTGCTGACTCTGATGAGTCTTGTGAGTTGTTTGGTGATGGTTTGAGAAGCCCTCGAGAGGCTTTTATTTGTAGTGTTGATGATGTTATTTTGAGTAGACCTAATCTCTTTCTCCTTGATAGTTGTGTAGATAATTGTTTGGTTGGTTTAGGCAACAATGTTGAAGAGACAACTTCATATGATAGTCTTTTAGTTTCTTTGAGTTCTCCTAAAGTTTGTGATGATGTTTGTATGACAAAGCTAGGGTTTTGAAACAAGGTTTGAACCCTTTCTATATTGCCAATATCAAACTCATCCACAAACATTGCTAAAATCTCAGAAAAATAGATCTCTTCAAAACATCCATCCAAACAACGTTACTTCAAAGAGTCAACTTTTTCTATTTCTTTATCACAAAAATTCTCAAAAGACTTTTCACAAATAAGTACTTTAGGCAACACATTAAGGTCATTATCCTCATCCAAACACCCAATTGTCCAATTTTCTTCAACATCACAACTTTCTTCAAACTTTTTACCCTTAGTGTTAGATCTCTCTTCCCTACTTTTCAATATTTTCCAAAGCCTTATTCAAATTTTCTCTTAAATCCTCTTCAATATCACACTCAGGGTCATCAAATCCCCAATCACAATCTTTTCTTATGGGAGGATGGGAAGGGTATGTGGATTGTCATTGTGGGTGATGAGATGTTTTGCTTTGACAATGTGAGTTGTTTTGAGAAAATTGGATTTGAAAATTTTGAGGATTTCAAAGAGAAATTTGTTTATGATTTTTGTGTGCCCGTTCAGAAGTGGTTTGAGAATGGTGTATCATGGATTTTTTTGATTTATGAGTTTGAAGAACTCATAGATGGAGTGTTGGATTCGATTTTTGATTGGCTCATAAATGTTGCATCATTTTATGAAAGCAATTACTGCACATGAATGTTTGCAGACTAGGGGAGGGCTAAATATGTCAAGAGTTTTTCTGAAAACTGAAAACCCCTAGTCTAACTGTAGTTAGGTTTGATTTCTGCTAGCTTAGTTGTTTGCGTGACAGTTTGTTTTGTTGTTTCGTAGTTGGATTTCTTGTGTTTGTCTAGTTTAGGATTTGTTTCTGTCATTTTGTTTGATTTGTTGAGTATGAAACTTGATAGCCTTGGTCGAGCTTGGTATTTTTTTGGACAGATTGATGCTGGAGTTTACTATTAGCTACTGAACATTGTGGAGCAAGGTTTGTTTCTTTGTTGAGACTCTTGCACATCACGGGGACTATGGATTCACGAGCACTTCACATTGCACTTGTTGATGCACTACACTCGGGGGTCGTCTCCTGTTCTTATCAAATACTTCCATGCCATGGGTTGGGATTGTGCACATTTTGCACATCGTTGAGCACTTGCACGGCATGAGGTCTACTGCAGTTATATGCAGTAAATCTTAGTTGCACGAACACATGAGAGAGAACCTGTCATTGAGTACGCACATTTCTTGCACGCATGATATTTGGGATGTTCATCACAAATTTAGAAACCTCTGTGTTGAGTGGGTAAGGTGGTTGGGTGAGTTAGAGGGTCGTGAAGGATGTCGCCAGTTCTGAGATGGGCTGTCCTTATCTGGTCAATATCTTGAGGGCCATCTTTTCTAGAGTGTTGGTGAGATTATGGGCGAGAGGAGCGGAGTATGTTATATCTTTTTGAAGATCGTTGAGAGGTGAGAATAAGGATTTAAATAATCAACAAACTATGTTTGCATTATGCATGACGCATTGGCACATTTAAGTTGGCATGCCAAAGGATTTGACGGAGTGTATGAGGTGCAAGCCAAGATGCAAAAATTCCAAGAAACACTTGAGGGAAGAGCCATACAGTGGTTGAGAAATTTCAATATAGGGCATTTTGCAAATTATGCAGCATTAAGGGATGTATTTCTGAATAAATTCCAGAAGGAGAAAACTCTGAATGATGTGCTTAGAAAAATCAAAGGGATTAAGCAGATTAAAATGTTTGTGGAGGATTACACTTAGAAATTCAATCAGTATTTGAAGAGGCTTACAAATGCAAAAAGGCCTACAGTTGAAATGTTGGCTGGATATTACATGCATGGTCTATGGAAAGAATTGTGGAATGCAGTAGCAAGTGTAGATGTCTGAGCAGGTTTTAATTTCTTGTTGGACACTACAATAAGAGTAGAAAAGAGATTTGGAGTTACAAGTCCGAGTTCTTCAAGGAAGAGTTCTCAGGTGAAAAGGAAGAGGAAGAAGGAGAAGAAGAAGAAGAAATCTTTGGATGACAGTAGTGATGATCTAGAGTTACAAGTCCAAGTCTCTTATGATTGAAGATTCGAGTCCACAAGCAAGAACGAGATATATGATTAGAAGTAACTAAGGAGGATCAATCACAAGTATTTGTTGGGAGTCATTTAGTCAAATGGCTTCTAGACAAATCTAACCTACTCGATCTACATGTTAGCATCTTGTAGAGTATTGTTCTGTGGCAACAAGGGTTTCAGCATGGCAATCTATAAGTTCGACGATTGATACTGCTGTGATTTGTGGAGTATGAATGGGAAAAGATTTCAAGTCTTGCAGATTTTTTTCCGAGAAGTTTTGTGCTAGGAACACTACTTCCAACTCTGAATGACCCAGTGAATCATAAGGATTTTGGTATAAAGGGTATATATACATCAAGTATAGGCATAGCAGACAAAATGGCCTTGAAAATATTGAAATGAATGCAGGGAATATGGCGGCTAAAATGACGACTGTCGTTGATGATTAGGATTGAGGATTCAACGGCATTGTGAGCTGGGAGGAAGAATTTGGTTATGAATGAGTTTGTGTGGCTAAGAACAACAGTTTCCAGTCCTGGGATGTGCATTTTGTGGTTTGCGGGCCATACATCAAGGGGTTAAAATCAAGCTATGTGTTGTTGGTACTACTATCATGAATACTGCGGATTTTATCTTGACTGCTGAGGACACTAGGCAGACGACAAAAATCATCATTACAAGGTCTTTCACTGGAGAAACAGAGGCTAATCTTGTCGTAACCATCAGTTTTGTGGAGTTGCGAGCTAACTCAGAAGATGGCGGCATATTCAGAAAATAGCAGGTGAAAGTAGAAGATGATGTTCGTGATGGAAATATTTTGGACGGTACTCTGGAATTTGGAAATATTGAAGAAAGTAGAGAATCGGTGGTCTAAGTGACATGGCGGGGATTTTACGAAGGCGGCAGATAGCATATTGAAACATAGGAGGTGGCATTCAAAAACTGTACGTCGTGAAAAAGCTTAATGTTAAGCTATTAGTTTTCAAGCCTTCTAAGGCTTTTGAGTTCCTTCAAAGCGTAGAACAAAGAGAAAGCAAAAGTTTAAAAGCTTTTGCCTTGTAGAAAAGTGAGAAGCCTTATAACGTGTCTGAGAGTACTAGGAAAACTATATAAGGAGAGGAGATTGAAGAGTTAAGGGCATTTCCCCTTAATTGCAATTGTATTTTGTGACAGAGGAGAGTGGAGGGTTGCATGCTAGAATGAGCTCTTGTCATGTCAATTTGGAAGTTGAAGAATTTGGATTTGTGGCACCGAGTGTCGGCTCTAGGTTGTTAAGGTACGAGAATATATTTCACTTGGTTTGTTTTCGAATTGTTGGTATTTTCGTTGTGTTGTGGTTGTGTGATGCTCTACCTGAATTTGGGTTTTAGTTTTTTGAGCTACAAGAGGCATTGTTCATTGTGTGTTGTCTTGTTTTCGTGTGTGGCTTGTGGTGTATTGTCAAATATTTGGATTTTTCAAGTTGTGTTATGCATCCGACAAAGTCAATTATCCCAACCGGCACTCCTTAAACTTCTCGTTATCGGGTTGTGAGTGAGGCTTGTTCTCGATCACCGCTCACGTAACACCGGCTCTCACGAAGGTCTTTATCTCTACTGGCACTTTGGATGATGCAAGTTATGTAGTTTCTTTTGGTAATTCCTCATGGAAGATTACATGTGGGAATCTTGTCATTACACATGGTGCTAAGTCCAATACTCTCTACTGCTTACTTGTATCTAGGTCGATTGATCATATTTTGGTAGTGGATGTAGTTCCACATGTATCTCTATGGCATTGTTACCTTGGGCATATTTCCTTGAATGGAGCATATTTTACTAGGAGAAGAAGCATTCATTTTTCCTTTAAAATTAATTCCTATTTCAATTTTTTATTAATCTTCCACTTTTACCCCCCTCCCCTCCTCCTTGGAAAGGATGAAAATACTTCCTAAGATTGTGGAAAGAAAGGTGTAAAGGCCTTTAGTGAATTCTAGGTGCACCTTATTGGTTCAAGAACCAGTCATTGAACTTCGGGTTATACTCTAGTGTCTCATGACAATCCATATCTTGTGGACGAATGCCCACTTGTGTGATGTAAGTCAATATGTCGTCACCTAAGTTGGTTCAGCTTACAATGTGGAGTTCCTCCTCAGTTATAATTCCATCCAAGTATGGATGTATCATGATATTGCTGTCTAATATCTCATGTCTTGTTATGGCTAATACTCGAAATGAGGTTCGTGCTACATACGTTGGGTCATACTCAGAAGTCTTAATGGCATGTTCTTGCTCTGCATCGGTCATGATTTGATAACCCTCTTGAGCCCATTGAGTGTGCAGATTATACCACTTGCGTAAGAAATTGGACTCAGACTCAAGTAATCATTGAAGCTTAGCAAATTTTGTGGTGACATGGGAAATTTTCTTTTCTTGAAGGATGTGATTAATCATTGACTTAAGGCAATAGTGGGGGCCTTAATGAAGATGAATTTATATTCTTTGCAAGAATACAACAAAGAATGTACCTCATTTGCTATAGGTTTGTCAAGTAGGATGAGGTCCAAACATTCATAACTTTTAGCAAATAACGTGAAAGTTACATCCAATTGTTAAATGCATGTTACCAAGTCGTCCCCTGTGTCCATGGACTTTGTTATTGGAGTATGAGATTGAGAATCATACATGGAATTTGAGAGTTTAGGTAGCCACATCAGGGTGTTACCTTCATAGTAGTCTTAGGCTTGAAATAGGACCTTTGGGACCCAACGCTACCTAGTCACCTGTGAATTATAGGGGTGCCAATTCCTCCATTTAGGTCTAGAGTATGAGGCATGGAAACTATGAGTTCAAAGTTGTATCCATGCTTGGGACCCACTTGAGTGTTTGGGTCATAGCTTTGGGTGTGGTTCTTGGAGGGTGGTAGTACTTTGCAATGGGTGTACATTGTGGTGTGCTACCCCCTCCTTAGGGTTAATACTAGGTTTAGCTACTGGTGGCACTACAAGGATTTAGATGGCTATGGTGCCCTTGTTGAAAGCCATTATTATTCTAACATTGCCAATGGCAAGGTGGATGCACTATGAGTCATAGCCAATATTACAATGAGCTTGTTTTTTGAACACATGACTCAACAATGATTCCTTATCGACATTGTGCTTGTTAGTAAGCACATAAAAGACGATGGGTAGGCTATCAGTTTTGATAGAAATCATTAATTTGCATTTTCCCAAGAGTGGATAGGACTGTCTCCTAAATGGACTGAGTTTTGCACTGGTTGGTTGCAATTGGGGTTGACCCATGGTTGTCCAGTGTTCATAAAATAAGATATTTGAGTCAGATCCTTCATCAATTAGTGCCTCCAAAGTGTGTGGCCTTTGAGCAGTCATGGTTATTTGTAGGTAGGCTGGTGCTATTGCTTCCTCATCCTCCTCCTCTAGTTCTATGATGCTTGCAACTCTCACATTCATTGGTGGTCCTATCATTGGGGGTTCATAAAGTGGATGTGAAGGAGTATAATACTTTTTGATGCAGCTTGTGGTGAAAAAGTCTATGCCCTCCCTCTCTAGGGTTTCAAGTTTCACATTACCTATTCTGTTGATATTGTAAACCTTGAAAGGTCCCAATCCCCTTAATTTCATCTTCTACTTATGTCCCTTGACAGAGTACAACAAGACTAGGTCTTCTTGCCCAAAGTCTCATTTTTTGACATGTTTATCAAACCAACTCTTGCATCATGCCTTTTCACAAATTAGAGCATGAGTTGCAATGAGATGAATCTCAAATAGTCATTCTAGCTCTACCAACTGATTTGTTCATGCTTGCTTGCCCTCCCATCTCTCCTAGACTAATATTCTCTAGCTTGGAATAAAGAATTCTACTAGTAGAATTGCTTCAATTTTGTAGGTAATTTTGAACGGGGTCTTGTCTATGGCTATTTTATAGGCTGTTCTATATGCCCATAAAGTTGCCATAAGCTTGTTGTCCTAGTCACTGTGTGAAGCAGAGAATATCTTTGTTAGGATATTCACCAAGATCTTGTTTGTGGATTTGGCTTGACCGTTGGGTTGATGGTAATATGGTGAGGACTTTTTGTAGATTATTAAGAAGGTGGATAATAAGGGAGCAATCACTTCATTGATGAAGTGTGTACCTTGATCACTAACCAACTCTATGGGGCAATTGAACCGTGAGATTACTTGCTCCCAAAGGAATTTGGTCGTGGTCCTAGCATCATTTTTGCAAGTTGCTCAAGTTCTGATCAGTTGGTGAGATATTTTTGGCAACAATGACGTACTTAGTGGCTCCTTCAGAGTACTGTGCAACAGGGCTGATTGAACTAATAGAGCCCATTTCCCATTTCTCGAACAGTTGGCATGCGATCGATGGGTCAACTCCATTTTGTCCTTACGAATAGGAACTTTAGTTCATTGCAATCATCATAGTATTTCACAAACTTAGCTACATCGTAGAATAGCGTGGGCCATCACAATTGAAACTGGAGCACCTTGCATGCTGTGGTGCCTCTATTGAAATGTCATCTAGCAATCCCACCATGTATTTCCATGAGCACATCGTGCATTTCATGTTCACAAATAGATCTCCTTTTAAGAGTCCATCGTGTCCTAATTGATTCAATTGGCCTACAATCCAATTGATAGAGTTGGATTTTCAAGATCAAGCTCCTGAACTTAGCTTTTTCTATGGGCCATTCAGGAAATCTATTCTCTAGGATGTGGACTATGTCATTTGCTTAGTAAGGTGTGAAGTATACTCTAAACAAATCTTGTTCATTGCTGGACATGCTAAAAAGATGTGCATCTAGTAGGTAATCACACTGATACCTTGTCTAACGATTTCTCTTATGGGTATGCAAGACATGTGATTTGCTATATAGTATTGTTTGCCCTTGTGTACTACCACAGAGAAGTCAAATTCCAAAATCAGAAGTTACTATCAAGCAATGCATCATGCTGCACACATGGTTTGTTCACAACATAAAGCAATTGATGCTAGGAGGCATATTCAACGGTGGATTTCGTGAGGTTTTGCGGTGGATTTTGTAAAATTTTATTACCGGGGCTCATACACAAGGTGGATTCTTTGTGCGAAAAGCCGATGGGGACGCCTATCCTTTTCGGGTATTTTGTTAATTTAATGTGTAAGTGGGTGATTCCATAGGGGGTGATTCCACAAAATACATATTTAAATTAATAAACGTTTATGAGTTTAGAGTGCGCACTCGTAATAAATTAAGGTTAGGATTGATTTCTAACCAATTTATTTTTGTAGCTAAAGGCTGCTAGGTATTCACTTTTGTCGGTTTAATTGTATTATTTTTCTAACAATTGTGAATGCTTCAGTTGATGTGTAGAGCAAGCAGTGGTGGCATTGGGAAGCATTGGAGGATAGCGTGTATTCAAATTATCATTAATTTTTTATGGGCGCGTATCTTAGGCATGGCGTCCATATTTTGATGCGTTTATTTATCAAAGCGCTTGATATTTATTTATTACTTTTGTATGCGCATGGGCACACGATTTAAATATTTGTATTGGACATTGTATTTGGGTACCGCCTAACTTCTTGGGCATCCAATAGCTTTAATTCTTTAGTGGCACAAAAGCAAACACAAAAGCTAAAGCATGCTAATTGTAAATTGGGCTATTTCTTGAGCTTGAATATGAATAATATATAAAATACATGCTTTGTGGAGCGCTCACACAAGGCATGGGGGAGATTGCATCCAATTTGTCTCTTGCTTCATGTCGTGCAAGCTTTCTTCATTGTTTTTTGTGCAAAAAGTAGAGTTCTTTTGTTCTTGGGGACCTTCTGACGCTCACTACACACGCGCATACGGCGTCCGATCTATGCACCAGTGGTATCATAGCGAAGCTGAGATCGAGAGCTTCCAATCGCTTACCATCTCGCGCGAAGGCGGAGCTCCTAGAACAATCGAGCTCTACAGTCAGTCTCGTAGCAAATGGTTGATACTCAGATCGCGAGGGACCAGCCTCTGCAGGTGGATGACCACGCGAGAAGATCTTTCATCAAGTCGTTGAGTACAGATAAGAATTTTCATCCATAGCTTTTCAAGCTTAAAGGATTAGTTATAAGGCTTCAAAAGAAGCTTAACAAAATGCTTCAAACTTCCAATTCCCACATCGGCGGCGGCAGCACGTACTGCCTATCGCCGAATCTGGCGACGACATATTCAGGTCCTTGAAATCCAAGCTAAGTCATAAAAGCTTAAAACTACAAGTCCTCTAAGTTGTCCAAGTTATTAAGGTCCTACAAGTCATCTTCAACAACTACCATAGAGGCAATTCATACTCAGCAACACACGACTTAGTTTACTACCCTCTGGAAGCCCCTATTCACACCTGTGAACTGATAGAAGCAGATTACAGTAATCAATCATCAACACGCAGACTATATGCAGTCTATACGTAGTTTATACACAAAATTACTTTCTTGGAAGACGATTGTGACATCGAATTTTGCAATCATAAAGGAGAAATACTACAAAAGCCAAACTAATATATATATATATACAAGCCTTGTAAACCCCCCTTTGAGCTACGCTCATCCCGCTAATAACAAGGTTTCGAGTGTGTGAGGTCTTTTGGAATTTTGCAGGAGGACTGATCAAAACATGGACGATCTTATGGCTGAAGGTGATCTACCCGAACCAACAATGGAGCAAAAGTTGGATTTGATTATGATGCAGCTTCAAGAGGAACGAAGAGCACGACAAGCTTTGCAAGCTCAATTGGCCAATCTACAACAACCTACCATCGACCAAGATGGATCGCAACCTGAAGATCTTATACGACTACCATCGATGCAACACTTAAAGCCCAATCTATTCGGAAAGAAACAAAGATAAGTAAAAGAAACTTCAAATTTTGTACTTTCAATGGATCACGCGATGGAAAGATTGTTCTTGCTTTTATCAATCAATTTAATGATTATTTCCATGAAGAAACATATGTTGAGAAAGACAAAATTAAATGTGTCACTAACCATTTAGTTGACCGAGCATCCTTATGGTGGAATGTGGTCTGCAAAAGCGTTGATTGTCCTACTACTTGGGAGACTTTCCAAAAGAAATTTTTGCTGAATTTCCTTCCTTCCCAATTCCATGAAAAAGCAATCAAGTAATGGGATCTTCTACAACAAAGGGATCGTGAACCTATTTCACAATATACAGAACGTTTCTGGAATGCTTTATTGCAACTATATATGCTCGAAGATGTACCTGAAGCAACTCATAAACACAAGTTTATGTATGGCCTACTCAGACATTTTTATGCGGAGGTCAATATGTTCAAGCCAACAACCCTTGAAGATGCAATTTCCTTGGCCCATGACACTGAAGACAAAATTCCAAGACGAGACAAGCAACCACAACAATTCCCAACTACTGGTAACTTTGGTTCCAAACAATTCAATTCAAATTTTCGAAGATTCAATCAAAGTCATTTTCTTCCATCTTCATTCCGTAAATCTTGGACACGACCACCTGCCTTGCCATCAAACACAAATCCAAACCCTAAGCCATCTCTTCAGTCAAATCCCAACATTTCTAAACTTCCTGCTATTACCAATAATGTATCCAAAACACAACCCATAGTTTGTTACAAATGTCATCAACCTGGACATCTAGCAGCCAATTCTCAATCCAAAAAGCCATCAGTTCATATCAATTATCTGGGAGCAATAGAAGATGAAGAACGTGAAGAAATGCCAGACTTTACGGAAGAAGATGACGACATTGGTACTACTTCTGATACTTTGCCAGGTATGCCAACTCCCCATTCCTTATTAACAATGAAATGTTTTGTGCATTGTAAAGAAAAGACTATTTTACATGATGATGGGAGCACACATGATTTTATTTCTGCAAAATTAGTCAAAGAATTGAAATTACAAACTGTTTCTACACATTATCACATCAAGGCAGCATTTCTAGGTACGAGACATAATGGAACACAAGAGGTGCATAATTTAGAAATTAAAATTGGTTATTATATTGAACGAAGAAATTTCTTAGTTGTACCTTTGCAGTCTAGTGACATTATCTTAGGAATGCCCTGGCGTCATCAATACAATCCTGATATAGCTTATTCTACGCATTCAATTAAAATTTATTTTCAAGGAAAACAAATCACACTGCATGGTATGCACGCTTCCAATAATTTTCCATTGCTTACTCATACTCAGGCTGAACGCGCATTACGTAAAAGTAGCAAATCCTATTTAATATGGGTGAATGAAATTCAAGCTAAAGAAAACTAGATGCATCCTAGGCATACAAAATTTCTTTTCCAATTCCAAGATTGTTTTGCTGCTGGTTTACCACTTGGTCAAGCTTGCCATGCCAGACGTGCGAAACATGTGGTTTATGCAGGGGATGAGCGGAAAGTGTCTGAGAACTTTTTGAGGGATGGTTTGCCCTTGCAAGTCCTGTCGATACCTATGAGCACCACACTTTGGATATGTCTCCATAGTCTCGTATTCATCTCGAAACAGTATGCAGTCGTTGATACATGCATGGATGTTATTGTAGTCCATGCCAAGCTTCTGTAAAACATGTCGTGCATCATCACGAGACTCAGGCATGGTATTTGCAGGTGGTAATATATGATATTTCAATAACCTGAAAAAAATCATAAAACACCTTGAATAAGCACAAATGTTTGCAATAATACTGTAAAAAATAATAATCAATGAAGCCTATGTGCAAGGTACCTGAATAACTCAGTCACACTCGTATCGCTATAACCGTATTTTGCTTGCACACTTAAGAGCGCAAGCAATGTCTTCAACCGAGATACTCAGCACCCATCATATAATGGTATGGATGCTTCCTCTCTAAGCGGGTCAGATGTCTCAACATCCATGGGAATCAATGCATCGATCATTGCCTCCATCTCAGGCTCCAAGATTGTAGGTAGGTCGGAAAGGTTGTCTGTCTCCTCTGGCATTGACGGTATAGATGGGCCTTGCGAGTGGTGGATTGGCTCCTGCAATCCATCCATCGCACTTCCACGAACTCTTCTAATTGGCCGCAAAGGGTGCACTCCCCCTTGGGTCGAGACATCACCCCCTAGATAGAAAATTTACCAACAAGACCCAATCTTATTGTGTATGGTTTTCAATTAGCTTGCGAGTACAATGCATGATTAATATTAACTTCAAATTACCGTTTGCTGAAAATCCGCAATCGCCTGATCAATGATCTCAGATTGAAACTCGTCAAATCGTCGTTCGTGTTCTATAGACAATCGGCGTTTTCGTCTAATTGCCAACTTGCATTGAGAGCAAGGACATGGGACACGCTGATTAAGATACGTCTCACAGTCTTGAACAATAAGACCTTCTTCGTTTTCCATCTTATCTACATTACAGGAAACGAGGCTTAAATGGATAGCTTTATGGAGATGTACGTCAAGTTGCAAGTTGACCATAAATCTTGCATTGTACATAGTAGTTGAGAGATTTTTTGATGTTATATCTCGGCCTTGTATCATGCTCAAGGATTTGTTTGTCCCGGTAGATAATTATTCGTTATTGTAAAAAACTGCACTAGAGGGCTTTGAGTATAAGTAATCCATTTATGAGCATCATTGAGGATCTCTTAGTCTAATAATAAATCAGTCTCAACAAAAAGCATATTAGAAATGTAGTTTTTTTGTCCTAGGATTGTGTATTAAAATTAATGCCATCTATAAAATTTATCAACTATAGTAATAAAATTTATTTCAATCAATTCTACTCATAGTCATAAGACCTGAGAGAAAATATCCTATACTCAATTTAAGGGATTCTTCTTCTATAACAATACTTTTGGGTTCATTTTGATGAAGTATCGTAATGACCATTAGCTAGGGTATCATTTTCTTTTAGTCCTTCCGTTGACTAGTTGGCATGATTTCTAATTTGTTAGGCCTATAAAGTTAATACAAAAACAATGAATTATGCATATCACAATTAGATCCCCTACTTGGACATTATGAAGGACATGACCAATTTTAAGCCATCTTAAAGAGTCACCAATGTACGTGGCCCATGGCAAAGCACATTGCATACCATTATCGATAAGTCTATTATCTTAAATTTCTTTCCCCTCCCTCTCCCTCTCTTTCTCTCCCTCTCTCTCCCTCTCCCTCTCTTTCTCTCTTTCTCTCTCATTTCCTCTCCTAAACAAGCAAAAAAGAAAGTGATTCAAACATTAAACAAGCAAGAGGGAGAGTGAGAGAGAGAATGCACTCTCCCTCTCCCTCTCCCTCTCCCTCTCCCTCTCTTTCTCTCCCTCTCTCATTTCCTTCCCCTCCCTCTCCCTCTCCCTCTCTTTCTCTCCCTCTCTATCTCTCTTTCTCTCTCATTTCCTAAACAAGCAAAAAATAAAGTGATTTAAACATTAAACAAGCAAAAAGGAGAGGGAGAGAGACAATGTACTCTCCCTCTCTTTCTCTTTCTCTCCCTCTCTCATTTCGTTCCCCTCCCTCTTCCTCTCCCTCTCTTCCTCTCCCTCTCTTTCTCTCTCATTTCCTCTCCTAAACAAGCAAAAAATAAAGTGATTTAAACATTAAACAAGCAAAAGGGAGAGGGAGAGAGAGAATGCACTCTCCCTCCCTCTCCCTCTCTTTCTATTTCTCTCCCTCTCTCATTTCCTCCCCCTCCCTCTCCCTCTCCCTCTCTTTCTCTCCCTCTTTCTCTCTCTTCCTCTCCCTCTCCCTCTCTTTCTCTCTTACTCTCTCGTTTCCTCTCCTAAACAAGCAAAAAAGAAAGTGATTTAAACATTAAACAAGCAAAAGGGAGAGGGAGAGAGAGAATGCACTCTCCCTCTCCCTCCCTCTCCCTCTCTTTCTCTTTCTCTCCCTTTCTCATTTCCTCCCCCTCCCTCTCTCTCCCCCTCTCCCTCTCTTTCTCTTTCTCTCCCTCTCTCTCCCTCTCCCTCTCCCTCTCTCTCATTTCCTCTCCTAAACAAGCAAAAGAAAGAGAGAGTGATTTAAACCTTAAACGAGCAAAAGAAAGAGAGAGGGAGACTCACCGATGAGATATGGCGAGCGTGGGGTGGCTCCTCTTTGCAATGAAGGCTCCTCCTCTCCTTCGCGAACAACGGCGGCGGCGGCAAGTCTTCTTCCTCTCCTTCTCTCACGACGGTCGCTCTCTCCCTCGCTCTCGCTCTCAAAACTCACAATGGAGCAAACACGAAATGAAAACCGCGCTCGGTTTCGGCCGCTTTTTTTCCCTGCGACGCGTCACAATAGCGACGCCACTATCCGCCGTCGCTACTAGCTCAAATCCTTGTAGTGTTGGACATTGTATTTAGGTACCGCCTGACTTCTTGGGCGCCCAATAGCTTTAATTCTTTAGTGGCACAAAAGCTAAAGCGTGCTAATTATAAATTGGGCTATTTCTTGAGCTTGAAGATGAATAATATATAAAATACATGCTTTGTGGAGCGCTCACACAAGGCATGGGGGGAGATTGCACCTAATTTGTCTCTTGCTTCATGTCGTGCAAGCTTTCTTCATTGTTTTTTGTGCAAAAAGTAGAGTCCTTTTGTTCTTGGGGACCTTCTGACGCTCACTATGCACGCATACAACGTCCAATTTGTGCACCAGCAATGCTTGATGATCCACAAAGAAAGTAAAGGGTGTCACTAGAAGATAGTGTTGAAACTTATTTATGGTGAACACCATGGCTAGCCCTTCCCTCTTTGATATGTAGTAGTTTGTTTCAGTATTAGTGAGTCATATGCTAGTAAAAATCATTGGATAGTCGAGGTTATGCTCACCAAGTTGGCATAACACGGTCCCCATGAAAAACCTTGAGGCATAAATATACACATAGAAAGTAATTGACCAATATGGGGCTCTTAAGATAGGGGTTGAAGTTAGAGCCTATTTAAGGCTTTCATAAGCTTGTTGACATTCCTCAGTCCACTTGAATACTATTAACAGCTTGTACAAAGGTCTTGCAATCAATGCATAGTTTATCACGAGCTGCCGATAGTACCCCTTGTAGCCTAAGAAGCATTGAACTCCTTTGAAGTTGGTCAGAGGGGGAAGGTCTAAAATCACCCTAGATTTTGAGGAGCATGTGACTATCTCATTCCTAGACACAACGTACCCTAGAATACACCCATGTTTAACCCAAAACTAGCACTTTAAGGGGTTCAATGACGATGAGAGACGATATTGCCTACACCATTCAAAGACTATTCGTAGATTTTCTAAGCGCTCTTCCTAGTTGGTGTGGATGCACAAGTCATCATGACAAATATTTCCAATCATTTTCTGAGCATGTCCTTAAAGATAGCACAAATGATGCATTAGAAGGTAGCAGGGATATTGGTCAACCCAAATGGCATGACTATGTAGGCAAATACCCACCAGTTGGTGGTTATTTCCATTTTGTGCATGTTGTTTGGATGGACTTACACTTGGTTATAGCTTGAGAAGCCATCCAAAAAACTATAAGATTCCTTTCGTACTACTCTCTCTAGCATTGCTCAATGTATGGTTATGGGTAGTTTTCGCTCTTTGTGGTTGCATTGGCCTTCTTATAGTTTACACACACTCAAATCTTTCCATTCTTTTTCATGACTTCGACTATGGGTGATACCATGTCCATGTGCTCTATCTTGTAAATGAATCATGCCTTCAATAGCTTATCAATCTCTTCCTTCTCATTGCATGTGCATGCTTATGATTCATCGCGTATAGTCGTTGCTTAACTGGTACTACATCATTAGGGATCATAGGGATGTTATGAGTCACCATACTTGGATCTATTCCTTTCAGCTCATCTGAGGACCATGCAAATACATCGACAAATTCCCTTAATAGATTTATGACATTATTCTCCTCATCCTTAGTTAGGTCATTTGCTATGTACACAGGTCGACAAGGCTTGTCCCCTTCCCTTGCCAAGTTGAATTCCTTGACTTTGGCTAGTCCTTCGATGGGTTCACTTGCTTGTCCTTTCCACTTGGCTCCTACTAACACCACTATTCGATCACCCTTCTTAAACTTCATGAAGTGCTTGGGCAGGTCTTAGGGTTTCTTCTCTCATTCAACTTCTAAAGACTTTGACTATTTCATTCTCTCCTCCTTTAGCCTCTTATGCCTTAGGTGGATTGGGAGGTCTCCCTTGGTGCATTTGGTCCTAGGTGGTTGAGGCATTTCAGGGTTACTATTAGAGCTCACTTCTTTTGATCCAGAGTTGTACTCCATATCTTCATTAAAAGAGGCTATCTCCCCTAGTGGTTGCAGCTCTCTAAGGTTGACTCCACTCCAAATAATGAGGTGGTGCAAGACTGAACTAATTGAGCTTGCTCATAATCTATCACCTCCAGGCAATCTAGCCAATCTCGATCACAATCTACCGTGGCAACTCCTTTGTTTACTCTAAACATGTTAACCTCTCGAGATTCAATGTTTGCTCTGATTTTCTCAATCACTCTTCCATTGTGTCATACTCTATGGTCTCTAATTCCTCTTTTCCTTGCTCATCAGTGATGGAGCCACAATCTTTGTACTCATCCTCGGAATCCTCATACTTGTATTGTGCATCGTTTTCAGGGTTCCTATTCTCAAGTTTTTTATCACTTGTCATGAAAGTCCAGCTATATGACAAGTTTAAGTCATGTACCTCAATCCATTGTTGCCACTCTTTGCTTTCCATAGGATCCTTGTGGGGCTTCAAATTGGTAGCTTATGGGTTACCAGCTAGCTCACTTGATAGGCATTCAAGGATTTTGTGGAGTTCCAATTTTGTAATTTGGAATGCAATAGGTGATTGGTGTTGGTTGATTGATGGAACTCTTGGCCATCATGCACAAGGACACTGTGGGTAGGTTAGAAGTTATGGTGTTGTTGGGTTTGCTAGCTAAGTCTACATCTTGCATATATTCATCCTCATCCTTTGAGAATGGGAGATCAATGGTTGCCAACACATGCATCCAGTCATGCTCATCCTCAGGACAAGGGATGTACTTTATTATAGGTCCAAACTTGCTTCTAGACTTTGAGTCACCCTTTAGCATGGCAGAGATGGCATCTAGGTCCACTACTGAGGTTTTCCAAGAGTCCATCTCTACTTGGACTACTTGTGATCTATTTCCTAAGAATATCAGACATTTCCCCCAATCCTCTATCACTCTGGCATTCCTCATCCAAGGTCTGCCTAACAGGATATCATAATCCACTCCAAAGGCCAATCCTTCAAGAATCTAAAGAGCCTAATCTTCATCACATTAGCTAGAGTGACATTGAACAGTGTGGTCTCCATTGGTGGGTTTCCCCAGGCTTACAAGACTGCATGGCTAAGTACACTAACTCCCACTCCTATGTCTACTATCCCCTTTCACATTATATCTCCTAGGGCAATGACATGTAAGACTATGTACATCTCAGTGCCTTCCGAAAAAGCATTCACTCTTGGGGACTTAGACATTGGATTCAATATCAGGCTTAGTATGTGTATCACGGCATCACGATCAAGAAAGTCTTGTGAGTCATATTTATCAATTTGTTCTACCCACCACTTCAACCCTTGCCATAGTGTGGAGTTTTGCCTTAGCGATTCTCCCAAATGACAATGTCATATGAGTTGATATTAGTGTGGTTAGCAAATATCCAACCGTCTTTTCCTCTTCTGCTTCATGGGTTTCCTGCCAATGCTCTTGGGTGGTCTACCTACTCATGACATCCATGCTTTGCCCGTGCAATTCAGCATGTGGTGGTGTTGCCTTCCTCGCTCTCAAGTACGTGGGAGAAGCTGGTTCATGGTTGAGAGTGGTGTTGCCTTCCTCACTCTCAAGTACGTGGTGTTGCCTTCCTCGCTCTCAAGTACGTGGGAGAGACTGGTTCATGGTTGAGAGTTCATTGATCTCATCCTCAAGGATAGGTTTAGCATCTCACAAATGAGGTTGTGCTTTTTTTATCCATTCCTTGACCTTATCCATAGCCTTTGGCTACTCGTTGGGGTCAAGGTACTCTTGAACCTTAGTGCTTCCCTTCTCTCTCATCTTAAGAGTAGATGTTTTTGCTTTTGCATTAGTGACATTTTTTTCCCATGTTAGTGTAGTCTCACTCTCTATCTTGAAAATTATTTTTGCATTAGTCCTTTTTTTTCCTCCTTCATCGACTCTTCTTTCCTATAGAGGATGCGTCTAGGTTGCTAGGTCTAGATGAGAAATTGGCCTACTTTGTTTGGGATCGTGTCATGACATTTATAGGGATAGGTGTGGCATCATTGACAGATGACTTGACACAAAAGAGTTCGAGCACCACAGATGGTATGATTGCTGAACTAGTGGAGGGTTTACACCTAGGGCAATCGACAAGTAGGTGTGTGACTTCGCATTCGGGACACCTCAAGTCGGCCTTCTCTCTATTTTCTTGCTCCTTTTCAAGGCAGCAAGATGAGATATGCCCTGGATGGCCACTTGTCATATGGGCTCATGGTTCTAAGCTCCTCCTAGGCCTCTACCTCTTCCTCTGTCTAAGGCCATGATCGGCACATGCCAAAAGTCCATCAATATGGGATTACCCTCTTTGTCATAAGAGATGTAAGGGTTCATGTAATATGAGTCTTCCTCTAGTGGTTCCTCCAAAAAGTGCACTAGAGCATCGCTTGGTGAATTGGTCACAATAGTTCTTAGTGGTCTAGAGATTCCCATTGGGATGATGTCTATCATTGGAGTGACTAGCTTTGAATCATTAGGTGCGGGTAGAGCCAAAGGGGCTCCCCTTTCAAAGTGTGGCTACCTAATTCTTGGATAGTATGGGTGAGTGTAAGGTTGTTGATAAGGCAACTGTCTTGGCAATCGGTAATGCATGGTGTCATACCCGAATCTTCTACAATTGGTAGAAGGTTGTGATTTGGGATTGGGACATCCAGATGGCAGGTGGTTCCCTCTATTAGTGCACAACTACACGTGAGGTTGTACAAGCCTTTGTATTGAGTCTTACCATCTAGTCAACTTAGACTTGAGCTTAGCTTATTGCTTGGGTCTGGTCGATACTCTTTCCTTTATCTTGTTCACTGGGGGCTGCTCGTTTGCTAAGTGTAGTAGTTCTCTTGGTGTTTCTAAATGTGTTGCTTCCTTGTTGCATAGCCCTAGAGCTTCTCTCCTTGAGCAAGTCATCCACCTATATGGCCTCCTCAAAGTCTCTTGCAATCACATCCCTTTGTAGGTTCGAGTTGCTCCCTAGGACCTTATAGAGTTATTCATTGCAGATCATGTTAATAAATACGATAGAGATCGCCCTCTCATTGGGTCACTTAGCTACAGGTATCCTCTTGTAGAGACTCCTCACATACATGACGTACACTTGTATGTCCTCTTTGTCTTTTTGGATTACATTCATAAGCTTAACAATGAGGTTATCAGAGTATCCTACCTCCAAGATCTCTTGATGAAGAGATCCTTCAAATGGTGAAGTTATTATGTTTTGCATTATCAAGACTGGTAAACTAAGTCCATCCCTTGTCTCCCAAGCAAAGACCAAATGCTTGTACTCATTGAACAAGGTCCATGAGGTTGGCCTTGCATACCTACTCAAATTACTTGATGAAGCTATAGGGTCATTGCTTGCTTGTGCTTTGAAACTATGGGTATTTTAATTTGGCTCCTAGCATTTGGGGTGACTCCCAGCCCGCCGGCTAGCAATGATGCCACCAAGGCTGCCCCACTTTTCTCGACACTGATATTGTCTAGCAATTGTTTTGTGAGTAGCTATCTCACTATAAGGTTGGTTTCTAAGGCTCTCTCCCTATCGACATTGCCTCACGTTCTGTTTCTGCCTGAGATGGTTAGGATCCTATGAATCTCATTGAGCTCTCTCTCTTGGTGCAACCTCTGAGCCCTTTGTTCCTGGCTCTAATTCGCAATGTGCTCCAATGCTATGCTTGCCAAACTTCTCTCCTCCTCAAGGTCTACTATGATATTGGCTGCTGGCCTTTCATGATGCATGATCCTTGTCTGTTGGTCATACGTCTGTATGACAAGTCATCGGATATCGTCTGGGTATCCTACCATGTTAAGGTCAAGGTCAAGGTTGATGTCATTCTCATTCGAGTTGGTACTTGCCATGATGGTTATCTCTTGACCCACTAGTATTTCTTTGAGGACAACTAGGCCTGCTAAAGATGTGTCTCCAATCTTGGTTAATCCTCCCTTCCCTCACCGGTCTGGTCATTCCATCTGCCCTAGATGTTTGTTCATGGTGTCTTAGGTCACTTTTCTAGGTTGCACTCTTATTGGTGGGTTCCCTTAGTGTGTTCCTTGTTAATCCAACACTTATATGCTAGAGCGATATGACTTGATATGAGTTGTATGAAATTAGGCATTCCAACTTTCTAGCTGTGGATAAAAAAACGATTGGGGAGCACAAGGGAAAAACTGGAGCTCCTATTTACAAATGTGCAAACATGATCAAGAAGGATTATTGTGTGCATGTAAAGTGAATCCGTGCATGTGAAGTGAAACTAAATATGTATGTACAAAGATGATCAAGAGGTCTAAGGTGTATGTGCATATGTGAAGTGTATGGTGCCTATAAGGAGTATGTACAATGGCACTACAATGTCATAGTAGATTAATTCCCAAAGATTGAAGTTGAGACAACTCCAAGTTCCGAGTGCTCAAAGTGGAGTGTGCTGAATCATTGAGTCCTTTGGTGAATAAATCTACAGTCATCTAATCACTTGGACAATGTTCAATCATGATCATGCCTTTCTTTACTTCATATCAAACATAATGATAATGCACTGCAATATGTTTAGACTTGTTATATTGGACATAGTCTTTAGCAAGACTAATAGCACTTTGGTTATCACATCAAAGTGGTGTGCCGCTAGAGAGAGGAGGATGGCCAATATCTGATAGAACTCGTTGAAGACATACTAACTCTTGAGCCGCTAAAGATGCAGTGACATATTCACCCTTTGTAGTGGAAATAGCAACACAACATTGTTTCTTGCTAGTCTAAGAAACAAGACAACCATTTAGAACACATAGATGAGTGAGAGCTTGCCCAATCTACATCTGTATAACCCAAAAGTTAAAGTGAATATAGAGAATCAGAGTTTTGTTGGCGCTAATAAACGAACCCAAAATATTTAGTGCCTTTCAAATACTTCAAAACTCGTTTAGCTACAGTCCAACGTTTAAGGCATGGAGAACTAAGATGTTGTCCAAGAAAATTTGCAGTAAAAAGAATGTCAAGGTGAGAATTGAAGCTAAAAAATTGAAGACATCCAACAAGATTACCATAAGGTTTATGTAATGCTAGTTGTCCATCATTTTGCAGAAATTAAGAGTTTTTGGTAGAGCTCACAAGACGAGGAGTACTAGCAGATGTGCAGAACCCAGACCAACTTCTAAATAATATCTTTAATGAACTTTGTTTGACACAAGAATAAAATACCCTTTTCTCGATAACATTGAATCTAAATACCCAAGACATGAGTGTATGTCTCCAAGATTGACCATGTCGAATGCAAAACCTGTCCAAGTAGTAATTGACATTTTACCAAAAGGAGTAGTTGTAGGAAGATAATTTTGCACAAATATTATTGTTAAGTTTGCTTCAGCCCAAAAACATCGAGATCAGCTTGAATGAATGAGCATACATTGCATAGAATTGAGAATAGTCATGTTTTTACGTTCAACAATACCATTCTGTTGAGGAGAGTAGGAAACCGTATATTCATGATGAATACCCTGATTATTACAATAATCATCAAAATAATTTAAAATGTATCCTCCACCATTATCATTGCAAAGTTTCTTGATGCGATGACCAGTATGAAGTTTTGTAGCTTTTTGATATTACTTAAAAGATAATAAAGCTTCTGATTTGTGTCACAAGAGAAAAATAGTAGTATATCTTGAGAAGTCATTAATAAAAGTCATGAAATACTGATATTGACATTTTGATGGAGGGAAAGGTTCCTAAATATCAATGTAAATAAAATCAAGCAAATCTCTAGAATAAATAGTGGTGAAAATGGAAAAGGGTTTGTGAAAATGCTTTCCAATTGTACAATATTCACAAATAGCCATATGAGGACAAGCTTTGAATTCCATACCTTGAACAAGGTCAAGTCGATAAAGATTGGCAAGCTTAGAAAAATCAGAGTGAAAAAGGTAATGATGCCATATTTTGTTGTTAACAACATTTGCAACATCTTCATTTAAAGATAACTCAAAACTATTACCATTTCGAGGAGCAATGGCAATGGTTTGGCTGTCTTTCTCAATGCGACACTTGGTATGGTCAAAACTAACAAAGAGACCAAGATCCACAAGTCTTGAAACTAAAAGAAGATTCCTTTGTAGATCTAGGACATGTAAAACTCCACGCATAATTCTTGTTGAAGTAAGAGCACCGAGATATAGATCACCTATATCTGTGACTTGACAGGCTATGTTATCAGTAAGATAAACCAATTGCTTGTTGATAGGAATAGAATGATAATTATATAACCATTGGGACTAATATGTCATGTTTCCCATAGCACAAGAATCAATAATAAAAAAATATCCGTCACAAAAATAAACTATCATTTTCAAAGAGATAGAATAACATACACAATTTGCTTCTTCAGTAGTGTTGTCTTGTGTAGTAGCATATGCTCTATTATGATCTAAATCAAAATGCCTCGTGAAACATAGATGGGTTGGATGGTCACACTTTTTGCAGTAGTCACAAGGAGAATAATCTCTGGATAAATGTGGTTGTTTATTTGTAATACCATGTTCTTCATCATATTGTTATGCCAAGCAATCATCTGTAGTGTAACCATTTCTGTTGCAATAAGAACAATGTATGTTTAGGAAACTTGAGAAGAGAGAAGTTACCACCACGATGACTCCTACATGTAGAGTGTGAAAAGGCACGCCTTCGAACAAGTAAAGCTCAATCAATTTGTTTTGATTGTGTGTCCACTTGTGAGATCATAATTGTTTCTTGATTTGTGTGTCATCGTTCATGTCGTTGTGAATATTCAATCAAAGATATACAAGCTTGATCAAAATTGATCCCATGTTTGTTAGGTAATATGGTAACAATATTATCATAAGTAGAATCCTTTATAGTGTCAAGAAGCCATGTTACCAATTGCTTTCGTGGAATAATATCACGAGTAGAGCAACAAGTAGATTGATAATGTTCTTGAATGATTTGATATGTGTTGTCATAGAAGTCCCAATGTTGTATTGTAACTTAGTGAGCTAACTACGGAGATAAAGTGTTTATGAATAGATTTCTTCTCAAATTTTTCTATCAAATAATCCCATATAGCTTGTTAGATTGAAAGATTACATACATCAAGTATAAGAGATTCTTAAAGAGCAGAAAGAATATTACAACAAGCTGCTTTGTCACGTCCGACCCACTCATTATAAATAGTTTTTCATTCTTCAAAGATAGATCCTTCAGTTATAAGGGTATGATTATGAGCCTCATCAATTAGTTGAGGCAGACATTCATAATTACCAAGAACAATATCATGCAAGTCATCGCCTTCAAGAATTAGTAGGATCTTTACTCTCCACCCAAGGAATCCTTGTCCTTGAAAGTGAGGAATGGAACATTTTCGAGAAGGAAATCCATTGATGATTATAGAATTTGACATAGTTGGATGAGGGAATACGTACAATATGAGATCACAGAATCATGGAGATGATTATTAAGAACCATGTGAAATATGAAAAAAGTAACACATTTTAACGATGGCGAGTTTATTATGACAAAGGCAAGATCATTGTGGCAATATAAGTTGCATTGTGAATATTGAGGATCGAGATGTTTGGGAGACTTGCTACATACAATACAACATTTATGTGTGTTCGAGGCTCCCTATGTTCTTCATTCTACAACATACGTTATAATATATTTGAAGAAGACATTGTATTGGGTATCTTGTAGAAGGAGTCATTGTAAATATTGTCACTATCGAAGCATCAAATCTAGAGGCTATTGGAGTTGTTGATCAATGAGATAGTTGAAACATGCATCATCATTCAATGAAGTAGAGATATGCATACTACAACCTTGTGATAGAGAATCCGATGCCACAATGCAATACGCCGACGCCAATAGTCAAGCAAGTTGATGATAATCATACAAGTGTTTCACGAACACAAGGATTCCACAGTGTATTCAGAAACCATAACGACGATGAAAGCATCAAAGTGGTTTAGTAAAGAAATGGTTCCTGAAGCTACATTTTCTAAATATTGAAGAGAAGGTTGATTCAGCGGACAAAAGGTGAAAGGAGTAAGGAAAGACCTTGAGAACAGGGGAGAACATAACGGTTGGGTGAGAAAGGGACCTCAATAGGACATAAAACAGGGTATCATTTAAGGATCAAATAGTAGGTGTTTATGAATATATGCAAATAAGACATGTAGGGATATGTTCCTACACTTAAAACTTGAACAAAGCAGTTTGTCTAATTAGCTGGGACCTAACACTCGACCATGACTCGTATCCTTGCATCCGTATACTTAAGACATAGCACATATATAAATAACGCAATAGGTAGGGTTAGAAACACTTGGCCCATTCAGTTGATTGATGTGGATTGTTGTCGATGCACAATGAGTCAAAGTCGTCTACAAAAGGTACCATGACTCGCCACAACACATGTCTAGCATGCTAGGGACCATGCAGCAACACCCAAGGAGGTAGCATCATTGATGAAAAAGTGGTAGGTTTTTAGTGCCAAATAATATCTTACTCAGCTTAACGAGTGCTCATATAAGAATGATAGATTAGTCACTCGTTCCATGGCTCACATCACTCACAGAGGGGAAGAAATGATAACCCATATCTCTCACCCGGTTGAGAAATCAATAAGGGGAATAATGTAGAGGAAGTATGCTAGTGTGCACAGTTGATCGTGCATCAATGCATCCCAATCCATTTGGCATAGGTATAAGAAGGCAATCCAAGGAGCCTTGTAGGGCAATGTACAGAGCAGAGTGATGTGTCTTGTGATGATAGCAAAGGCCTATCCCATGTGTGCATAGAAAAATGAAAATGTACCTCGTACAAATGTCGTAACATCCCTCGAACCTCACCTCTCAATTTTGATGAAAGGGAAAATTAGTTGCGCTTCACCCCCCTCAATCTCACACTTGTTTATGAATACAGAAGGGTAATCTGATTCATGACATCCATTGATGTAATCCTCACTTCCACTTGTGTGAAGATTGTATACCTTGTGCATAATTGATGGTGTAGCAATGCATCCCTCCTTGTGCCAGCATACATTGCATTGATGTAATCCTCACTTCCACTTGTGTGAAGATTGTATACCTTGTGCATAATTGATGGTGTAGCAATGCATCCCGCCTTGTGCCAGCATACATTGCAAGAAGGAAGGCCAGGGAGCCTTATAGCACCATGCATAGGAACATATCGTACTTTATACATTGAGAAGCCCAACCCGTGATGCAATAGTCCATTCACACATCATACCTCTCATGTGGATTTAAAGGGCAAGGACTGGTCACTCACCTCACCCTCTATCTCACACTTGATTGCAAGATACAGAAGGCATGCCATACTCACATTTCCATCCAATTAGGATACAAGCTCACATCACTCAAGGGGTTGTTGATGAAGATCAGCTTAGACTTGTTGATGATGTCGAACAATATCTATTGAGGAAGAGTTGTAATTAGAGAGGTAGCTGACAAATCAAGAACTTGTTGTGGATATAAGAGATTACGTTTGCTAGAGGAGTTAGACACTCTGTACAGTCACAGGACACAGCGCACCAAGGGAGATGGCTTCAGAAGTGCAACGTTGGGAATTTCCACTGAGGAGTTAGCTGGTCTAGAGTGGAGTGTTGCCACCTTTTCTATAGCTAGCTTTCCATCGAAGGGTGTTTGCCACCTTTTCCTAGAAGGAGGCCTGTTATGAAAGAAAATTTCTTTCTTTCTTTCCATAATAGTTTTTTTTTAAAATCTAGTTTTTTATTGATCCTACTCCCAAGGGTGGTTCTAGCTTTTCTCAAAGAGTAGGTCAACATGATAAGGACTGAAATCCTTTTCTCTCATGATCTATTTTTCTTTTCTCTTTTCTATAAGTAAATGGCAAAACACCATATGTTGAACCAACCTCGCCATGTGAGCCAAATTGAATAGGAGGATAAGTAAACAAAGGCAAGAGGTGGAGATAAGGGCTAAAAGAATGGTGCAACCCCATCAGGCTAAGAATGACAGCTATTAATAGCAGCATAAGGAGTAGGAAGAAGCAATGCCTCAAAGAGAGAGGAACTATAAGCTATGATTCTCAAGATCCCCAAGGAGGGTATTACTTCTTCAGGCAATAACCATTAATCAAGAAGCGATCATTTGAGGCATCGATGGCTTAAATTACAGATTCAAAATTTATAACCTGTGCACCCACTTTCGATCAATATAGCTAAAATCATAGTATAGCCTGAAACTATTTTCTGCAACCTTGCGGCTCTAAAATGGGGCCTGAAACGGCCTCAAATGACCAAAAAAACTGTGGATAAGGCCTCAAATGCAGAATATACAATGCTTTGCTCGCATACCAAATCTCATAACAATCTGAAACTTTCACTCTACCCTACTTCTGGTGCCTCCAAAGATACTATCCAAGAGAAAGAGTGGAAGAATGGGAGAGCTTCTTACCCATTGCTTGCTTGCTCGAACTTTGCTTCTTTTCCTTCACTTCAGCCTTCAAAATCAGCCGCTCTCAGTGGCGCGGCTATGATACCATGTCAAGAATCGTATGGTGGGGGGACTTGCTTGAGTTGCTGCGCCAAACACACACTGTATACACTAGAGGAAGCTCACTCAAGAACACAAGAAGAGAGATGGAGGACAAAACGTTTTCTTGCTGATTTCTTCTTCTTCTTCCGCACTCACAATACAATGTACACAAAGTATAGATAAGATACAACATAAATGAAAGTGGCCTACTAAGTCAAACAATGCATAATAGACTACACTAATTGACTGGCACTGTATCTTTGCTAGCTATAGGTGGGTGTAATATACTAAATATAATAAGTGATAAGTCAGTGGCCATGTGAGTATCATAATGACCGCCAATGTGCTAAGTGTAGACGTGCGGACCTATCTAGCTAGGCAATCCATCTTCAATATCCGCACGTGTTGAGCTTGTCATCTCAACATTTGAGAATTCATGACAATATGAAAATCTCTCATAAATTGTTGGAAACAAGTAGCATTGGTTTATTTTGAAGCACTCCATGACTTTGGTTGGCTCCTGTGAGATGTATGACTTATTGGTAAATGCCTTGTGGACTAAGAATGGGATTGAATGCTAATATTTGGAGCTGAAAACAAATGTATTGACATGGCTTTGGTTGTTTATGAACAGCAAATGCATTGTATGACACTAGCTTTTGAAGACATGACCTCTTTGGATGATGAAATGATCATGTATTGATTTCTAGTTGTGGTGGTATATGTATATGACACTTTGAGGAGTTTTGGGCTAAGATACACCTTGTTTTGACTATGTTTGAGTTGGCTCCAACTTGCAGGAAGGTTATTTGACTCTTGTACTTGCTGTACATGAATTACTTTGTGCTCAGATTGACATGTATGGACTCCCATATGCAGAAGTAACTGTCTGAAGTGTTGTAGGGGTATTTTGAGGCATATATACTCGATTTTTGGCAGGAAAATGGCTATTGGTCACACTAAAATTTTCTGGACATACACTATTTATTTGTTTACTCTCAATTAGCTTGAATGCATGTTGAATATGCAGTGAATGGAGTTCAGGTGAATGCGTTGTAATACCTAGGTGGTTTGTCACTTGACAGGGATGTATGTGACAGGTATTTTGGACTTAAATATCATTGAACTAAGCAGAGGTTGCTGTTGAAAACTATCATTGCATTGGAAGACTGAAATTGATTAGTTAAGAAGCCTTACTTTGTAGGTAGTCGGGCAGTGTTTGCAATATGGCAAATGCAGACACAACTGACAACATAACCTAGATAGTGGAGGAAAAGCTTGACAATAATAACTATGCCATATGGAAGTTCCGTATGGAGAACTTCTTTGATAGGAAAAGGATATTGGGATTTGGTAATGGGTGTTGAAGCTGAGCCGATGGAGCTCCTAGAGAGGAATCCTACAGCTAATCAAAGATGGGCACATTGAGCTTGGACGAAAAGAGCACGCATGGTTTTACATTGGCTATCACTATGTATATCAGATGCTATGGTGATGCAGATAATGAACTGCAAGTCACAAGCAGATGCATGGAACATTTTGATCAATATATTATGGCACAACCACAAGTGCCAGAAAGATACAGTTGAAGCACAAATTCAATAATATGGACAAAAAGGGTTGGTCTATTTAGGACTATTCCATTGAAATCAAGACCGTTGCAGACCAGTTAGCATCCATTGGCACACAGGTGGAGGATGCAAACATGGTTGCAGTAGTATTAAATGGCTTGGGGCAAGAATATAAATCGTTTGATACTTCCATATCTATGCGGGTTGAAATGATAGATTTTAATGAGCTTGTTGCGTTGCTCATTCATGAGGAAGTTAAAATAGGATTGGCTATAGGATCTAGCATCTCTAAGAGAAGGGATGCTATTTTTTATTCGAATCAATGCAGTTGTGGCAGCCGTAATAGAGATTATGGCTTTTGTAGAGGATCTCAGCAGAATGTGTCTTATGGCAACTAGGGTTCAAATGCAAGAGGAGGTGGAAATTTCAGAGGCAGGGGGAGATCTAGCCCTAGAGACAAAGGCTCTTGGCAACCTCACAGAGGACCTCTGATAATCCTAACAAGGATAAGGATTGTCACTATTGTGGTAAGTATGGTCACATTGCCAAGGACTGCTGGAAGAAGTAGGGCAATCAAAAGGGCAAGTAGTATGGACATTATGTATCGTCTAGTCAGACAAAGATGCATATGGGGATAGACAATTTTCCATGATATATGTGAAAGACACGGCTATTGAGAAGTCTATTAAGGATGCAGGTTGGTATATTGATTCGGGAGTGTCGAATCATATGACGCCTCATGGTGATTGGTTTACTGACATGGTGCATGATAAGAATGGCTATGTATGCACAGGAGATGACATGCAGCATAGCATTGAGCATATAGGTAGAATACATTTAGTGATTCATGATGGTAGAAAGAAAAATCTACATGATGTATTGCATGTCCCATATATTACTAAAAATTTATTGTATGTGGATCTCAAATGACTAAGCAGAATCTATAGGTTTCGTTTAATAAGCATGGATGCTTCATTGAAGAGTTTCGTAATGGTTGCAAATTGATTGCTCATGGTCATAGACAAGTCAGGATGTTCACTTTGGATGCCACTTTACCACAGCTAAAATTAGCCATGTTTGCTTATGGCTCAATTACAATTAGAGACTTAGAAATATGGCATAAGAGAGTGAGGCATGTTAATCTTCTACGGCTGCAAGTGATGTAGAAGAAACAACTTGTGATAGGTCTACCCAAGTTTGCATACACTGATATTGGTCATATTTGTGATGCGTGTCAATTTGGTAAACAGTCAAGGTTGCCTTTTGTTAAGCACGTACGGAATAGTACATGACCATTGCAGTTGATTCACTACCATGTGTGGGGGCTAGTCTATAATGCATCTATGGGAGGTTCCAAATACTATGTGACATTCATTGATGATTTTAGCCACTATACTTGGGTGTATATATTGAAAACAAAAGATGAAGTGCTAGCTATTTTTAAGCAGTTTAAGAAGCATGTTGAGAAATAATTTGATTGCTATATCTCTTCTTTGAGATCGGACAGCGGTGGGGAGTATGTATCACATGAGTTTGACAAATTTTTGACTGAAAATGGCATACCTAGGCAGCTTACATGCAACTACACTCCACAACAAAATGGAGTAGATGGATAGAAGAACAGGGTATTGATGGAAGCTACTCATGCAATGATGAATGAGAAGAATATGCTACTCTATTATTGGGTTGAGGCTATTATGACAGCCATGTATATCTTGAACAGGATTCCCACTACAAGCATTCATGATGTGACACCCTTTCGGAGGTTGTATGGTTACAAACCTGATGTTAGTCATATGAAAGTATTTGGGTATATTTCTCATGTGTATATTCCTAATGAGAAGAAAAAGAAGTTGGATTGGAAAGCACATAAGTGTGTATTTATTGGTTATGCACAGGAAAAGAAGGCATATAAATGTTATGATCCCTCTACATGGGAGACACTTGTGAGCAGGGATGTTATATTTGATGAGATGGCTACTTGTATGCATCACCTATAGTAGTACCATCTAATATGCATTCTGCACATGCTTCTACAATTGATTTGTAGCAAAGTACTGCATTGACAGGTCCTAGTGTGATAGATGTATCTTCCTCTATATCTCCATGGACATGGAGATTGTGTAGTTCTGGCTCACTGTCCACTAACACCACTATGTCAGTGAGGGGGAGATATGATGTGATGGAAAATAAAGGGAAAGAAAAAGTCTTTGAGGATGCATTTGGTATGATGATACCTGGCATGATGACTTCAGGCTATGAGCTGGCAGTCTAAACAGTGAACTTGGTGTTCCGACTGTGTATACGCCTAGTATTAGGTAGAATAGGTACATTTCACCTCATGAGAGAGGGGAATCAAGTAGTGCACCACAGCTTAGATACTTGCACAGGGTTAGGTATCCCATGGATAGATTGACTTAAAGTGGTTACTTTGTGAAGCATTATTCTTATATGAAGAAGGTTATGGAAGTTAAGGAATCTGCCACTTATGTTGAAGTAGTGATGGATAAGAATTGGTGCATAGCTATGGATGAGGAAACAAATGCCTTGGTTGAAAATAGTATTTGGGATCTTGTTCCACTGCCAAATGGAAAAAAGACCATTGACTACAAATGGGTCTATAAGATTAAATGCAAGTCGCATGGCAGTGTAGAGAAGTACAAAGCCAGGTTGGTCGCTAAGGGTTATGCTCAGCAGTATAGACTAGACTACGAAGAAACTTTTAGCCATGTTGCCAATATGGCAAGCATATGAATAGTGATTGCATTGGCTACTGCTAAAGGCTAGAAATTGCACCAAATGGATGTCAAGAATGCTTTCCTCAATGGTGAATTGGAAGAGAATGTTTATATGGATCAGCCCGAAGGATATGTATACCCTTAATTTCAGCATTATGTATGCAAGCGGAAAAAAATATTATATGAGCTGAAGCACGCTCCGAGAGACTAGCATGCAAGGATTGAATGTAAACTTCTTAATACACCTCTTGATCAGAATGTCGAGTTGGACATTAGCACTACAATAGCACTAGAGCTGAAATTGATAATGCGACTATGTACATGTAGATGGTTGGAAGCTTGATCTACTTAACCATCACTAGGCTTGATTTGAGTTATGCTATTGGGCTCATAAGTCAGTTCCTACAGAAGCCCAGAAAGCCACATTTGATGGATTATGAGATATGTAAAGTCCACTATAGATTATGGGATGTTCTTTGAGAAAGATAAGGCCTTGAAACTGGTTGGATACACAGATGCAGATTGGGCAAGATTCTCATATGATCTCATGTCTATGAGTGGTTATGCCTTTGGCTTTGGAAGTGGAATGATCAGCTGGAGGAGGAAGAAGCATCCAATGGTTGCATTGTCTAGCATTGAGAGAGTACAGGGGTGCTGCGTTGGCAGCATGTGAGATTGCATGGCTGCTCAAGCTTATGGCTAATTTGGACATACATGTGGATGCTCTAGTGACTTTATTTTGTGACAATCTCAGTAGTGTACTTCTGGCAACAAATCTAGTATACCACCATGCCAAAACTAAACACATTGAGATACACTACAGTTTTATCAAAGAGATGGTTCTTGCAGGCAGAAGAATAGATCTTATCTATGTGAAGATGAATGAACAGGTTGTAGATATCTTTATCAAGTCTTTGGGTAAAGATAAGTTCAGTGTTTTCCAACAGCTACTTGGTGTACATATGTTGTCTTGAACTTGAGGGGGAGTGTTAAGACTTCAAGCTCTTTCACCTTTGGTTAGTGTGTACCCAACACTTAGTTGTTGTTGAGCTATCTCCATATGCGGACATTGAATAAGTCGATGACTCTAGGTTTAATCACGGTTAGTGTAGACGGTCAGTTAGACCTAAGTGTTGTATTCATTTCAGTTATGTGTGATTATGGAAGAATGAGAAAGAAAGGAGATAGCATGCTACTACTCTCAGTTGCCTCAACACTTCTCTGACTTTCAACATATTGGTCCAAGATGACCAAGGCAACTGAGCAAATTTCAAGAGACTTCTTTGCATGAGCCAACCCCTAGTATTGGGTTTTGAAGTATCCATGTAAACAACCAAATCAACTAAGGGATAGGTAGAGTATCACTCAACTCCTCTTTGGCATCCATGCTTTTGATGCTCTCATCTTCTCTTAACAAAGAGTTTTTGAGCCTTTTGTTCCTTGTCTTCACCATGGTCTCGATCACAATAGGAAGCTAGAATGGTGATGAAGAAGCAAGATGAGCATGTGTGAATAGGTGAGAATGATGATGAGAAAGAAGGCGCTAATCATTCGTGGTTGTGAACACTTATGATAGAGAACGAGAATGTTTTCTAGCCACTGCCCTTTGTATTTTTCCCTTTCCACTAAAACAATGAGTAACACTCCCAAAAAAGTGAGATCTATCTCTACATTGATTAATAGTGGTACTCCCAGTTTGTATAACATATGACCTTTGGCCCCTCTCTTGTACTTGATATAATTGCCAATGCAACACTTCAAGTAAACAACACCTTCCAATTACCTGAAGTCCATTGCATGTCCCACCAACCATGCATTTTTGGTTAAACATTACAAGACCTTTAAAATATCACTCAAACCAAGGCATCATGATTGTATCAAAGCTTTAAAAACATATTGACCATAAAGGTTTTTCCCATGAACAATGCTTCTTCGAAGAAAATACCACAAGAACATAAACTTCCACATTGCTTGAAATGGAATTGCAACAAGAATAATAATATACTGCACCTCTTACAGCAAGACCACAACTTGGGGAGCATTTGGTTGAACTTAAAAAATAATTAGAAGAATGAAAATATTTAGAACTATATCCCCTTGGTATCTCCCTAGGAGAATGACATCCTGCAAACGGACAAACAACCAAAAGGGTAAAAAAATCATAGGTTGCTGCTTCAAGCATCATTGCAAAAACCTAAAGTAAATTGACTGCAACCAGTATCTCATCTTGTAATTCTTTCTTTGTATCCTCATAGTTAGATTGAATCAATCTCCACAACCTAAAAACATTAATGGCTAGTTTTATAATGTCACCTTGTAGTGTTACTAAAATAAAAGTCCCTTGGCCAATATCTTTAACAATTTGATATGGACCTGTTAATTGCAACTTAAGCTTTCGAGGATGTTTTCCAAGTTTAGAATTATAGACCATAATAAGATCTCCTTCCTTAAATATCTTGCTTTTGATATGCCTTTTGATCTAATTTGAATGTACTACTATTGACAAGTAGTGGGAAATTATCCTATCCTCATCAAGTTGTATTAACTTTTTCAATCTATCCTTCACTCTGAATCCTCATGAGGTAATTGATGAGTTATTGCCACTCTCAAGCTAGGCACTAAAAACTCCATTGGTACAATTGCTTCCATGCCATAAACCAACTTGAACGGAGTAATTACCATGGTTACTTTGTAAGTAGTTCTAAAATACCACAATGTTGAATCTAATTTAATATCCTAATCTTTGCAGTTATCACTTACTATCTTCTTTAGAATCTTAAGTAAAATATTATTAAAACTCTCTGCCTATCCATTAGCCTAAGGATGATAGGGTGTTGACTTCTTATGAAGAATCACGTGCCTGGAAGTTAACCCCTAAATAAGTTCATTCAAAAAATGCTTACCACGATTACTTATCAACTCTATGGGGTAGCCAAACCTGGTCATTATGTTAGAATAAGGAAACTAAGCAACACTTGCTGTTGTGTTATCCAACAATTAGGCTTTGGCTTTAACCCACTTAGTATAGTAATCTGTACATACCAAAATATACTACTCTTTTTCTCTTGCTAGCTATTGGTTTAATAAAGCCTACAAAATCAATGCCCCACTTCTAAAATGGCTCTAAAGGCAACATTGGATGATCTTGCATCCTATCTCTTGGTTGATGTTGACCTTCTTGCATATAGGTAATACATTCCCTTGCATATTAATAAGCATCTTTGAGTATAGTTGGGAATCATATACCTGCATGAAGGAACTTCTTTCCTATAGTTTCACTTGAGAAGTATCCTCTTGATAGTCCTCATGTGCTTCATAGAGTATAGTAGGCTATTCTTCAATAGTAACACACCTTCTCAAGACATTATCAATTCCATGCATGTAAAGTACTCCCATGATGACTTTAAAGTGTCTACTTTCCAATGTCAACCTTCTCCATTGATCTCTAGTAGACAACTTTGCTAGCATTATTATATCAAGCCTCCATTTCTTGGCAGATGCCTAGGATGAGAGCAAAAGTACATACCATGGCCAGTCTCCCCACAATTATAGTAAACATACTCTCTTTCTTGTCTCCTTAGACCCCGATTGCCTTCATTTGTGAGGGGAGGGGGCCATACTCCTTGCACTAAATTCAACAAAAGGTTTTTAAGTTGATTAGTAATGCATTGTAGGAGCTTTTGCTATGGCCTCTCTGGTTTGGGTGGGGCCTCTGCTATTTCTCTAGACCTTGGCATGGTTGGTAAAACTTGCATGGGCTCAACTCCCCCCTTCAACTGGACTTGATACTTTAGTTTCCTATCTTTCTCCCTAGCATAAGTGACTGATTCTTTATAGGATGTGGGAAACTTGCCTTTGACCTTCTCCCTTAGTAGAGGGTGGAGTCCGGCCAGAGAACAATCTTTCTTAAGGCAATCAGGTAATCTCTCTCCCTCGAGTAAGGAGACTATCCATTTATCTCACAATTTTATAAACATGCATTCATATGCTTGGTAATCCCCTGATAAGGTTTGGGAAAAATCTAGGAGTTGTCTCCAAAGATCTTTAGGAGGATCTGTATCTTGGTACTCGTGCAAGAATGCAGTCGTGAGATCCTCCCAGTTACCCCTTCTAGCCTGTAGAAGAGCTTGATACCACACTCGAGCATCACCCTTTAGAACTAAAGAGAAGGCCCATACTTTGGTTGCTTCATCATCCTGGCATGTGACTAGGAAGGCCATTTCTAAGTCATTCAAAAAGTCTAGAGCTTTCTCCCCTTTGTGCCCAAAAAAGCTTGGAAAAACCATGATAGGAAGATGTTGATTTAGCTCAATACAAAACAAAGATGAACACATCTAGGCCCAAGTCATATCTTATTGATGGTAGAATGAATGGATTCATAGATGTATTAATCTCAACAAGACGACGAGGGCCCAATAAGCCCCTTATGATATTTTGGAATCTAAGCTTTGTGCTAGCTATTATGCACACGGTTTACCTAGCAAGAGGATGGATAGGTCCATACAAATCCCTATGGTTCATGGGATGCACTTAGAGTGGAATGAATATGTGCACATTAAAGGAGATGTTATAATCCAAAATAGGAAATATTATGGGATCAAGGGACAATAAGATCTCTCTCAATCTCTCAGCTCCAAAATAGAAGACCAACCTTTGCTGAAAATGTATCTTTCTACTAATGCACACATCCACCCTAATGTTTTGAACCGATTGAAAGTTGTAGAAAATAGGATTATTCATTTATACATTAACTACAAATTTCCACTACAAACTTTCATGAAGCGTGTTGTTGAAGCTCTGGCCTCTTAGATCCCACCATTCGAGAGATGCGAAGGATTTGCTCACCAATGATTAGCTAGCTTTGGTGTGACCATCATCAGCCTTGTAAAGTTCGTAGGCTTCGATAGCTACCTTCTCAATTACTTTGAGCATTCTTGCTAGTAGTAGTTGAAGCTCGTCACTATATGTAGCCTCTCACCAATACCGCATACTATCGATGTGTAACTCCCCCTCCAAAAACTTGTTAGTCCCTGAATTTGAAAGTGCCTTCACCACTTGAACATGAGGCTCCTTAGGGAGTGTCTTTACACTAGACACAAAGCACTCAACACAATGCCTTGACCTAGAGACTTGATGAGAGCAAGATTTCTCTTGAAGCAAAGAAGGGTGTGTATAATTAACTTGCTTTACTTGTATACGTGCCATTTGCCGATAAAGATTCCTCTTCTCTTGAGCTTCTTTTGGAGACTATAGTGGTACTCTTGAGCAATGAATCCCTTGAATAGGGTTTGATAAAGATTCTTTCCTAGTGATTCCTTGACAAACACTCGTTGAAGAAGAGGACAACTCCTTAGATGTTTCTTCCTTCATAGAAATTGTAGAGCGTAGCTTGATAAGTCCTCAGCGGGGGCACCAAAAATGAGAGTTGAAAAGATGAGTGGGTTGCCTCTTACCCACCTAGCCTCCAATCCTCACTAAGAGAGCTAAAGAAGGATACCACCTAGCAAAGGGAGGATAGGCTAGGACATCCCTTTCCTCAAAGAGAATGGAAAGAACCAAAACACAACTTCATGAGAGAGAATTTGTAGCCCATCTTAATGGAAATGAAGATGATGGAAGGTTAAGAGAGGTGATAGCTCCTAAATTCTCCCATGAACATATATAGAACATGAGAAAATAAGGATTTCTTACCAATAGAGTATATGAAAAGTCTTACTTAATAAGTTTAGGTATGAATAGGACATCCCTTTCCTCAAAGAGAATGGAAAGAACCAAAACACAACTTCATGAGAGAGAATTTGTAGCCCATCTTAATGGAAATGAAGATGATGGAAGGTTAAGAGAGGTGATAGCTCCTAAATTCTCCCATGAACATCTTTTAGCAGACGACTTGATCTTGAGTGTACTTGATAAGCACGTACCAAAAGACACTAGACGAATAGTATCAAGAGATACTGATGCTTGTGGCTCGAAGCTTGAGACCTTCAGAATGACCTTCAAAATCTCCCCTCCTTGATTTGATGCTAAGGGGGGTGGTGGACAACTTCAAATTCAGTGGATCAAAGTGGCAGAGGCTTGGTTTGAGTGTCAGGAGAGAGAATAATGGAAAGATGAAGCTTTGAGTTCTTGGCTATGGCAGTCACAATTAGGGTTTGCAGGGCAGCCTGGTTTTTCATAGATTGCAAAAGCTGTAATGCATCATTTCCAATACTTTTTGTATAGAAATGAAGCTTACTTCATGGACTATCAATGCCCTATGATGATGCCTTGAATCGCAGTGTGTACAAAGAACGAGATGAGTACGAACAGGGCGGGCACAATTCTCAAGGTCGCAGGTGACATGAAGAAGTGCTCTGATGTGGGAAACAAGTCCTCAGAAGGAAGCGTTAGGAGATACTAGCTAGATGTGGAGATATAAGAGCTCCAAGCAAGGTTGGTAATGCTTGGCTATGGCTACCATGGAAGGTTGGTGAAGATATAATAAGAAAATGAGCTCATTGGTTGGACTTGAGCTGATGAGCAGAGTTGGTGGAAGGGGGGTTTACTAATCTGAACTTATGTATGCTATGATCACCATGGCTCTAATACCATGTAAAAACATGGATCTAGAACATGGCTTGAGGCGAAAGCTATGGAGATCAGAAGAGAAAGAGTGAGTTTATGAAGACACCGACATGACTGATTGTTACACAAGTGAATTAGGTACACAATCTTGTGTATAAACTGACAATGACACATAGACTTTACTGAAGGACAAAAGTACTATGACATTGCATTAGAAAAGAGAGCAAGTATAATACTTTATAGGAAACTAGATGGTAGCACTTCTACTATGCTTATGGGATTCTAGTGTTGAGCCCACACTGCTCCATACAAAGAGGCTAAGTAGGTGTGATTGCAAAAATCTCAACATCAGGTTTGCATGGTGGCCTAGCTATCAAGTATTGCTAGTAGGTAGGCCATGGATCTTACAAGCGGACTATGAAGTTGATATACCTACTAGTCAGTTGATCTTTGGTAGAGGTGCCCAACATGTGATAATGGATGCATATCCTGAATCTCCTCAAAGTGAGAAAGTACATTTATCTTCGTCAAAACTAGATGCATCAGATGATCCATTTGCTAGTGAGACATCAACAAGTGACAAATACAAAGATGGGTCCACTAGAGATGATACCTATCAAGTAACTTTGAATGAACTGATAGAGGTTCGGGATAGGATAAGAGATAGACGTCATTGAGTTGGTGGACCTTGGGACGATGAATGATTCATGGCCAATTAAATTAGGATCCATGCTCAGTTTGGAAGAAAGTGAGGATTATGTGTTCTTGATGTAGGAATTTTACGACATCTTTGCTTGGAGCTATGATGAGCTGAGAGTATTCCTCCCAGCCTCTGGCTATTTATACCATTCCCCTAAAGGAAGATAGCCACCCTATGCGACAAAAAGTAAGGTGTATGCCTTTCAAACTAAGGGACTGACTATTTGAGGAGTTGACAAAATTATAGAAAGATGGCCTAATACTTTTGGTACAACACACGGAGTGGTGTTTGTTAGTTGTTATCAAGAAGAATAATAATAATCAAATTCTACTTTTCATAGATTTTAGAGAGCTTAATAAGTAGATTATTAAGGATTGCTATCCATTAGCATTCATTGATGAAATTTTAGATCAATTAGCAGGTAGGAAAATCTATTCATTTATAGATTTCTTTGCTCAATACAACCAAAGGGCTATTGTAGAGAAAGATAAGCTAAAAATGACATTTATCACTATCTTTGGTACCTTTGCATATCACGTGATGGCCTTTGGGTTATGCAATGTGCCTGGCCCTTGGCAATGAACAGTTGATAAGACTTTTGGTGATATTTTCTGAGAGGAGTTAAAAGTTTTCATCGATGATCTAGGGGCAGCCACCATAAGGGATGATCAATTTAAGAAAATGTTTTTAGCATTGCAAAAAATTTTGTATTGCTCTTAATCCACGAAAGTGCCTCTTTGGAGTGCCCTATGGGTTGTTAAATATATATTTTTGGAGTCCCAATATATTCTAAATAATGAAGAATGGGACTTGAAAGATTCCCAAATTCGTCAAAATTATGTTACATCTTTTTAGAATGTCCACCAACATGAACTAGACTTGTTTAGAACAGACTTCACACCGTATTGGGTAGATGATATAGTCCATATCCTAGAGAATGGATTGCTTGAATAACCCATAGAAAAGCTAGGTTAAAGAGACTAATTTTGAAGATCCAACCCTATCAATTGATTGCCTGTCAATTATATCAACTAGGATAGGACTAACTTTTAAGAAGATATGTCTATGAACACAAAATGCACGATGGCTTATGGAAGCATATGGTGGGATTGCTGGAGAACATTTTAGTGGAGAAACCACAACACATAAGATGCTCGAGTATCAACTATGGTGGCATATGCTATTCCACGAGGTAGCTAAGTTTGTGAAGCACTATGATGATTGCCAATAAACCAAAGTCCCTATTCATAAGGACAAAATGAAGTTGACCCCCGTGATGATCGCACACCAGCCATTTGAGAAATATAGACTTGATTTCATTGGTCCAATTAGCCCTACGGCATTGTACACCAGTCATTTGAGAAATATAGACTTGATTTCAATCAGCCCTACGGCATAGTACTCACAAGCTAACTACATCATTATTGCCACAGACTATCTAACCAAGTGGGCAGAAGCTCGAGAAACTCACAAAAATGACGCTAGCACCACAACCAATTTCCTTTGGGAGCAAGTAATCTCACGGTTTAGTTGTCCCATCGAGTTGGTTAGTGACCAAGGCACACACTTCATCAGTGAAGTGATTGCTCACTTCTTATTCACCTTCTTGATAATCCACATAAAATCCTCACCATATTATCCTCAAGCTAATGGTCAAGTTGAACCCATGAATAAGATCTTAGTGAATGTCATAACAAAGGTAGTCTCTACTTCACATAGTGGTTGGAACAACAAGCTCACGACAGCTTTATAGGTATATAGGATGACCTACAAAATAGCCATAGGATAGACCCTGTTCAAATTAACCTACAAAATTGAAGCAATTCTACCAATGGAATTCTTTGTTTCAAGCTTAAGAATAGCAATCTTGGAGATATGGGAGGGCAAAGAAGTATGGACAACTCATTTGGTAGAGCTAGAACACCTATCCAAGATTGGTCTCATTGCAACCCATGCCCTAATCTATGAGAAGGTGCAATGCAAAAGTCGGTTTGACAAGCATGTTAAATAATGAGACTTCGAGCAAGGAGACCTAGTCTTTCTATACTCTGTTAAGCGACACAAGTAGAAGATGAAATTCACGGGGGTTGGGACCTTTCAAGGTTCGCAATATTAGTAGAATAGGCAATGTAGAACTCAAAACCTTAGAGGGGAAAGGCATAAAATTTTTCAATGGAAGTCACATAAAAAAGTATTACCCTCCATCACATCCACTCCGCGAACCTCCAATGATAGAACCACCAATAAATGTGAGAGTTGCAACTATCACTGAAATGGATGATGAGGATGAGGAAGCTGAAGCACCAGCCTACCTACATATAACAATGACCACTCAAAAGGCATACACCTTTAACACCAAGGGAGCTGACTATAATATCTTAATGTATGATCAATGAACCACTATTAGTCAACCCCAATTGCAACCAATCAATGCAAAACTCAACCCAATCCACTCTTATGGAAATGAAAACTAATGGTCTCTATCGAGGTTGAGAGCCTACCCATCATCTTTTGTGTACTACCTAACAAACAAAGTGTTTGCAAGGAATCACTATCAGGTGCGTGTTTAAAAAACAAGTTCATTGTAATGTTGACTAGGACTCACAACACATCCACCTTGCCATATGCAATGTTAGAATAATAATGGATTTCAATAAGGACATCACAGTCACCCAAAAGCCCTATAGTGCCACCAGTAGTAGTGTCAACCCTAAGAAGGGGGTAGTGCACCACAACACATACACCCATTAAGAAGTCCCACCACCATCTAGAAACCACACCCAAAGCTACGGATCAAACAATCAATTGGATCTTGAAACATAGACCACAACCTCACAAAATCCAACCATTAGGAACTCATAATTTTCATGCCTCACATTCTAGACCTAAATGGAGGAGTTGGTGCTCCTATGGTATGCAAATTTCTAGGCTCCGCTTGACCCCAAAAGCCATATTTCATGCCCATGGTTACTATGAAGTTAACCCCTTGGTGTGGCTGCCCAAACTCACAAGTGGCATGTATACTCCTCAATCCCAAGCTCCAAAAAATAATGCCCAGAAAAGTAAATCAAAGCAAGATAAAAGAAAAGCCAAGAGGAAGGGTGGTCAATCCATGTGTACTCCAATGGTCTATCAATCGTTTCAATGAGCAACCAATCATCAATGAGCTCTGACCTAATAACTCTAATGTAATTATCACTACACAATCTGATGACAAAGCATCAACCAATATTCAAACGCAATTAACTTCTCAAACCATGCTCACCAAATGCGATGGGAATCCCAAAGTAGAAATACCACATCCAATCTGTCCAATCCAATTAAACCAAAGCCACCAATAGGCCTTAAGCCATTGTAGCAATGATGATCCATTCTTGAATTGGCTTCCAACATGGCCATGGATATAGGAGATGACTTAATAATGTGCATCCAACAATTGAACTCAACTTTCACATTGTTTACTAGAAGTTACAAACACTTGGACTTAGGCCTACTTGACGAATACATAGCAAACGAGGTGCGTTCATTGTAGTGTTCTTTGGGAAGAATATGAATTCATCTTTACAAATGCCTCCACCATTTCATAAGAGTTGATTGCCAATGAAATTTCAAGGGAACAGGCCTTAAGCCAGTGCTTAATCATATCCTTCAAGAAGAGAAAAATTCCCATGCCACCATAGGAACTTGCTGAGCTCCAACAATTGCTTGAATCTGAGTCTGATTTCTTATGCAAGTGGTATACTCTATGCATTCAATGGGAACAAGAGGATTATCAAATCATGATCAATGCAAAGCAACAACGGGCCATCAAGAGTTTAGAGTATGACCAAACATATGTGGCTCCAACCTCATTGTTGACGGTATTAGTAATGACAAGAAATCAACCATTAGAAGACAATATCATGCTGCATCCAAGATATGTTGAGAGATAGGCATGTGAACCCTATGTATGCAAGGATGGATAATGATAGCTAGGTGTGAATGAATTGAAGGGCAGAGGGAAACCCTAACCCTAGCCATCCAGAGGCTATTTAAACAATCTAAATATCACTCTCAATGTAGAGGAGAGTGTACTAGTTGTACTTGTGAACAACTCATTAAGCAAGATTTTATTTTTGTACTTGAGCTCTCTCTCTTCCTCTTGTGCACACTCTCTTGCTCTCACTCTAATATTTCAACATGGCATCAGAGCCATCTTTGATCCCTTTAGGTTCCCTAAACCTCAGCTCAACTTAAGTGCACAAGAAAAGCTTCATTTTTCCACCTTGGTCTTTCAACCTCCATAGCCAGCCAATACCTACCTCCATTGGAGGAGCTTGTGTGAGCAAAAGATAGCATATTTTGCATTGCTTTATTTTGGAGATTTTCTTTTCAACTCAGGGCACTTTAGCATGTGTAAAATAAGTTTAATCTATCAATGGAAATGAACAAGAAATAAAAAATATTCCAAGCTACAAATGTCAAGAAACGAACTAAACTGAGATTCCAGCATGGCCATGCCATGGAACAACTTCCATTACCATAGCACAATGTAGCCATGGGTTGTCATCCAAGTACAAGAATGTGAAAGACAAGAATGATGAAATTTTTGACAATGCCCAAAGAATGATGCTACATTAGCATTTCTTGCCTTTTATACTAAACCCTAAGTCCTCTTTCTCTTGGCTCAAGTATCTACAAAGTTTTATACTTGGAATAGGCTTTTACTCTCATGTTGATAATTTGCTTCATTACAAATCATCCCCTCCTAGAGATGTTTTGTCCTAAAAAATGAAGATAATGAAGCATTAGACAAGTCAATAATGAAGCAAATTATGTCGATGAAGATCCATAAGCATGTGGAAGCACTTTGTGTGAAGAAACATCATAATGAACCTGAAACAGTGAATTGACTGCTTGCTATCCAAATAGAGCTGCATCAATAGATTTGCCATAACTTTTGACTGGAGTGTCCAAATTCAGTGTTTGAAGAGTAGAAATGAAATATACACCTTGAAGCATCATTCCATACCATCAAGACCATTTTTTGATGTCATTAAGGCAATTTAATCAATAACAGTATTTTTAAACAACAAGATGTCCTTGCACATATTATGATCATTCATCTTGCAAAAGCCATGGAAAAGCATCCAAATAAGGAGAGGGTTGCCAAGTGGACTCTTCCATAGGTAGCCCCTTCCATTTGATCAAAAATTCAGTGAGTGTTTGATTCCTAAGAACCTTTTCAAGCTTCCAAATAATATTCTCAAGTTCATAGACAATCAGTCCATCTACATCAAGTGGTGGAAGCTCTTCAATAACTTGTACATCCTGTCCAATATACTTCTTTAATTGTGATACACGAAAAATATCATGTATGAGAGTAGTTGAGGGTAATTGGAGCTTATATGCAAGCTCTCCAATCTTTTCCAACACCAAATATGGGCCATAAAATCTGTGAGCTAACTTGTTATTTCCACCCTTAAGGGATGCATAATGAGTCTTGGGCACCTTCAAGAAGACCCAATCTCCAACATCAAACTCCATGTGCCTCTGCCTATCATCAGCATAGGACTTCGTGACATCTTGTGCCTTTTGTATGTTTTCTTTACATTGCTTCATAAGCATCTTCGTTCTTTCTAACTCATCCTTTGCTTGTGGATTCACATCTTCATGAAACATGGTTGAAGGAATTTGAGCCTTGTATCCATGAATGCTTCAAAAGGAGCCATCCCAATGCTCATATGATATGTGTTGTTGTAGCAAAATTCAGCAAGATGCAACCAATTATCCCAAGATGATTGTGCGTCTATCATGACAAAAGTGTCTTAAGTACACTTCCACCCATCGATTAACCCTCTCGGTTTGACCATCAGTTTGAGGGTGGTAAGCCATATTAGGGGTAAGAGTAGTGCCATGGAAGTAAAAAAACCCTTTCGAAAATTTTCCATGAATCTAGTGTCTCTATCTGACACTATCCTCAAAGGCATACCATGTAACTTGAACACTCCTTCCATGAATTGACCGGCTACTTGCTTTGCTGAAAATTGTGTCTTGGTTGGAATAAAATGGGCTAATTTTGTAAGTCTATCCACCACAACAAAAATGCTATTCAACCATGCCTTGTGGTAGGAAGGCCCGTAATGAAGTCCATTGAAATGTCGATCCATTTTCCTTGTGGGATAGGCAAAGGTTGAAGGAGACCGGCTAGTAATAAAGAAGAATCTTTATTTTGTTGACATTCCAAACAATGAGAAACATACTCCTTCACATCTTGCTAGAACCCTTTCCAATAGAAACTCTTGTGCACTTTTTCAAAAGTCTTAAAGAGACCAAGATGACCAGCCAAGGGCGAAGAATGCATCTCTTGAAGGACTTTTAGCCTAAAACTATTTTGAGGGATCAAATAGACCTTTGCTTTGTACCATAAAAGTCCATTATGTCATTTGAAGTTTGGATATTTTTCATTTACCTCTTACTGTAATTTTTGCATTATTGTGGCAGCATGCTCCTCCATCATATATTCCTCTTGTATGTCATTTATCCAATATTTATATATAGTGGAGATGGTAGATAGATTACATGTCCACATCCTAGAGAGCGCGTCTGCCACTACATTGTCTTTTCCAGCCATGTATGCTATCTCAAAATCATATGATTGAAGAGTTTCCAACTACCTTCTTTGTTTAGGAGACAAGTTGGGCTGTGAGAGGAAATACTTCAACACCCTATGGTCACTTTTCACTTTAAAGTGACTTTCATAGAGGTAGTGATGCCATTTTTTAACTGCATGTACTATAGCTAGCATCTCTTGCTCATATACATGCATTTGTCTCTCTTTTTCATCAAAATTTATGCTCTCATATGCAATGACACCATGTTCTTGGGCTAAAAAAGCCCCCAATCCTCTCCCACTAGCATCTGCATAGATCACAAAGACCTTAGAAAAGTCTGGACAAACCAATATGGGTGCTGAAATGATGAGTTGCTTCAGCTCATTGAAGCTCTTGTCGGCCATTTCATCCCAAAAGAAAGCTTCTTTCTTTAACCTGTCGGTTAATGGTGCAGCCACATGAGCATAATTCTTGATAAATCTTTGGTAGAAAGAAGATAAGCCAAGAAAACCCCTCAATGAAGTGGTATTTGTTGGAGTAGGCCAATTTTTCACAGATTGGACCTTTTTTGAGTCAACCTTGATGCCATTTTCTCCAACAATATGTCCCAAGTATTGTTGGAGTAGGCCAATCTTTCACACATTGGACCTTTTTTGAGTCAACCTTGATGCCAATTTTCTCCAACAATATGTCCCAAGTATTGTTGGAGTAGGCCAATCTTTTACACATTGGACCTTTTTTGAGTCAACCTTGATGCCATTTTCTCCAATAATATGTCCCAAGTATTCTACTTCTTTGATCATGAATGTACATTTCATTGCTTTAGCAAACAACTTGTGACTCTTCAATATGTCAAAAACTTATCTAACATGCTGTAAATGTTCTTTTTTGTCCTTGCTATATATCAATATATCATCAAAGAACACCAAAACTGTCTTGAACAAAAGTGGCTGAAGTATCTTGTTCATTAAAGCTTGGAATGTGGCTGGAGCATTTGAAAGTCCAAAGGGCATAACCATGAAATGATACAATCCCCTCTCAGTCCTAAATGTAGTATTGTATTTATCCCCCTTCTTCATGCGTATTTGATGGTATCCCGATCGCAAATCAATCTTTGAAAAGACCTTGGCATCCTTCAATTCATCCAAAATATCATCAATCCTTGGTATTGGATACCTATTTTTGATAGAGGCCTTGTTCAAATCTCGATAATCTATACACATGCAGAATGAACCATCCTTCTTCTTGACTAGAAGAATGGGAGAAGCAAAGGGAGATTGACTTGGTTGTGTAAGACCCATTTCAAGTAGCTCCTTTACTTGGTGCTCAACTTCTTCTCTTTCCACCTTTGAAAGATGATATGGAAGTTTATTGATAGGCTTGGTATTTTGAAGAAAGTTGATGGGGTGATCCACTTCGCGCTTTGGAGGAAGAGAGGTAGGTGGCTGAAATAAATCATCATACTCTTCCAATAATTTGCAAAGACAAGGATCCATATCTTTTGAAGGAGTAGAGGGCTGATCCTCATCAATCTTTGACAAGAAAAGGGTAAACATACATGCCTTTGCATTGATTTCTCTCTTAATCTTCTTGGTGTTGATCACCTCTAGCTTCTTCTTCTCAATCCCTTGAAGAGTAACTTGCTATCCATGCCATTGAAATTACAATTGCAGCCTATTCAAATCCATGGTAAACCTACCAATACTTTTCAACCAATTGCAGCCAAGTATGACATCAATGGGACCCATCTCCAAGGCAATAAGATTCACCGAAGTGGTACAAGATAATGATAAAGTGATGGGAACATTGGAACAAATCTGATTACTGCTCTCATAAGCTCCATTTGCCACTTGGATTCTTAGTGATGAAGGCATTTCTTGTGTATACAACTTCAGCCCATCAAGAGACCGTGTATTAACAAAGCAATGTGTACTCCCGGTATCAATAAGAATATGAGCAATTCTTCCATTAAGGTAGCCTTTAATGCATAATGTATTGTCCCCTTTGGAACCATTCCAAGCATCACGAGAGACAGAACAAAGCTTCAATGAATCCAAATTTTTCAAAGCATCATCCATGAAGTAACCTCTTCAAAAATCATGCTCACTTTGACATTCTTGGCTTTGGCACATTTTATCTTGTGATTGGGATACCATTTCTCCCCACATTTGAAACATATACCTTTCGTGTACATGTCCTTCGGCTTGTCATTAGACACATGCTTTCCTTGCATAGGAGCTGGGTTTTTGCCACTAATTTTAGTCCTCTTTCCATTTGATCTGTTTTCAGCATTAAAGCTAAAATTACTACCCTGTTTTGGTCCATACACATTAGGAAATGTAGGGATCTTGTAGTAGGTATTTGTTGGCTTCCTTCCTTTGCTGAAATTCAATCTTTGTCTGTCCATAATTTGCAATTGTTGTAGTGGACTGGTTTGGCTGAAAATGTTGCCCTATTCTTTGCTGAAAACTCTTATATTTTTTACCATACCTTTCAACCAATTGTATGGCAGCTTGTAAAGAGGATTGTTTCATAGCTCCCACTTTCAGAGATGGAGAAGATTCAAGCCCAAATATATACTTATTCAACTTGGCATTGTCGGATATTCCATCCACATACATAGAGAGATTAAGGAATTGGTTAGAATAATCTCTAACCGTTAATCCCCTTTACTCAAGAGCATACCACTTCTTCTCCAACTTCCCTTTTTCAATAGTAGACACAAAGACTTCGATCATTGCCCTCTTTAATGCATCCTATGTTAAGAATTCATTACCAATCCTTATCATGTACCGCTGTTACGCGAGCAGTGATTAAGAGCAAGCCTCACTCATAACCCGATAACGAGACGTTAAGGAGTGCCAGTTGGGGTAATTGACTTTGTCGAATGCACAACACAACTTGAAAAATTCAAATATTTTATAATACACCACAAGCCACATATAAAAAAAAGATAAAACACAATGCCTCTTGAAGCTCAAAACAACTAAAAGCCCAAATGTGGGTAGAGCATCACAAACCACAACACGATGAAAATACCAACAATTTGAAAACAAACCAAGTGAGATATATTTTCGTACCTCAATAACCTTGAGCTGATGCTCGGCACTTTGACACCCAAAAGCTCCAACTTCCAAATTGGCATGACAAAAGCTCACTCTAGCATGCGACCCTTCACTCTCCTCTCTCACAAAATACAATTGTAATTAAGGGGGAAGGCCCTTAACTCTCCATTCTCATCTCCTTATATAGTTTTCTATCCACACTCACACACATTAGGCTTTTTGCTTTCAGCTTTTGGCTTTTGCTTTTCTACTGCTTTTCACTATTTTCGTTTTATTCTGCCCTATGCCTGTTTGCAACTTGTTTGGATCATAACTTCGTCATTTGAACTCTGAATATAGTTATTTGGGTACTCAAAACGATCGGAATATATTTGGTCGACAAGTTAGCATGAGCAGAATTACGAAAATCCATAAAAAATGGGCAAAAATACCGATTTTTGTAAATCATATCATTTTTCTCCATCTTTTATCTTGGACGACTTATTCCCTTCCTTGGCCTATTGTTCTTGTAATTGCACACACTTTTAGCACATATGTCCTCTTTTTCTTCAAGGAATACTCGCTGACGATGTAAAACGTACGATCTTTTCCTTTGATCCTTGAGTCTTCAAAATAAACATTCTCTGGATATGAACATGTTTTTTATGCAGTGTGTCCTAGCAGGAATATGATTTTTTGAAATGAACTCCATGCCCAATCACTCATGATTTGAAAAAATATGCAATGTTGGATCCATGATATGCAACCAATCAATCGATGCTATATACAAAAATAATATATGCATTGAAGAAATTGTGCCTAGTCTATCTACATGTGATCATGCGTCATGCAAAATGCAAGCAAAATTTCTTGATTAATTTAAAATTCCTTATCCTCACCTCTCAACTCTCATAAAAAAAATATGATATACTCTGCTCCACCCATCCAAAATCTCATAATCACTCTAGAAAATGATGGTCCTCAAGATGTTGACCAGATAAGAACAACCCATCTCACAATTGGTGGTGTCAACCTCCTTACACACTCAACCAGAGGTTCCTGACTTTGTGATGAGCATCCGAAATATCGTGTGTGAAAGCAATGTGCGTGCTCAATGACATGTGCTTTCTCATGTGCGCGTGCATCTAAGATTTACTACATATAGTTGTAGCAGACCTCATGCCGTGTTAGTGCTCAATGATGGTGCAAAATGTGCATAATCCTAACCCATGGCATGGAAGTATTTGATAAGAATAGGAGACGACCCCCGAGTGTAGTGCATCAACAAGTGTAACGTGAAGTGCTCGTGAATCCATTATCCCCGTGATGTGCAAAAGTCTCAACAAGAAAACATACCTAGCTCCTCAATGTTCGGTAGCTATTTACAAACACAAGCTTCATCCTATTCAAAAAAATACCAAGCTCGACCAAGGCTATCAAGTTTCACACTCAACAAATCAAACAAAATGACAGAAGCAAATCCTAGGCTAAACAAACACAGGAAATCCAAATACGAAATAACAAAACAAACTGTCACACAAACAACTAAGCTAGCAAAAATCAAACCTAACTTGGTGCGCAGATCGGTCACTGTATGCTCACGTAGTGAATCCCGGAAGGTCCCCAAGAACAATGAACTCTACTTTTTGCACAAGTTACAAGGTAAAAAGCATGAACGACAAGAGCAAGAGACCAATTGGGTGCAATCTCCCCCCATGCCTTGTGTGAGCGCTTCACAAAGCATGTATTTTATGTATATTTCCTCTTCATGCTCAATAATAGCCCAATTTACAAAAATATATCAAGCTTTTAGCTTTTGAGTTTGCTTTTACAAAAATAGAAATAAAGCTAATGGATGGTGCCCAAAGAGTCTGGCACACCCAATACAATGCCCAAATAGAAATAACATATCCGTGCGCATGGGCGCATACAAAATAATAATAAATAATCGATGCCTCAATAGACATGACAAAATATAGGCGTGGCGCCTATCAAAATATAATCCATAGATCGAATACTCGCTAGACTCCAATGCTTTCCTCCGACACTGCTGCTATCTCTACACATCAACTGAAGCATTCACAATCGTTAGTAAAATAATACAATTAAACCGACAAAAGTGAATACCTAGCAGTCTTTAGCTACATAAATAAATCAACTGGTTAGAAATAAATCCTAACCTTAATTTATTACGAGTGCGCACTCTAAACTCATAAACGTTTATTAATTTAATATGCATTTTGCGAAATCACCCGCTATGAAATCACCCATGTACACACTAAATTAATGAAATGCCCGAAAAGGACAGGTGTCCCCATCAAGTTCTCGCACAAAAAATCCACTTTGTGTATGAGCCCTGATCATCAAAGTTTACGAAATCCACCGTAAAAGCTCACGGAATCCACCGTGGCACGGAATCCACCGTGAAATATGCCTCCTGGCATCATACCCCCGGGGTGGGATAGCAATTGACCTCAATTGCTATTAGCTCAATGTGGAGCTAACAGAGTGGGGAAAGCATTTAAGTCTCTAGCGTGCATCCATTGTGCTTCCTCTACAGGATGGTTCTTAGATTTAACTAGATATCTAGAATACCTTCGGCCAGTTCTAGTGGTCATAAAGTCAGTGTCTATGATAGCTTCTGGTTCAAGTATTTCAGTCTCTTCCTCTAATAAAGGTGGGTTTTCATAAACAGGGTGTACAGGTAATTGGCCTCTAAATGGTCTCAATAAACTAATGGGAAATGTGTGAATTTTCCAATGAGATGGTAATTCTAACTTGAATGCATTATCATTAATTTTATGAATGATCCTAAATGGTCCATAGAATCTGGGAGCTAATTTGACAACTGGATGTCTATCTACACTTTGCAGTCTACGTTTTTCTATTCTCAGCCAAACATAATCATCAACTTTGAAATTCATGGCTTGTCTTTTCTTGTTGGCTTGTTTGGTATATGATTGCTGGGCTTTAGCAATCATATCTTTAACCTCATCAAAAATACTATTATGCATACTAGCAATATCATCAGCACTCTGAATTCTATTAGACAAAGATGCAACAGATGTAGATAATCTATATCCATAAATGACTTCAAACGGTGCTTTCTTTGTAGATGTATGCGGTGTATTGTTATATGCAAACTGTAATAAATGCAAATGAGTGTCCCATGTCTGAGGTTTAGAAATAGTATATGTACGTAAAAGATCTAGAATGGTGATGTTTGTGGCTTCTGTTTGTCCATTAGTTTCTGGATGAAATGCAGATGAGAAATCAATCTTTGTGCCTAGGTTAACAAATAGAGTAATCCAAAAGTTGTTACAAAATCTAGAATCACGATCTGAAATAATAACTTTTGGCAATCCATAGTTAGTAAAAACAGTTTTCAAAAACAATTGTGCTGCTTGTGATGCTATTAAAGTTTTCTTACATGGAATGAAATATGCTTGTTTACTAAATCTATCTACAACTGTCCAAATCATATCATGGTTAGATTTAGTATTTGGTAAACCAGTAATGAAATCCATAGAAATTTGTTCCCAAGGTTTAGATGGAATAGACAAAGGCATAAGTAATCCATACTGTTTACCATGATGTCTCTTAACTCTTTGACAAATCAAACATTCAGAAACAAAGTTAGATACATCAACATCCATATGCGGCCAATAAAAATCTTCAGTTAACATACGTAAGGTAGATATGATACCTCTATGACCTTGATATGGGGGACAATGAATTTCATTCAAAACAAAAGATCGGAATGGAATTGTAACACACAATCTCTTTTCATAAAACATAAATCCATCATTATATGACAATGAATCAACAGGAATGAAATTATTTTGAACTAATTTATTCCAATCAGAATGAAAAGTAATATCTTGGTGATATGTATCTTTCATAGCAATCAAAGAATCAAAAGATATGACAGAAATATTATGAATGGCAGGTCTTCTACTCAATGCATCAGCCACTACATTTTCTTTTCCAGGTTGGTATTGAATGATAGGATGAAAACTTTGAATAAACGAAGCCCATTTGATATGACGGTCAGAGATTTGAGATTGGCTAAGTAAATGTCTAATACTTTGCTGATCGGTCTTGATCATAAATTCTGAACCCATTAAGTAGTGTTTCCACTGTCTTAATGCTTGTACAACTGCTAATAGTTCTTTGTCATATGTGGAATATTTTAGCTCAGAGGGTTTCAACTTACAACTAGAATATGCTATAGGATGATTGTCTTGCATAAGTACGGCTCCTATTCCTGATCCACTAGCATCGGTCACTACTAGAAAGAATGGTCTATTAAAGTCAGGCAACTATAGAACAGGAGCATTGGTTAATGCATTTTTCAGTAAGTCAAAGGATTTCTGTTGATTTTCGGTCCATTGATAAACAATTCCTTTCTTCAGAAGTTTGGTTAATGGTAAAGCAAGTAATGAAAAATTACGTACAAACTTCCTATAGAAACTAGCAAGACCAAGGAATGAGCGTAACTCATGCATGTTTTTAGGGACATGCCAATTCAATATTGCATCAATTTTCTTAGGATCAACTTTAATTCCATCAGATGATACAATATGACCTAAATACTCAATTTCTGTTTTAAAGAATTCACTCTTTTCAGGATTTGCATACAGTTGATTTTCTTTCAATAACTGAAAAACCAATGACAAATGCTCATAATGTTCTTTCTCATTTTGACTAAACACTAAAATATCATCAAAGAAAACAATTACACAATACTGATATTTCAAAAAGATACGGTTCATCATTCTACTAAAGGTAGCAGGTGCATTAGTCAATCCAAATGGCATGACCAAAAATTCGTAGTGACCAAACTGTGTTCTGAATCCAGTCTTGAATATGTCAGACTTATCTAGTCTCACCTGATGATAACCAGACTTAAGGTCAATTTTACTAAATAAAGCAGATCCTTGCAGTTTGTCCATAAGGTCATCAACTCTAGGAATAGGATACCTATTCTTTATAGTGATCTTATTTAAAGCTCGATAGTCAATGCACATACGATAGGTATTATTCTTTTGTTGACTAACAATACAGGTGTACCGAATGGAGAACTGCTAGGTCTAATCAATCCTCTATTTAGTAATTCCTTAACTTGACTCTGGATTTCTTTTGCTCTATCTGGTTATGCCTATATGGTGCTTTGCAAGGTGGTTGTGTGCCAGGGATCAAATCTATCTTATGGTCTTCTGGACGTGAAGGAGGTAAACCTGGTGGTAGGTCTTTTGCAAAATAGTCCTTAAAATATGCAAGAAATTCTTTATGCCTAGGGTGCATATGATTTTCCTTTACTTGCAATTCATTCACCCAAATGAGATAGGATTTACTACTCTTGCGTAATGCACGTTTAGCTTGAGTATGCGAAAGCAGTGGAAAAACATTAGATGCATGCATACCATACAAGATAATAGATTTTCCTTGAAAATTAATATTCATTGTGTGTGTGGAATAATCTATATCTGGGTTATGCTGGTGTCGCCAAGGCATACCTAAAATAATGTCACTCGACTGTAATGGAACAACTAAGAAAATTTTTCTTTCAGTATGTGAACCAATTTGAATCTCTAACACTACAAGGGACTGGGGCAATAGCGACGCCGATTAGTGACGGCGTTTATCGGCGTCGCTATTGGCATCGCTATTGGCGTCGCTACATGCGTCGCTATTTGCGTCGCAAATAGCGACGCATATAGCGACGCAAATAGCGACGCCGCAGGGAAAAAAAGCGCGGCCGAAACCAGAGCGCCGTTTTCATTTTGTTTTCTTCGCCTTTTGAGAGCGAGAGCGAGGGAGAGAGCCAAGGCTTTGTGAGAGAAGAGGAGGAAGAGACTTGCTGCCGCCGCCGCCGCCGCCACCGCCACCGCCACCGTCGTTGTTCGCGAAGGAGAGGAGGAGCCCTCGTTGCAAAGAGAAGCCGCCCACGCTCGCCATATCTCATTGGTGAGTCTCCCTCTCTCTTTCTTTTACTTGTTGAATGTTTAAATCGTTCTCTTTTGTTTATTTAGGAGAGGAAAAGAAAGAGAAGGAGAGGGAGAAGGAGAGAGAGGGAGAGAAAGAGAGTGAGAGTGCATTCTCTCTCTCTCTCTCCCTTTTGCTTGTTTAATGTTTAAATTACTTTCTTCTTTGCTTGTTTAGGAGAGGAAACGAGAGAGTAAGAGAGAAAGAGAGGGAGAGGGAGAGGGAAAGGGAAAGAAAGAGAAAGAAAGAGAAAGAGAAATAGAGGGAGAGGGAGAGGGAGGGGGAGGAAATAGGAGAGGGAGAGAAAGAGAAAGAGAGGGAGAAGGAGGGAGAGTGCATTCTCTCTCTCCCTCCCTCTCCCTTTTGCTTGTTTAATGTTTGAATCACTTTATTTTTTGCTTGTTTAGGAGAGGAAATGAGAGAGAAAGAGAGTGAGAGGGAGAGGAAGGGGAAGGAAATGAGAGAGGGATAGAAAGAGAAAGAGAGGGAGAGTGCATTGTATCTCTCCCTCTCCCTTTTGCTTGGAGGATGTTTAAATCACTTTATTTTTTGCTTGTTTAGGAAATGAGAGAGAAAGAGAGATAGAGAGGGAGAGGGAGAAAAAGAGAAAGAGAGGGAGAGGGAGAGGGAGGGGGAGGGGGAGGGGAAGGAAATGAGAGAGGGAGAGAAAGAGGGAGGGGGAGGGAGAGGGAGCGAGGGAGCGAGGGAGAGGAAGAGGGAGAAAGAGGGAGGGAGAGGGAGAGGGAGGAGGAGGGAGGAAATGAGAGAGGGAGAGAAAGAGAACGAGAGGGTGAGGGAGAGGGTGAGAGAAAGAGAGGAAGAGAGGGAGAGGGAGAGGGAGAGGGAAGGGAATGAAATTTAAGATAATATACGTATCGATAATGGTATGCAATGTGCTTTGCATACGGCCACGTACTTCATCAAAATTAACCCAAAATTATTGTTATAGAAGTGGAGATCCCTTAAATTGAGTATAGGATAATTTCTCTCAGGTCTTATGACTATGAGTAGAATTGATTGAAATAAATTTTATTACTATAGTTGTAAAATTTCATAGATGGCGCGCATTAATTTTAAAATGGATTACTTATACTCAAAGCCGAGATATAACAAAAAATTATCTACCGGGACAAACAAATCGTTGAGCATGATACAAGGCCGAGATATAACATCGGAAAATCTCTCGACTACTATATACAATGCAAGGTTTATGGTCAACTTGCAAGTTGACGTACATCTCCAAAAAGCTATCCATTTAAGCCTCGTTTGCTGTAATGTAGATAAGATGGCAAACGAAGAAGGTCCTATTGTTCAAGACCGCGAGTCGTATCTTAATCAGCGTGTCCCATGTCCTTGCTCTCAATGCAAGTTGGCAATTAGACGAAAACGCCGATTCTCTATAGAACACGTACGACGATTTGGCGAGTTTCAACCTGAGATTATTGATCAGGCGATTGCAGATTTTCAGCAAACGGTATTTTCAAGTTAGCATTTTTCATGCATTGTACTCTCAAGCTAATTGAAAACCATACACAATAAGATTGGGTCTTGTTGGCAAATTTTGTGTCCAGGGGGGTGATGTCTCGACCCAAGGGGGAGTGCACCCTTTGCGGCCAATTAGAAGAGTTCGTGGACGTGCGATGGATGGATGGCAGGAGCCAATAGACCACTCGCAAGGCCCATCTATATCGTCAATGCCAGAGGAGACAGACAACCTTCCCGACTTGCCTACAATCTTGGAGCCTGAGATGGAGGCAATGATCGATGCATTGATTCCCATGGATGTTGAGACATCTGACCCGCTTAGAGAGGAAGCATCCATACCATTATATGATGGGTGCCGAGTATCTCGGTTGAAGACATTGCTTGCACTCTTAAGTGTGCAAGCAAAATACGGTTGGAGCGATACGAGTGTGACTGAGTTATTCAGGTACCTTGCATACAGACTTCATTGTTTTTTTTAAAAACAGTATTATTGTAAATATGGATGGATTTTTTAAGGTGTTTTATGATTTTTTCAGGTTATTGAAATATCATATATTGCCACCTGCAAACACCATGCGTGAGTCTCGTGATGATGCACGACATGTTTTACGGAAGCTTGGCATGGACTACAATAACATCCATGCATGTATCAACGATTGCATATTGTTTCGAGATGAATACGAGACTATGGAGACATGTCCAAAGTGTGGTGCTCACAGGTATCGACAGGACTTGCAAGGGCAGACCATCCCTCAAAAAGTCCTCAGACACTTTCCGCTCATCCCCCGCATAAACCACATGTTTCACACGTCTGCCATGGCAAGCTTGACAACGTGGCATGTGCAGAATAGGTCTACGGATGGAGTGCAACGAATATCAGCAGATTCGCGCGCATGGAGCCACATTGACTCTACCTTCCCAGGCTTTGCGCGAGAGCCAAGGAATCTTCGGCTCGGTCTCGCCATGGATGGTGTGAACCCATTCGGTCTGCGCTCGACTTCTTACAGTGTGTGGCCTATAGTGCTTGTCAACTACAACATTCCTCCATGGCTTTCTACGAAGAAAGGACATCTCATCCTTAGCTTGCTCGTCCCGGGCCGCTACAAAGTAAAAAATATGGACGTGTATCTTCGTCCATTAGTCGATGAGCTTAAGATTTTGTGGGAGGAGGGGGTCACGGTGCAAGATATGAGCAGGCGCGATGGTCGGCGGTCAGCCAACATTCGAGCCATTCTCATGTGGACGATGCATGACTTTCCGGGATTGGGAGAGTGCTCAGGTGAGCAGACCTTTGTTCACGCCGATAATATCTATATTTTATTTCATTCAATCAAGTATTCACTAGGTCGTGGATCGCCTTGCAGGTCTCGTTACCTCAGGTTATCATGCATGTCCATTGTGTGGGCCACAGTTAGACTCCCGAAGGTCACGAACCATGAAGAAGATGGTATATCAAGGACACGCCACTTTCTTGCCGGAGGATCATGAACTCAGGGAAGGTTTTCTTTGACGACCTCCAGCACGTATGAACGCTGCAAGCTGGTACGAGCTGAAAATGGTAAACCCGGAATCACATCCAAATGGAATGCGACGGTTCTCAGTTTTCTACGAGTTGCCATATTGGACCCACTTACAGGTCAACCACTTGTTGGATCCCATGCATATTTTCAAAAATGTGGGCAGCTTGCTATGGGACCACATCACAGGAAAGAGAGACACTATAGGGTCACGAATGGATTTAAAGGAGGTAGGTAAGATGGAGGCGCTTTGGCCGCAGTCGAGTGCTGAAGGGGGAGTGCAGCTTCCTCGCGCTCCCTGGGTTTTGTCTACCAAAGAAGAGCGCATTGTGAAGCAAGTAATCAAGTCTATCCGCACTCCGACGGGTATGATGCGTTCTCTCAGGTCCGCATTTTCTAAAGATGACCAAATGTCTGGGCTAAAATCCCATGATTGGCATAAGATATGTCAGGTTTGTGAACAGAATGGATTTTAATTAGCGTGGACATTTTGAAATTTGAAAAGTGACCATTATTCTTAATGCTTTCTCATTTGTGGCAGTTTGTCCTACCGATCGCGATCGCGGGATGCCTAACTCCAGAAATTCGCGGGGCCATTTACAAGCTGTCGACTTTGGTGCAATGGATCTCACAGAAAGAGATTAAGACGTCCTCTATTGAATCCGCAAGGCGGGGAGCAGTTGAGACGGTCTGTCTCTTTGAGAAATACCTGCCCACTAGCATGCTCACGATACAAGTTCACCTTCTTGTGCATCTTGTGGATGAAGTGGAGATTGCCGGACCTGTCCATACGCGATGGATGTTCTTCCTGGAGCGCTTCATGAAAACCCTGAAAGGCTTTGTGCGACAACAAGCTCGTCCGGAAGGTAGCATGGCGGAGGGTTGGTTGGTGTCAGAGGCATTAGTGCATATCTCACAATGGCTACCAACGGTGGAACCAGACAATGAAATGCTATGGACGCTCAAGGACGATGACAGGCTGACTGGAGATGTGGTGGTTGGAAATGGGATAGAAAAAAGAATGGATGCCTCAATGGAAGAGAAGGTGAATCGCTTTTGTATGTTGCACCATGCCTCCATGGAGACGTGGCTCGCCAAGTACCAAATTGCAAGGCAAGATCAAGAGGAAGCGCGAGCTGAATTCCGACGCAGTACGCGTCACCGACCGATTCGATATCCCGAAGGCATGGAGGAGATGCCGCGGTTTATGTCAACACGATGGTTGCATGGAGCCTTGATCGCAGCATCCAGAGAAGGGGCAGAGGTCTCAATGGAGGAGTGGGAGTTCTCGAGGGGATGTAGTCCAAAGGTAATGAGGGGTTTAGAATGTGTCGTATCTGAATTTGTTTGCTACATCTAATTTGAGTGTTTCAATGTGCAGTACAAAATATATAGTGCAGCGTGGTCGCGCGGACGGCATTTTCGGGTGGAGCGTATTGACAAAATGCGCTCCACAATGGACTGTGGTGTCATGGCAAGGTTTGAGCAAGAGAGCCAGCGACGAGCAACAGATCCGAACACGGTTGTGGATGAGATGGAGTATTTTGGGAATTTGCAAAGTATTATTACGGTGGATTACCGTAGCTTCTCCATGATAATATTCGATGTGCAGTGGTTCAAAGTGGTACTTGGAGGAGCTGGCGCAATGGTTCGACGAGGTCCATCTGGATTTCTCGAAATAGATTCTGAAAAAAAATGGATGGATTTGTGCGACACCTTTGTGTTGCCGGCACATTGTGAACAGGTAATCTTCTAGTCATTTGCTTGCTAATTGTAATACGACATGCTTTATGTCACAATGGTTTGAAGACGGCTTGTAAGTGTTTGTGAACAGGTAATCTTCTATCCAAATCCCCGACAACCTCGATGGTGGTATGTTATACCTTCAACTCCTCGAGGTGCGAGAGTATACGATCAAAGCGATGTTCCAGGCATAGATGAAGAATATATGCAAATAGAGGGATCGAAATTACAAGGGGTGGAGGCCACCGCAAGCTTGGAGCCCGCATCGGCTAACAATGATGGAAATACTGAAGTCGTAGAATTTTTTGAGAACGAGGCAGACTCGTTCTTTTGTAGTGACATGTCTATCGACCTTCCAGTGTATGCAGAGTTATGTCAGGAGATTAACATGGGACCATAGAATACTTCATTCTTGGAGAATTGTATTACTCAATTCGTTGTTTAGATCTTCCATAAAGGTAGATAAGATATGCATTTTAAGATGGATTTTTCAAAAATGATTTATATTAATGCGCTTTGTATAGTTTCAATTGATTATTCTAACATTATTTTTTATCTCTGCAGGTATCGATATTTTCAGGATGAGTCGAGGGATGAGCGATGAGGAGTTTCAGGAGATGATGGCACGTATGTCTCCAGATTAGCTCGCGAGATTCAGAGAGATAGCAGATCAGGAGCTGTCTCGTTCTTCGTCAGGGCGCTCTGCTAGATCAGCTTCAGTGCGATCAGATGCTTCAGCTTCGAGCAGACGATCTCGACGCTCGCGACTTGGGACAGAGGGAGGGACTGCGACTGCAGGAGGATCAGGGGGGTGTTGCTGTGGAGACACGGACGCGGTGTCTCCGTCTCGTCGTTCAGCTAGAGCTCGGTCACCTCCAGGATTTGTCACACCTGTGGGGACGTCCACTCCAGTTACTCCGGCTTTTGCGCAGCCGTCGGCAGATGTCACGCCTTTTGGTGGCACTCCTTTTGGTGGCACCCCCTCTGGTGGCACTCCTTTTGGTGGCACCCCCTCTGGTGGCACCCCTTTCAGTGGCACTCCGGGAGAGGGTACCCCCGTCGGTACACCGGATGTTCAGGGGTCTCCTGGATATGCCCAGGAGCGTGGACGGAGATGGGAGAGGGCCCATACGAGGCACACTCCTAGGGATTATGGATACCTAGTGGATGGCAGGTTAGGAGCTATCATCATGAATGATGAGGGGAGGAGGGTGATGGCTCGCATGAGGGAGTTGTGCCAACAAGTTTTTCGGCACAACGTCCTGGATCATTGGAGGAACATACCGGAGGGGAGCAAGGAGTACATAGTAGCATCCTTGCACGAGGAGTTCCCGGTGCCAGCCGCAGTGGATAGATTCTCTACGGGCTGGATGATGGATTGCATGCGTGCATACATGTCACATAGACGATCCGACGCACGCAAGGCAATCAAGAGTGGGGCTCCAAAGCCCGAGTGGTTAGATGCAGAGGACTGGCGCCGACTGAGGGAGGAGGCTACAAATTCGCCAGGACGTTGGAGTCAGCAGCGGGAGGCGGCGAGGGCACGAATCGAGGCCGGATCAGTACATCATCTTGGGAGTGGCGGCTACAGGACATATTTGGAGGACTTTGTAAGTTTCTCTTTTGTTTTGCTTATTTGTTTTTTTGAGATGTTATTTGTACTGACAATCATGTTTCTAACAGTTAGCATTTTGTTTTTTTTGCAGCACTCCATTACAAATCGTGATCCGCAAGGCCTTGAGACTCAATATGCAGAGAGGCACGGTCTCAGATCATTGATCGACCGATTGTACAGACGCGGCGGCCCAGTAAGTCTCTCATCTTTCATGTCCGTAGTTACCATGAGATATTTGAATGCATTATTGTATGGTGGATTGATATGTTGTTTCTTTTTCTGCAGAATCCGTTTGATGCTCCTTTGCAGAGGGACGAGCTTTCGGGGGACGACGATTTGTAGCTCGCCCTCGGATCCTTAGCGCTCACATACCTTTAGTTTTTAGTCGCCCGATCTATGTAGACATTTTCTATGTATTAGTGATATTGTTTTATGATTGTACCAATCGCATTTTATGCGATATCATGTATTTATTTCATCTATCAGTTTTATGATTTCAGTATAGATTCTTTTTGTTTGCAAACGCTTTGTATGCAGCAGTGCAGAAACTATTTTGTATGGCTCTCATACAGCACACAGTGCTATATGTGGCAGGGCAGCTTGCTGCCCTGCCACAAAATTTTTTTTTCTCTGTTACCGTCGCTATTTGCGTCGCTAATTTACTGCAGGCGTCGCTATTATCGTCGCTATCAGCGTCGCAAAATCTCTGCAATCGTCGCTATATGCGTCGCTATATGCGTCGCAAATATAGCGACGCAAATAGCGACGATTCTATGGCGTCGTCAATAACGACGCTTTTTGCGACGACGGGGGCAAATTTTGTTGTTTGTATTTTCGTCGCTTTAAACGTCGCTATAAGGTCTATATCTTGTAGTGTAAGTCTTGCACTTCCTGTGTACCATTATACCTAGTGCCTAAAAATGCAGCTTTTATGCGATAATGCGTAGGTACAGTCTGTAATTTCAATTCCTTTACCAATTTTGCCGAAATAAAATCATGAGTATTACCGTCATTATGCAAAATAGTCTTTTCCTTTCCATGCACTAAACATTTCATAGTCAATAAAGAATGTGGAGTAGGCATACCTGGTAAAGTATCGGAAGTAGTAGTAGTGTCGTCCTCATCTTCAGTGAAATCAGGCATATCTTCACGTTCGTCTTCGTCCATGGCTCCAAGGTAGTTGATATGAGCTGGTGGTTTCTTTGAATGACAATTTGCTGCTAGATGTCCAGGCTGGTGGCATTTATAACATACTATTGGCTTGGCTTTGGTTACATTGTTTGCAATGGCAGGAAGTCTAGGTACATTTGGATTTGGCTGTGGAATAGGCTTAGGATTTTTATTTACATTGGATGGTAATGCATGTGGTTTTGCCCAATGCTTGCAGAAAGATGATGAAGAGAAACGACATGGATTAAATCTTCTAAAATTGGAATTGAATTGTTTAGATCCATAATTACCATTGGCTTGGAATTGCTGTGGGCGTCTGTCTCTACCGCGTAGCTTATCTTCAGTGTCGTGAGCTAGTGAAATGGCGTCTTCAAGAGTAGCAGGCTTGAACATGTTAACTTCAGCGTAGTAATGCCCAAGGAGTCCAGACATATACTTCCGCTTATGTGTCGCCTCTGGTACGTCTTCAAGCATGCGTAGCTGGAGGAGTGCATTCCAAAAACGCTCTGTATACTGAGGTATAGGCTCACAATCCCGTTGCCGGAGTAGATCCCATTGCTTGATAGCTTTCTCATGAAATTGCGGTGGAAGGAAATTCTGCATGAACTTCTTCTTGAAATCTTCCCAGGTAGCAGGACATTCTGTGCTCTTGCATATTACAGTCCACCAAAGTGATGCTCTGTCTACCAAATGATTAGTAACACACTTGATTTTATCTTTTTCTGCATAGGTTTCCTCATGGAAATAGTCATAAAACTGACTAATGAATGCTAGAACAGTCTTTCCTTCTCGTATGCCATTGAAAGTACGGAATTTGAAACTTCGTTTACTTATCTTTGATTCCTTGCAAATGGTTTGAGCTTCAAGAGTGGCGTCGATGGTACGTCGAATCAGATCTTCAGCTTGAGGTTCTTCTTTGTCGGTAGACGCTCTTTGTAATTTTGCCAGTTGCACTTGCAATGCTTGCCTAGCCCTTCGTTCTTCTTCCAATTGCATCATGATTAAGTCTAGCTTTTGCTCCATCGTAGGCTCAGATAGGTCGTCTTCAGCCATAAGATCATCCGTATGTGGTTCCGTCATCCTGTAAAACTCAAAAGACCTTTCTCACTCAAAATCAAGTTAGCGGGATGAGCGTAGCTCAAGTTCGGGGTTACAAGGCTTATGTGTTTTTGGGTATTTCTTTCTCAATCTTCAGAAAATCTGTGATTTTTCCTTCTTCATATGCTGAAAATGCTTCAGCAAACCTGCGTATGGGTAGAATACCTTCCAACGAACAACTTTGCAGTTCGGAGTTTCTGCGCAGGAACAATCCTTCTAGGAGTTTTGAGCACAAGTCAGTTCTGACTCCAGTTGACTAGTCAGACTTGCAAACTTATGTGATTTACAGAGTTGCAGACTTGCAGAACTTAGCCGACTTAATGAACTTGCAGAACTTGATCACAGATTACTTGCAGAACTTGACTTCTGTGGTGTGGGGCCTGGAGTTTGATGACTTGCAGGAGTAAGCTTAGTTGATTTAGCTTAATTGATTAAGCTTAATTGCTTAAGCTTAGAGAGGGGAGTTATGGATCAGAAAAACGGCGGATTTCGTGGGGGGGCCGTTTTTTTCGCCGCGCGAAAAAATCGGAGGTCCTCTGAGACCTCACGATTAAAAAATTTGAAGCTTAAGCTTCTATTCTCTAAGCTTTGAAGCTTAAGTCTTGAAAGATATGGATTTGAGGACTTATCTCTCTGATTAACCACGACTTGTTGATGGAGATGAAGGAGTGGTCCTCCGCTTGTACAGCTCGGTCCTTCACAATCTGATGACAGAAACAGGGGTTCTTGATCGCCAGAAGTCTGCCTGTATCGACGGTTCGCAACGAGATTGACCGTAGAGCCCGATCGTTCCAGGAGCTCCGCCTTCGCACGAGATGGGTAGCGATTGGAAGCTCTTGATCTCAGCTCCGCTCTGATACCACTGGTGCGCAGATCGGTCGCTGTATGCTCACGTAGTGAATCCCAGAAGGTCCCCAAGAACAATGAACTCTACTTTTTGCACAAGTTACAAGGTAAAAAGCATGAACGACAAGAGCAAGAGACCAATTGGGAGCAATCTCCCCCCATGCCTTATGTGAGCGCTTCACAAAGCATGTATTTTATGTATATTTCCTCTTCATGCTCAATAATAGCCCAATTTACAAAAATATATCAAGCTTTTAGCTTTTGAGTTTGCTTTTACAAAAATAGGAATAAAGCTAATGGACGGTGCCCAAAGAGTCTGGCACGCCCAATACAATGCCCAAATGTAAAATAACATATCCGTGCGCATAGGCGCATACAAAATAATAATAAATAATCGATGCCTCAATAGACATGACAAAATATAGGCGTGGCGCCTATCAAAATATAATCCATAGATCAAATACTCGCTAGACTCCAATGCTTTCCTTCGCCACTGCTGCTACCTCTACACATCAACTGAAGCATTCACAATCGTTAGTAAAATAATACAATTAAACCGACAAAAGTGAATACCTAGCAGTCTTCAGCTACATAAATAAATCAACTGGTTAGAAATAAATCCTAACCTTAATTTATTACGAGTGCGCACTCTAAACTCATAAACGTTTATTAATTTAATATGCAATTTGCAAAATCACCCGCTATGGAATCACCCATGTACACACTAAATTAATGAAACGCCCGAAAAGGACAGGCGTCCCCATCAACTTCTCGCACAAAAAATCCACTTGGTGTATGAGCCCCGGTCATCAAAGTTTACGGAATCCACCGTAAAACCTCACGAAATCCACCGTGGCACGAAATCCACCGTGAAATATGCCTCCTGGCATCATAACTACAATTTGAATAGGGGTTTTTAGTTTTCACAAAAACGCTTGACATATTTAGCCCTGCCCCTAGTTTGCAAACATTCATGTGCAGCAGTTGCTTTCATAAAACAATGCAACATTTATGAGCCAATCAAAAATCAAATCCAATGATCTATCTCTGAGTTCTTCAAATTCATAAATCAAAAAAATCCATGACACACCATTCTCAAACCACTTCTGAACGGGCACACACAAATCATCAACAAATTTCTATTTGGAATCCTCAAAATTTTCAAATCCAAATTTCTCAAAACAACTCACATTGTCAAAGCAAAACATCTCATCACCCACAATGACAATCCACATATCCTTCCCATCCTCCCAAAAGAAAAACATTACAAAGCTAGGGTTTTGAAACAAGGTTTGAACTCTTTCTATATTGCCAAAATCAAACTCATCCACAAACATTGCAAAAATCTTAGAAAAATAAATCTCTTTAAAGCATGCATCCAAACAACGAGACTTCAAAGAGTGAAAATTTTCTATTTCTTTGTCACAAACATTCTCAAAAGACTTTTCATGAATAGGTACTTTAGGCAACACATTAAGGTCATTATCCTCATCCAAACACCCAATTGTCCAATTTTCTTCAACCTCACAACATTCTTCACACTTTTTACCCTTAGTGTTAGATCTCTCTTCCCTCAACTTTTCAATTCTTTCCAAAGACTTATTCAAATTTTCTCTCACATCCTCTTCAATGTTACTCTCAGGATCCTTAAAACCCCAATCAGAATCATCACAAACTTCATCAAAAACTTCTGGAGAATTCAAAGAAACTACAAGACTATCAAATGAAGTTTTCTCTTCGACATTGTTGCCTAAAACAACCAAACAATTATCTACATAACTATCAAGAAGCATGAGGTTAGGTCTACTCAACACAACATCATCAACACCACAAACAAAAGCCTCTCTAGGGCTACTCAAAACATCACCAAATAACTCACAAGACTCAACTGAGTAACCAACACCAAAATCACAACATGAGTCAGAACCTAAAACCTCCATACTCTCTTGATCATCAAACTCATAACCAAACTCACAACAAATCTCCACAAACTCATTAGGCAACAAATTCGAACCCTTAACTTCATCTTGAAAACTTATAGTTTCTAAGCCTTCCCCCTCATAGTTTTCCAAAAGACTCAAAAAATCATCCTCTATTCTCTCTTCATCTTTCAAGCAATCAGATCCATCTATACTATCACCAAGGCAAACAAGCTCACTCTCTAAATTGTCTTTACTCTCTGCAACACTGCCATGACTATCAGAATTTTCATCACACCTTCCCTCATCAGAAATATCAAAACTTTCTTGACTCTCATCGTCTGCCAAAGAACATGAAAACTCTTGGTCCTTAAAACAATATGGTCTCTCATTTTCTTCTTTACAACAATGATCCAACTCTAGCTCGTCTTTATAGTCCTCAAGCTCCAAAGTATCATCACTCGATCCCTCTTCTTTAGTTAAATCACTAATTATTGAACTAGAAGTATCCGTGGTCAATGGGTATGAAATCACACTCCTAGAATCTTCACTCCAATCAGTCAAACAAGTAATTTTCTCCTCAACCACCCTAGGGAGTTTCTCCTCACATACTTCAATTGATTTCTCACAAGTCAACTCATCTCTCCTAAATAGAGAATATAGTATACCTCTCTCAGGATAGGCATAACTAACTCTCTTCTCCTCAAAAACTTTTCTCTCAACTCACCTTGAACTCAACCTTTCCCTTGATTCATCAAACCCTAACTCCTTTTTTCTTTTGGTCTTCCTCTCTTGATATTGAGCTATCTTCACTGCTTCCTCAAAAGTCTTAGGGTTTTTTACCTCTAATTTCACTCTCCAATCTTCTCATTTCAACCCTTTACAAAATACATTATCTTCAACATAATTGGGGCTATCTCACCTTCTAACAATGTTAAACTCCATCGATTCCACAATCTTTCAAACTCCCTAGCAAAATCCTCAACATACTGATCATCTTTTTGAACACAAGTTTTTATTTTCGCCCAAATCTCACATTGACTTTCTCTTTGTTTAAACCTAGATAGAAATGCATTTTTAATGGTCTCATAGTCCAAATTTTATCCCCTATATTTCAAGCTTCTCTCAAAGTCAAGCAACCAATTTCGTGCTTCTCCTTGCAATTGATATCTAAAAATCTGGAGTTTATCCTTAGGGCCAGTCACTCTCTCTATCAAACAACACAACTCTATTTTTTCTAAAAATCTTTCGGAATCTTCAGTATGATTACCATGGAACTTAGGAAATTCATTAGCCATTTTCAACAATCACAAAAAATCAAAACAAACTCACATTCAAAATAACAACAATGTCAATTTCGGCACTCCTCAGCGGGGGCACCAAAAAAGAGATGTTACGCGAGCGGTGATCGAGAGCAAGCCTCACTCACAACCCAATAACGAGGTGTTAAGGAGTGCCAGTTGGGGTAATTGACTTTGTCAAATGCACAACACAACTTGAAAAATTCAAATATTTGATAATACACCATAAGCCACATATAAAAACAAGATAAAACACAATGCCTCTTGAAGCTCAAAACAACTAAAAACCCAAATGTGAGTAGAGCATCACACAACCACAACACAAGGAAAATACCAACAATTCGAAAACAAACCAACTGAGATATATTTTTGTACCTCAACAACCTTGAGCCGATGCTCGGCGCTTTGATACCCAAAAGCTCCAACTTCCAAATTGGCATGACAAGAGCTCACTCTAGCATGCGACCCTCCACTCTCCTCTCTCACAAAATACAATTGTAATCAAGGGGGAAGGCCCTTAACTCTCCGTTCTCATCTTCTTATATAGTTTTCTATCCACACTCACACACATTAGGCTTTTTGCTTTCAACTTTTGGCTTTTGCTTTTCTACTGCTTTTCACTATTTTCGTTTTTTCTGCCCTATGTCTGTTTGCAACTTGTTTGGATCATAACTTCGTCATTTGAACTTTGAATATAGTTGTTTGGGTACTCAAAACGATCCGCACATATCTGTCGACAAGCCAACGCAAATTCCATTAAAAATGGATAAAAATATTGATTTTTGTAAATCGCATCATTTTTCTCTATCTTTTATCTTGGACGACTTATTCCCTTCCTTGGCCTATTGTTCTTGTAATTGCACACACTTTCAACACATATGTCCTCTTTGCCTTCAAGAAATACTCGTTGACGATGTAAAACATACGATCTTTTCCTTTGATCCTTGAGTCTTCAAAATAAACATTCTCTGGATATGAACCTGTTTTTTATGCAGTGTGTCCTAGCAGGAATATGATTTTTTGAAATGAACTTCGTGCCCAATCACTCATGATTTGGAAAAATATGCAATGTTGGATCCATGATATGCAACCAATCAATCGATGCTACACACAAAAATAATGTATGCATTGAACAAATTGTGCCTAGTCTATCTACATGTGATTGTGCGTCATGCAAAATGCAAACAAAATTTCTTGATTAATTTAAAATTCCTTATCCTCACCTCGTAACTCTCATAAAAAAGATATGATATACTCCACTCCACCCATCCAAAATCTCACAATCACTCTAGAAAATGATGGTCCTCAAGATGTTGACCAGATAAAAACAACCCATCTCACAATTGGTGGCATCCTTCACGACCCTCTAAACTCACCCAACCTCCTTACACACTCAACCACAGGTTCCTGACTTTGTGATGAGCATCCGAAATATCGTGCGTGCAAGAAATATGCGTGCTCAATGACAGGTGCTCTCTCATGTGCGCGTGCATCTAAGATTTACTGCATATAGTTGCAGCAGACCTCATGCTGTGTTAGTGCTCAATGATGGTGCAAAACGTGCATAATCCCAACCCATGGCATGGAAGTATTTGATAAGAATAGGAGATGACTCCCGAGTGTAGTGCATCAATAAGTGCAACATGAAGTGCTTGTGAACCCATTATCCCCGTGATGTGCAAAAGTCTCGACAAGAAAACATACCTAGCTCCTCAATGTTCGATAGCTATTGACAAACACGAGCTTCATCCTACTCAAAAAAATACCAAGCTCGACCAAGGCTATGAAGTTTCACACTCAACAAATCAAACAAATAGAAGAAATCCAACTACGAAATAACAAAACAAACTGTCACACAAACAACTAAGCTAGCATAAATCAAACCTAACTACAATTTGAATAGGGGTTTTCAGTTTTCACAAAAACGCTTGACACCACCACCAAGTGTGTGCATATTCTTCCAAATGTAGGGCTGTAAATTTTATCTTGGCATTCTCTGGTCTAGGATACAAAGAAAAATACATCTTAAGCTTGTCAAACCATTCTTCTAATTCGGTAGGGGATGGATTTTCACCCTTGAGGTTAGAAATGGTTATTTTCTCATTGTATTCCCGCTCATATTGATGAGATTGGCCATTATTGTGTTAATGTCCATAAAAGTTTGGACCAAAAGAATTTTGTCATTGAACATCATTATTCCATGTTCCATGAACATATGGTTGTTGTCCATGAATATTTGCAAACCCATTTGGCTGATTAAATTGTCCTTGCGACGGAGAGAAAGAGTTGACAACAACATGAGGCTGTCCATAGACTTGATGTCCATACATTGGAGAGTGTATATTTGGTGTGGCATTCATTGGTGGTTACTGTCTATCAATTAATGAGGCCAAAACTAATTTGAATGAGGGCCTTGTTTAGAGGGTTGATTATATACATGATTATTATTGATATGATGTTGCTCTCCATAAAAATTTGGAACTGAATTTACATGACCATGTCCATTGTATGGGTGATGTCCATGAGAATTATTACCTCAACTTGCTTGACCATGATAAGACCTTTGTTCTTCAGCTTTCTCTTCATGTGTAGATTTAGGAATAGTAGAAGGCTATCCATAAAAAGACTTGTCAAAAGGATGGCATCCATTTGTATCATCATCAAGCCTTGAGTTAGCTTGGGCCTTATCTTCCAAATCCTATCCATGATGGCTAGTGTAGGTATTGGGTTGATAAAGGGGTTGATATTGAGGCTTAAAATGAGAGGGCTGAGCTCTTGATGGCTCTCCAACTTCAAAGTGCCCAACAACCTTAGGAGTTGTGGACTTTGGCTACGCTTGGACAATGGGAAGACTTGGTGCATTTGGAATAGATGTAGGTAATATCATCTCACTCAAGAGAGCCACAAGCTTATCAATGCCTGATTTCATATCCTTTATGTCGTTGGAGAGTTGTTGAAAACTGTTAGAATTAGTAGAGACATGAGTAGTGCCAACCCCATTCACTTGTTTGTTTACTGCAGCATATGTTGAACTTATCTCCAGCTCTTCATTATCATGGTTCTCAAGGTAAATAGCCTCTTGTGAAGCTTCATGCCATTTATCCAATTGATAGTCCCTTAATCCTTCACTGATGGTATCCATGATGGGTTCCTTTCTTTTATTTTTAGTCGTAGGTGACGTCATGTCCTGAGTGTTCAACAGAAAAAAAACTCAAATATCTTGAGCTCTAATGATCCAAATGACCAGCTTCTTGGCTATGTATAAATCTTAGGACGTCCACTTTCAAATGAGCAATTTATAGTAGCTGTCTAGAATTTCCTGCAACTTGTGAATGCTTTGTTCTAGTCATTTAATGACTTATGCCATCCATTGCATGCATGTACCAACTATGTAGACCTGCAAAGGAACTCCATACATCTGCCCACACTGATAATAACCTTTGTAACCCAAAGGATTGAAAAAAATCCCACTGTAGGCTGCAAAATAAGGATCCAATCAATGGAACCTTGCTTGAAATCTATGCTCCAACTCTTTATTGCTGACCCAAGTTTCAAATGCCACAAGAAGCATACATCTTGCTTAGCATAACTCTGTCCCAGATTGCCAATAGCATTGCATTATGTTGCCATACATTTGCCTTCACATCATGTACCCCATGCCAAATGCACCATGCTCAAGGCTGAATTCTTGTGCTTTTGAATGGTACCTACATCTAAACTTTAAATGCATGGGATCTGAGACTTAAGGGGTGTGTAAATTTCCCTCTCAAGCCGATTTGTGCTCCCCTTCAAGGTCCTTGTCAGTAGGGGAGGGGTCACTTCTCTTTTGTCCTACCAACTTGCCCTCATGGGTAGAGACATGGTAGGTCAATGCTAGATTAAGAAGACAGCATGAAATGCATGTATTGGAAAGGATTTGATTGTCATTTCATGATATGCATGAGATTGGAAGAAGTTTAACTGAAAATGAAGTGGGATTAGGTAAGGAATACCTACAGCACTGACTCACTGCTTTACAATTGCATTTCACTTACCATTGGGCAACATTTCTTTTATTCAAGGCAATGAGACAAAAGGAAAACAGTTCAATGTCAGGTTAGAGGAGAATGGGTGAGAATTTGAAACATTGGAAGTGATTATTTTCAATGAATGTAAGTGATCAATCAGTAATTAATCACTAGGGTTGCTAAATGGATTGTTCATGAAGTGCTTTTAAGAGAATAAGTGGAATTTTGAATCATTTTAATCACTCATTCATCAATTGGATTAGGTCAGCAATTGGATTCAAAAGGGAGAGATTAAAGATGATTTAAAATACCTCATATGCTTGTGAATGATGAATGTAGTTGATGTTGATTCCTCACATGAAGATGGACTGTCTTCAAAAGCTATAAAGATCCACAGAAATCCCCAATTTCAGCATGCTTCAATGTAGGATAAGCTCCCAGCTTCATATGGACTCCATTGTTGCCACATGCTTCAATGATGGTTGATGAAGGAGTAATCTTCTTCTATTTGATGAAGAACTTGGAAGATGGTAGAGAATAACTCCAATGTAAGCTAAAAACTCCAATTATTGGCAAGAGAACCAAGAATTTCACTTACATTGAAGATTCAAGTTGTCCAAAGCTTCCATAGATCAAAATGAACCCAAAGATGCTTCAATGTTGCTTCAATGTTGTCAATGGATTGAAGCCACGTGCATAAGCAAGCTCCAGGAGTGATTTGCCACCAATACTCCCTTCATTTGCTTCAAGAAATCAGAGATTCTCTGTTGCTGTCCAAAACTGTCAATGATAGGGTGAGGAGAGTCCAAAATTGGAGAGAAATCTTGCCAAAGCTTGTAGGAGACCACTAGTCATGTGCTATTGAGCATTAATTATGAGTGATTTGAGCTCCATAGCTCATTTTGACAAGAAATAGGCCTGAATATACAGCAAGCGCAATTGACCCTGCTACCTACTGATGTGTTTCTGGACAAGAATGAGGCATAGTGTGCCATTCCACCATTACATGGCAAGCTTGAGAGATGGAGAACAAGGCTATGAAGTCCTTTTTCATGATAGAGATCACGGGCAAGAGATTTTGATCAGCCTTTGGCCATGGATTCGTGAGAGAAGGGTGAAAGGAAAGGGAAGAAACCCCTGTTCTTGAAAAGTCACTCAAGTTTTGAACCAAACTAAGTCTTGTAACCCTCATTTTGTCCAACTTACCCCAATTTTTGGTCCAAAACTTAGTCACAAGCTACCAAATTGGTTGGAGCCCACCATTATCCACTAGTTCATTCCAAGAACCTCCATCTTAGTCACTGTTTGGGACAAATCTCCATGTCAGACCATGGTTATGGAAGAAATAACTCCTATGACTAAATTTAACTGCGGTTTTCACTCCTTAGTCACTACAACTAAATCTAATGCATGAAAATGACTTCTGACAGGATCTAAACTAATGCTCTGATACCAATGTAAAAGAATTCTAATCTATCAATGGAAATGAATAGGAAATCAAAAATATTCTAAGCTACAAATGACAAGAAACAAACTAAACTGAGATTCCAACACGGCCATGCCATGGAACAACTTCCATTACCATAACACAATGTAGCCATGGGCTATCATCCAAGTACAAAAATGTGAAAAGACAAGAAGGATGAAATTTTTGATAATGCCCAAAGAATGATGCTACATTAGCACTTCTTGCCTTTTATACTAAACCCTAAGTCCTCTTTCTCTTGGCTCAAGTATTTACAAAGTTTTATACTTGGAATAGGCTTTTACTCTTATGTTGATAATTTACTTCATTACAACATGTCACCACAAACCCCAACATTGGCCATGCAGCAAGATAGCATTATCAAAAAATGCAAGCAGATGCAGTTTGGGATAGCATGCAGATCCATATAGTTGCATGCTTTGTAGGGGACAAATTATTGGTGGCTACCTTAGGGCTTTGATAGTCCCCCCTAGTGAGCTATTCTCCCACAAGAGGGCACTCAAATCTCTATCCCCCATAGAAAAAGAACTCTGTTAAACCCTAGCTGTGGGTTTCCTAGCAACCATAGCCAGGAAGCTTTAAGCTATCCTATTTTCATTTTTTTCACTCTGGGAATCATTAATTGTGATTCTAATCACTAAAGCATATTCTCAAAAGTTTGTTCCAAATTAGAAAGTAGCACCAACACTTGAGGGACATCAATAAGCTTACTGAGAAGCCAACTTTCAACTGCCGGTCTTCACTCAAGCATCTCATTATGCTTGATATTAGTGTTCTTAAACACTATTGATTAACCTTCTAATCACTTGCTGGATATTTGTTAAATCTAGTATGAATGCATTGAATATTGTAACATCTCATCTTGTAACACATTAGATTTATTTTTGCTTCCGCTCTTATTACTAGCCATTGTGTGAAGGACTAGACATTGCCATTTCCTAGAGCAATCGAGAAGACCTTCCTATCATGACCATGGACTATGCTGATGTTAGACCTCAAATTCGTAAGTTTGATGGAAAAGAATTTCATCCATGGTTGGCAAGTACTAGTGAAGTATAAAATGATGTAATGGGGCTACTCGACCTTCATCAAAGGGACAGAGGTTATAAATCCATCAAAACCACTTGATGTAGAAGATGATGAAAGAGCCCAAGACATAATCATGTTTCATCTAGATGAATCCCTAATCCATCACATTGATCAACTCTACACTACCAAGGAGAAATGGGATGAGCTTGAAAAGCTTTATGGTGCTAAATGAAAGAATAAAATTTTCCTTAAGATAATTTTTTTTAGCTTGGAGTATAAACAAGGAGAAGACTTAGGTAAGTTCATTTCTCACATGAAGGGCTCATGGCACAATCATGAAAAAGATGCCATTGCAATTCTCTTGAAAACTATAGAGAATGTATTTTCAACCCTTGTAACTCCCTAATCCAACCTTGGAAAGCACCATCCAATCTTGTTTAGATGAGGAGGAAATAAATAGGAAAGAAGGCAACACTAATCATGCATCCACTTCAACAACCTATGACCAACTCTTGGTTCATACTGTATCCACTAAATGCTCCTCCTTCAACAAAAAGGGACATCTTGTAAGCAACTGTTTGAAAAAATATCCTAACAAAATGAAGTGAAACAAATGTAAGAAGAAATGACATATTACGAGTAAATGTCCTACCATCCTTGAAGTACCAAAAGAATTGGAGGCCAACTTTATCTCCAACTGACTTTTCTAAACCTACAAATCCTCTACATATAAGCACTCTTGTAGCCTGATTTATAAAGGCATCCCACTTTATTTGAGGGGGGCATTAACATATCTTATAGTTCAATGCCACTCTGGCATTGAGGGGGGAGGGGGTGTTGAGAGATAGGCATGTGAACCCTATTTATGCAAGGGTGGATAAGGGTAGCTAGGTGTGAATAAATTGGGGGGTAAGGAAAAACCCTAATGCTAGCTATCCAGAGGCTATTTAAACACCCTAAAGGTCACTCTCAATGTATAGGAGAGTGTACTAGTTGTACTTGTGAACAACTCATTAAGCAAGATCTTCTTCTTGTACTTGATCTCTCTCTCTCCCTCTTGTGCTACACACTCTGATATTTCAACAAGATAGGATCCTAACAGAGGAGGAACATCATATTGCAAGCCGAATCAACTTAGGTGACCTCTTGATTGACGCATTGACTTATATCACATATGTGGACATTCGTCCACATGATATGGACTGTCATGTGACATTAGAGTATAACTCAACCTTGTACAAGGACTGGCTCTTGAAACAATGAGGCACACTAAGGATGCACTAAAGTCCCTTATACCTTTACTTTCACACAGGAAAGATTTTTATCATTTCTAAGGAGGAGGGGTAAAGTGGAAGGTGAATGAAAAATCAAAATAGGAGTTGAACTTCATAAGAAAAGGATGAATTGAATTTCTTTCTTCTTTTAGTAAAAATTCTCCATGAAGTTCTTGCATGGAATGTATGGATTGATTGATGTTGAAATTTTCATTTCTTGGTTTATACATTTCACCATTTGATAGTTTTACTTTCTAATCACTTTACCTTTTACACAAGAAATGTCCTTCAAAGAGAACTTATTGTGGGATGTTGTGCGGTGACATGAACCCAAATGGTAGGGTAGAAGGATAAAACCAACAAGCTCCCATTCTTGGAGGAAGAATAAAAAAAATACTGCATAGCCACTAAGACACGCGTCTTGCTTCCATAACTTGGAGGAGCTTATGACATCGAAAGAGGTAGTCAGAATAGTGCAATCTTGCTAAGTACCCGAAGAAGATGGGCTAACATTTGATACCAATCAGACATGGACCATCTTCACTTGTTGCAGTCTAATGGTGGGCTTAGGAATATCAGCCAAGTTGATTCCATCTTTTGTGTAAACTTTCTTATTATCCATTCCTAACATCCCATAGACATCACTCTTTGGTCTCTTTTTTGGCTTGTCCACTAACCCCAAGGCCCTCTCTATGACCTCTAGGACTTCGACCCTCTTAGTGACATGATGACAATCAGATAGGGAGATGCCACTAGGAGGGTGGAAGTCAAACCTTAGCCTAGAGGTCATAGAGAAGGCCTTGGGAATAGGGAGATACCACTAGGTGGGTGGAAGTTGAGAGCCTTAGCCTAGAGGTCATAGAGAAGGCCTTGGGGTTAGTGGACAAGCCACAGAAAAGAGACCAAAGAGAGATGTCTAAGGGATGTTAGGAATGGATAAGAAGAAAGTTTACACGAAAGATGGAATCAACTTGGTTGATATTCCTAAGCCCACCATTAGACTACAAAGTGAAGATGGTCCACAGTCTCTTCTCGAGTAAAAAATATAATGCCCTTATGAATAGAATAGGAGTACTCTTACTTAAAAGCCTTATAGCAAATGCACTAGATGAGGTGAACTTGAATGCTTATATTTGAAAAATGATCCAAGCATTGAAAAGGGTGCTAGCAATAGATCCAAGGGCAATAGAAGGAGAGTCTCTAGCTAAAACAGTGGAATCAAAGAGAAAAAAACCTACATCCAAGACATCAATCATAGGGTTTGGAGGGGTGCTGAGATAGCTATAATACAAGAAACTGTGGGGAGAGGTGAAAAGAGAAGTAGTGGAGAAGACCCCTGAACGATCACTGACCTAAGAAGAGCATTGCTCTCCCTCTCTATTGAGCCCTCCTGCTTCATTCTCAATAGGGAATTTGGAGGAGGAAGAATTCTATAGAGTTCAGTAGAAGGAGAAGGCATAATAAGCTACTAAGAGAAGAGAGAAGCCAATCGCCAAACTCAATGGCAAGAAACTTTAAGCAAGAAGACGGTTAGTGAACAAGGGGAGCAGGGTTCTACGCCATCAAGCTAAGAAGAAAGAAGAAGAATCATGTTGAGAATCCCAAGAAGAAAGACTAGAGCTACAGTAGAAGGGGGTAGAGACTTTGAAGTCGTCCAAGCAAAATTAAGGAGACTAGAAGACGATTAAAAAAATATGAAGAAGAACATAAAAAGAAATAGGAGGAAGAGGAAGAGAGACTAAGATGAGAGCAGGAGGAGCAGGTGGCCATGGCTATCAAAAGATTAGTGGAGCAACCCTCTTAATCTCAGGAGCTAGCCATCATGAGCCCTACACATGAGGATGTGCCTAGCACAATTGCTATTGTAGAGAAGGCTAAGCAAAGGCTTGTGATAGTTGGCAAGGAAAAGGCTCCCATACACCTGCCCCCACCAGTCATGGTCACCCCAACCACTTCAACATAAGGAACCATAGAGGGGACAATCAATGAATGTAACGTCATGGCTTGGGTGTTGTATCTCATAAGAAAAGTGCAAGAGCTTGCACATGCACCAAGCGAAGGAGCTCTAGTTGCATGAACTAAAAGGCCAATAGCAGCAACTGATGCGAAATCACACCAAGGGCTGAAGGTATCCTGCCTTGAAGTATCTACTCCTTCGATGCCCTCAACAATGCACAACATAGAAGAGTATGATGAGCTGGTGAAAGAACTTCAGAGTCAACATGACAAGATGAATGAAGAAAGAAAGGTTGCACTTGCTAAGCTAGATAAAGAAAGAAATGTATTTGCAAACTATCGGCTAGAGAAAACGAGGCAAATGATGAGATATACCAGTGAAGTAATTGCATTAAAAGAGGCCTTAAAGGCAAGGTAGTGTGAAAAAAGTCTATGAAACTTGTATGATGAAGAAAGGGAGAGCCACATTACTCTAGAGGCATAATGCATTCTCGCATCTCAAGACATGAGACATTTTGAGAAAGAGATCAATAGCTTGAAGCAACAAAGAGAACAACTATCCAAAGAACTACAAGAGGCAAAGGCACAAGGTGAACAAGAAGCAAGGAGAAAGATGGCTAAGCTACATAATAAACTTCACGCAGCACTCCATGAGCAAGCCATCCTAAGGGAATAGATAGAGCACCAAAACCGAGAGAAGGAAAAAATGAGTATATTATGTCAAGAGCAAGAGCAAGTAATCATTATCCTTGCACAATACCAAAACCAAGGATTGGAGCAAATGAAAGGGAAGGTGGAAGAATGGGAAACTAAAAATGATGATAGGATTAAAGATTTAGCTTATCGCCTAGCACATTCAGAGAAGAATGCATTATGGTGGAGAGCAAAGATAAAGTTGTGGAGATAGGGATACTTGAGCAGAAAAAAGCCTTCTTGAACATGGTACTAAATGTCACCCAAACAAGAGAGGAAGGGAAGATTGGTGAACTCAAAAAGAAATTAGAGTTGGCAAGGAGAGTACTTAAACATGGACTCCATGCTAAGGCACCTTAGGTGTGGAGGAACAAAGAGCTCATTTAATCACGACTAGTTTATCCATGTAGGAACTTGAATAACTAGGGTTTGGGGAGCAAGAGAAACAAATACAGCCTCCCCTTGAGGAGCTGAGAGAGCCAATACATGAAGAGGGCCTAGAGTTTGAGCAAGATCACGATAAGGAAGAAAAGTCGCATGAACCAAGCACCCCACTACAAACACAAGCACAAACAAAAGAGCAAGGGGAGAAAACCATATCTCTTGAGAGAATGGTGGAAATGAGGCACAAGCAAAGAGAACAAGTAGAGCTAGCATGCAGAAAACTCCTAGCCAAGCCGCAATAAGTTCCTAATGTGGCCATTCCTCAAGGAGAGGAGTGTAGTCTTGTGAATTGGAACCGGGAAGTTGCAATATGGGAGTCGTGGGAGAATCGCAACTGACCCTTTGAATTTGCCTTCACTTCCCTTGAACATTGGATAGAGTGTTATGTCCAAGGGTAGTGAAGGAAGTGATAAAGCTCTCAGCAAGGGTGGGGAAGTGATGGTCTTAAGAGAGAATTAGACACCCCACAAAGTGGCAATGGGAGCATACAGACTATTGGGAGGACAAGGTAATGGAGGTATCTAAGAAAGTGGAGGGGTATGATGCACAAACAAAGTGGCAAAGAAACATTTGGGACTCTAACTTAGATACGTGGATGGCATTCTATATCACACTACCATACAAAAGGAATAATCCTACCAACATGCCCCGCGGAGAATTGGAGTTGATTTCAACCAGGAGATGCATGGTAGGTATGATTTACCTAAGATCTATAATGTGAATTTTGCATCTCTTTGGAGGAGTGCTTATCCTTCACAGAGAGGGATCTCCACCCATCCATAGGAATTCTCTTCTTGCTCAGATCCTGCATTCATCACTACTTGTAATTAACTCTACCTCTTGATAATCTTACTAAAATAAAAGCCTACTATAGAGGAAGAGTGATTACCGCCCCTATTCTTCAACATTAATGCAGGGAAAGATAGTTACACAATGACCTATCTCATGATGAGAGCCACCTTGTTGCTAGCATTCTCTATGAGCTTATTAGAAGACATGAGTGATAGAAGGTTTACTGGGTGCAACCACCCATTTTTGTCCACCACACCCTCAATGTAAGAATCAGCTTCAAGGGTTACATGCAAAGCCAACATTTCCTAAGCAAATCCCTTAAGCCTCCCTACAGCTTAGCCTTACCCATGAACGGGATGTCACTTAATGTGCTCCCTTGTAACAAAAAAGAAGAGAGAGAAAAGAAAATAAGTGAAAAAGAAAAGAAAAGAAATAGAAAATCCCTCCCTTTATACTCTATGAGTATCACAACTACTGCACCTAGGGACCACCCTAGCCCCTCCCCCACTTCACAACTTAGGGCACATCAAGGGTAGGACATTTTGAGAAACCTATCTCCCTAAGTCACACACATCACCTCCCTTTACACAAACTAGGTCCTCAAGTGTAGGACAACACCTTAGGCTTGCCTATGGTCGACCCATCTCCTAGTTCCACCATCACTGGCACAGTGCATCGCATGGTAAAGTAGACATGCTCCCTAGAAAGTGCACTCGTTCTTCTTTTCAGGTACATTGTATAGTGGCATGGCAAGCTAACAACTACGGAGGCTTTCTTCAACCACCAATGTATCTTCAACATCAACAACTTTAAAACCCGCTTTAGAGAGTATCTCCAACATGACCAACCTCCCCAAAGACTCCAAGAACCATTCCACACCAATCCTCAACATCTTCAGCCCGCTGCACTATCAAGTGCCATCAGATTGGCATTTAGCGAGAGGAGAGGGATAATGTTAAGTCTCTGAAGACTAAGTCGAAAAATCTAGAAAAGTGAAAGCAGAAGATAGTCCCAAGGTAAGAGGATGATGGAGGACAAAGGCATACTAAGGAAAATTTAAAGACACAAAGCATTGAAAAAAATTCTGAATGAAAGAGGGAGGTGCATAAGAATAAGCGCACCTTAATATTTTTGCAAAAAGAGTGCTAGGCGCATTGTAATTTATTTTGTAAAAGAGCATTGAACTCTCTCTCTTGCAAGTTGTAAAGAATAATAGGCACGGGTTAAGGCCATACTAATAGGAAAGTAGGAGGAAAAGAGTGGAGGAATGGATAAAGATTGGACAAAAAAGGAATGGCCACCCAAGGAGGAAATAGGGCATGTATAAAAGTCAAAAAGTGAATGAAGAAGATCGTTCTTGGTGTGTGGTTAAACTTGCTCTCTTCTTATTTATTGCTTCTTGCTTCATTCTTATGTATGAGAGAGGGAGAGAGGAAGTGTGAGAGGGGGGGAGTGTGTGAGAGAGAGTGTGAGGGACCGTGGAGAAGCTTTTCTTCTCCTCTCTTCATCTTCTCCTTCTTTTCTTCTCTTTTCTTGCATGCATGGCTATGGAGCTTGAAGCTTGGAGCTTGCTTAAAAAAGCTTGAAGCTTGGAGCTTGCTTAAAAAAGCGCGTCTTGGATCATAGAGCTTCCAAGGGATTTGTGGAAGGAAGCAGCTCGATCGGATTCAAAGGTAAGCTCACTACACTTGAGTGTAAGAGAGTGTGCACAGGGCTATATTTTCGATTTTGTAAAACCTAAAAACATTGCATCCTTGAGTGTACTATTCACAAAAAGCAATTCTGATAGCAGATACAAAAACCATTAGCTCTAATTTTTGGGAGAATACTAAATCAAATTATTATATGTTTGCTTGCCATTTTCAAATCTGAAAATTTTAAAGGTTCTAAGGCTATAAACCTTTCTTGTGTGGAGTTGGAAGGCTTTTTGGAAATTTTGGCAATTCATTTCACATTCAACCAAGCCACTCTATGGTTACCTCCGTGGCGGGCCAAAAAATTTAGAGGCCTCTCTCTTTAAAGAGAAAACACGGAGAGAGAGCGAGAGGTTCTTCGACGGGAGGGCCTTGAGTACCTCGTCAACGCACCAAGGTAAGCTCTTTCTTGTCAGTCGCAGATAGGTGTACCGTCCGTCTCGATGAATTGCTCTAATACTTTCCGCCATCTCAAAAGCCTTTTTGTCGTGTGTGATTAGTCTTGTTTGGATCTCCATGTCGGTTTGCTAAGGAGATTTGTCCACGCTTTCGCCTAAATCGCTTGATTACTTTGGTTTGGTGGATCTTACATGTCGGATCCTATGTAGGTTTTGACATTATCATATATGTATGTGTACAGTTTTGCGGAATTGGTAGAAGAGGATACAGTAAGTCTGTACCCCAAGATCAGGGCGTTTTAAAGAGAGTCCTGCCCTTACCAGCACAGGTGGGCTGCATACAACCATGCCTCAGGGTCTTGGAGATGCTGCCTACACCGTGGCACAGCTTGTTGAGTACTATGGGCCAACAATGCAGAGGAGTTGTAATGAATGGATGCAGCAAAACATCCAGGGTCATCCATGCAGGAATTGGGCATTGTCTGTTTTCTGTGGTGTTGGCACTGTTGATGCCCATGTTTCAGGCCAGACACCTGTTCAAGATGTGACTGCCCCACCTTCGGCTCGGATCAGCCCCTACAGGGTAGTTGCACCAATGACCTTTTCTTATAAGGCACGGGGCAGGAGGCGGCGATCTCGTGGTGGGAACAATGATGGCGGTCCAGAATGGGATGAAGGTGGGTTTGGTGGAAGTGGCGGTAGCGATAATGGTCGAGGAGGAGATGACTTCTGGGGGAGGGATTGGCATGAAGAAGGTTGGTGGTGGGGAGAGGCAGGTGATACTGCTTTAAATGCCATCTATCAAGTGGCATGCTGGATATCTTTATCACACTGCCTGCACTTTGCATTGGCCAAGGTTTTAACTCTATTGGACAGCAGTGTTGATGATTCCAGTTGCAATTCTGGAGCATTTTCTCAGTGCTCTTCAGTATTCTTGTCACCTGATTTGAAAGACATGCTACCTGTTATAGATCAGCAGGCCAGGATGAGATGGAGACGAACTTCTACATGATACAGCAATCAATGAATTGTATGCTTCAAGCTGGATTGCGGCTTGCTACTTTCTTTGGTGTCGGAGGTCGGAACTTGCAAGTTGCTTAATATGGTACTTCCTTGATTTAGGAGGGAGAAATTATGTACATATTCTGTAATTAAATAGCAACTTGTTATCTTGCAAAAAGGTGTAACAAATTGCATTTCCTCACATGAGTTATCCAGATTAATGTCTTTATTTGTATGCGCTTACAACAAGTTTTAAGTCTATATGCCATATGTTTATCCCTTTCCCTTCATTTATGTTTTTCGTCACCTTGAACAGCTTTTGTATAAAATTGGTGTCAGTTTGGTAACTCCTTGATGCTGTAATAGTGCATACCCCACTTTCCTCGAGCAACTTAGGTTTTTGAAATTTCATAAAGAGGGATGGCTAGGAGATGTTTCTAGAAGCGAGCTGGATATATTGACTGTTTGCTAGAATTTCAAAATGTTTGAGTGAGTGAAAATGCTCAGTACTTATCTCTGGATTTGTGGAGGTGTATTACTTAAGGTTTCAGAGTGAGTATTGCCTGTTCCTTTTAGGTACACTTTGTGCTGGACCCTTAAGTACTCTGGTCCTTTAATTAGAGAGAACAACTATGGAAATGCATTTCACAGGTACAAGGATTTCTCTCAATGAATATGGCATAAACTCCTCTCATTTTACTGTTTGTAGTTGGCATTGTGTTGTTGGACAATATGGCAATGTTATGCTTGCAAAGATTCATTAAGTGTTGTTTTATACGATCATAGTTCTTATGGAACGTGAAGCATAGGCTTGCTGAAGATACATTGGATGTTACTGAACAAATGCAATGAATGTCAATATATATCTTGAATGTGTGGAAATTATCTGAGATGAATGTACTAGGATGCCCAATGCAAGGTCGAGTGATGCAACAATAATGACTTTCTCAAGGCAATAGTACCTTTGTATCTAGAAAAGCCATAGCAGAACAGAGATAGGAAATTTAGTTTGGGTGTCATGCTGAGGTTGTCAGTGTGTGGCTCCTGGTAAACTTTAATTTGCCTGACAATGCATTTGTTAAAATGTACAGCTAGATGTGCATTTGGAAATAAATATCTTGAAGTTTGAACTGTTTTCTTCAGATTTCAATGCCTCTAAACTTGTTAGTGGCAATCTCAGGTTATGCTGAGTTTCAGAAAGATTACATAGTTGGGGAAGTCCGATAGAAAGCTGTTGAGGCTCAGAAAGATGACATAGTTGGGGAAGTTGAGGTCAGATATGATGGCCAATTATACTGGAGACATGAACAGGGTGGTTTCATCCTTATGGTTATACAGCCTCTTCGGAAGGCATGGATCAGGATGACATCTATGTTAAAATGTGTGTCAATGCCATCCTTGCAACTAGTCACCACTTTAGATCCGTGTTGAAAGGCCCTGATACCAGGGGAAACCATGGTGGAAAAATTTTGGTGGGCTGGAGTTGTTGAGCCACTAATATTAGGATTTGCACTTATATATAATTAATGTGCATTAACCCCTATAGTTCTCCTTAAAATGGCTCCAAAAGCGATTAATGCTGAATTACAATATAAATGGCTTATTTTTGAACAGTAGCCCACAATGCACTAAACTCCTCTATAAATAGATTCTATGCTTGTGCATCCCTTTATCCCTGATCATTATCACTTCTGCCCATATCCCATTTGGAGAACATCGCCGTTCAATGGAGGACCTTTTAGATATTGCATTTATTGCTGCCAGATGCATTTTGCTGACATCAGTAGTTGTCACCATCACTAGAGCTTTGTGGACTGCTGCTGTGGTGTTTTGGGATCCGTCTCAAGCTGATGCAGGTGTCCTTGACTTCTTCCTCAGCTCCCTTCATCTCCAGTCCTTGAGACATGAAGGTTTGAGGTCCCTTTGCGCATATTCAACATACAACATTCATTCATTCATTCATTCATCTTCTGAGTTTTCTTCATCCTGAGTTCTACACGACGTTCTGTTTGTTGTGCACTTTATGTTTTTCTATCTTTGCTCAAGCATTCCTTCACATGGTATTAGAGCAAGGTACGCACACAGATACCTAAACCTTGATCTAAAAGCTTGGCATTGAAGAGAATAAGAATGCAAGAGAAGAATGTCTCAGCCACACTCAATGAAGCAGATGCCCTCATGAGTATTTCTGTAGTGCCAAAAGCCTCTTGCATGGAAGCTCTTAAGGGATTTGTACTAGACATTGTGAAGATAAGATCCTTAGATTGAAGGGGTTCCACCAAGCTCCAATCACATACTTGCTTATGATGAGCTTTTAGAGATTTTGAGGATGTGAATGGAGAAGGTGAAGCTAGTGTTAGTCCTTGTGCCACATATTGAGATATCAAGCTCCGCACTAGCTGACACTTGTGTATCTAGACGACTGGTTTTGCATTCATATAATTGGCATGATTGGTACTTGTATAGGCATATTCTTTCAGTGATAGTTTATAGTTGGACATCTGTTAGTTTATCTGGTTTATAGTTGGACATCTGTTAGTTTATCTACCCGAGTTATAACATATCTATTTATCTACCTTTTTAGTTAGTGTTCACATTATGGACCACTTGTATATTATGTATGCTCTATATTCCCTTCATCTTTTGTGGACTAAAATTGTGGAGAAGAAGAAAAATAGGGTTATTAGTTTTCTACCTTGAGTGCATTCTCTGTGTGTTGTAGACTACAAGGGCTGGAGGTCTCGATGGAGATGAGATGGGGGATACTAGCATTGCATGCGTGTGTTACAAGATGAGTACAATCACTAAGAGGGTTGTTGGAGATCACTAGCACCATTGGGGTAAAACAGGGATGCCCACTCTCACTTACTCTTTTCGTCCTTTATATTGGTGAGATATTAGACTACATTGATGGACTTGCAAGGGAGCTCGCTAGCCCCGGGGGGGGGGGGGGGGGGGGGGCATTGATACCCATACTATTGTATGCCGATGACACAGTCCTCATCTCCAGCACATCAGAGAGATTCCAGTGCCACCTAGTTGCACTGCATGCCTAAAGTTACAAAGGTGCAAGCAAATTCCCACGAGGTAAAGGGAAATAAAATGTTGACCACTACCAATGTTGTCACTATCTTTGAATGGTGGAGCACAGAAAATATGTGTGCTAGCATTCAGGTTTGTAATCTTTCATTAAAAGATAATCTAAAATTATTATATCGCCTAATAACATGTCTTCTTTTTAAAGGGACTTTATTTGATAATTCTAGAGGCCAAGGTGAAGGTCAATATTTGGAGCTTCTAAATGCGTTTTTAAAACACAAGCATCTAGTTCTAATTTTAAGAGACCCTTGCCATCGAGCACTTTGCCTTGCTACTTTAAATGATATTTTTATAGAGATTCTTAATAGTTTATTGGTAAAAGAACAAATAGCTTGTGATACAATTGGGGTTAGTCAATAGGGTCACAAGGCCATATACAATATAATAGTGAATGCACTAGCTTGTCCATTTTGAGTTAGATAAGACATATGGTCTTGCCTTGTCCATTTTGAGTTAGATTTATGCATTTGGGAATCAATAGGACAGTACTTTTTTTTATTAAGAAGCATATGGAAGTAGAAGGGACCAAACTCGAGAAAACTATTTTCTACAAAGATGAGTTTAGTAATATCTTTGTTGACTTAATTAAATTTTACTGCACTATGGCTCATTTCTAGAAGTTCCAATGTATAGAAATATTATCTTATTTTAACAAAATATTGATAATACAATACAATATTGTAATATGCTTAAAGTTAGTATTTTGATTAAGTATTCACTTGACTTTGGAGTTCATTGTAAAGCTTAATGAATGCCAAATTGTTAAAGGACACAAGTATTCACTTGACTTTGGAGTTCATTGTAAAGCTTAATGAATGCCAAATTGTTAAGGGACACAAGTTGGAAATGCTAAAGATAATGCTCGTTTTCCTCAGTTTAGGATACAATTAGAAAAGGAAATTCAGTAACTAGTAGCCAACTGAGATGCATAATGTGCTATCATGGTTCTTTAAACAAAAACATCCTGCGATAATTGCTAGGCAAGCAAATGGTGAGAAACTCTAGGTGGAAGGAGTTAGAGAATCCAACTAGTACTTTTGGGGGGAGGGGGGGGGGGGGGGGGGGGGGGCATCGATACCCATACTATTGTATGCCGATGACATAGTCGATACTATTGTATGCCAATGACATAGTCCTCATCTCCAACACACCGAAGGGATTCAAGTGCCACCTAGTTGCCATGTAGGCCTAAAGTTAGAAAGGTGCAAGCAAATTCCCACAAGCTAAAGGGAAAGAAAACGTTGACTACTACCAATGTTATCACTATCTTTGAATGGTCGAGCACAAAAAACATGTGTGCAAGCATTCACGTTTGTAATCTTTCATTGAAAGATAATCTAAAATTACTATTTCGCCTAATAACATGTCTTCTTTTTAAAGGGACTTTATTTGATAATACTAGAGGCCGAGGTGAGGGTCAATATTTGGAGCTTCTAAAGGGACTTAAAACACAAGCATATTGTTGTAATGTTGAGAGACCCTTGCTATCGAGCACTTTGCCTTGCTACTTTAAATGATATTCTTAATAGTTTATTGGTAAAAGAAGTTCAAATAGCTTGTGATACAATCGGGGTTAGTCAATAGGGTCACAAGGCCATATACAATATAACATTGAATGTACAAGCTCATAAGATGACAAGACATATGGTCTTGCCTTGTGCATTTTGAGTTAGATTTATGCATTTGGGAATCAATAGGACAATATTTTTTTTTATTAAGAAGCATATGGAAGTAGAAGGAACCAAACTTGAGAGAACTATTTTCTACAAAGATGATGAGTTTAGTAATTTTTTTGTTGACCTAATTAACTTTTACTACACTGGCTCATTTCTAGAAGGTCCAATGTACATAAATATTCTCCTATTTTAACGAATATTGATAATACGATGATACAATATTCTAATATGTTTATAGTTTAGTATGTATATTAAGTATTGACTTGACTTTGGAGTTTATCATGAAGCTTAATGAATACCAAATTGTGAAGGGATGCAAGCTAGAAATGCTAAAATTTAGGATATAGCTAGACAAGGAAAATTGGTTGCTAGTAACCAGCTGAGATGCATAATGTGCTATCATGGTTCTTTCAACAAACTCATCCTACTATAATTGCCAGTCAAGCAAATGGTAAGAAGCTCTATGTGGAAGGAGTTAGAGAACCCAACTAGCACTTGGGTGGTGATCTCAAGATACTCAAGTGTATGTTGAATTGTCATACTATGGTATTGGCATCGCTACCTTGTCCATATTCTATGAAAATAAACTATTATTCTAAGTCCTCGAAACATGTTACATGGGAGCGAATGAGCACTGGTATGGAATAGAAAGGCACCACTCGTGTCACAACATGGATCTCATAGTGAACCTTGGGAAAACCAAGATTATGGTGTTTAACACTTTTTCCTAGTGGATTTAGCAATCAATACCCCATTTCACTTACAGACAAGAGATAATGGAGGTGGTCTAGATATATATTTACATGGGGATTTCTTTTTCATGGTTGAGATTCACTTTGAGGAGAGCAACATAGGATAGGTTAACATGACACTTTGTGGCCCTAGGGTCAATGGAGAGCTAGTGCACACACATATAGTTTCAGGAGCCTCGGATGAAGCTCTAGCTCTTCGACACTGGTCACACCAACACTTTTGTATGGGGGCCCCTTATGGGGATTGAGCCTCTACCACACAAGAAGAGCAACATAGGATCACGTGTTACCTAGGGAGGAGGAAATATATGAGGGATGGGAGCACGTGGAGAGACCTTTGGTATTGACGATTTCACTTGTTACCTAGGGAGGAGGAGATATATAAGGGATGGGAGCAAATGGAGTGACCCTTGGTACTGATGATTTCATGGGGATGATTCGAAGTAAACCCTTTGTACCACATGAGATTATCAGAGTAGAGATGGGAGCACCACCCATAGTGGTAGAGGCCCTTTTCTAGATGATGACTTTCATATATTGGCTTTTGACGTACTCTCGGCTCACACTAGAATCATCTAGATTGCTAGCATTACAAGGAGATATTGAGTGCTAGTATACTCAAATAGAGGCATGGTTATAGTTACATGGATTACACATGGATCACCTCCCACCACTATAGTACAACTTCGATTGCTTTCACTTGGAGTCAGTTGAGTGGAGCTAAACTACATCATTAGGATGAACATTATTTAGATACGCACAACTAGGACATGGGTGACACCTCTACTTGGGATCTACGGATGAAGATGGCTTTCTATAAGAAGTATCTTCTACACATATCACTCAATGGCTTTGTTGCCCGCCCAAGATACATGTATACATAGCTATTGCATGGTGTATGACATGCCAATGGATAGCTTTGTACATTCTTACACCAGCTCTGGGTCAAGATGGATATATACGATGCAAACTCCCTCCCCTCTCGGAGGATAGGATTTACCAACTTGTCAATTTGAGCTAGAAATAGAGGAGCACTACTTATGTGGATGCCCACTATAATACAAAATCTGAGGGTGCTTCCATTGCTTGTTCAAATAGGGTTTTGAGCCACTATCTAAGGTTATGGATTGCCTAGATTAGAGATATCTTGTGCTCTTCTTACTAGAGCTATGCTACCACCACAAAGAGCACCTCTTATGAACCTAGCAGCAGAGTCATGAAGCCACACACTGGCATGCACTCATGGATTTCCTAGATTAGAGATGTATCGGGCTCTTCTTATTGGAGCTATATTACCACAAAGAGCACCTCTTATGAACCCAATAGCAGTAGAGTCATGGAGCCACACATTAGTGTGCACTCATGGAGTTCTACAAAGGATTGACTACCCCCTCCACTATAGAGCCCTGACTAATTGTCAGAGTGCAGTGGTGCGGAAGCGTAGGACTGAGAGAGAGAGAACGCAGAGAGAGAAGAGAGAGAAAGAGACAATGGAAGATGAAGATCTGTTGTATAAAGTGTGCTGAATACAAAGATATGCAGATATATACACGGGCGCAGTGCGCTGGACTGCGTGTCTCCACCTCGACGATGCAACCTGCTGTTCACCTCGAAGTCCGCTGCAGTCTGCACTGTCTCCTGTCTGAAATCTGCGAGCAGAGACGGAATCTACGCGTGCCACCGGTCTGTAATCTGCGAGCAGAGAAGTGTGGGAGACTATGGAAATCCTCGGCTATTTATAGCCAGAAAAACAAGGCGCAAACAGGAGAGGTCGGCTGCATTGAATGCAGCCGACTGGGCTGCAGGCAGTCGGACTGCCACAGTCCGACTGTGCAGCTGACTGCACAGTCCGATTGGATTGTGCAGTCCCGTACCCGTACAGGCGCTGAACTCTAACACCCCCTCTCAGAGCCTGGGCGGGGCAGAAGCCTGAGGGAGCTGGAATGTCTCCGAAGTAGACCCTGGGGAAGTGCCTTCGTAAAAAAAATCTGCAAGATTGTCCTCCGTCTTGGAGTACTCCACAGTGATGGTATCATCCAGAAGCTTTTCTCTAATGAAGTGGTATTGGATCTCGATGTGCTTCGTCTGGGCATGAAAAACAGGGTTCCGTGCCAAGGCAATGCAACTCTCATTGTCACATTGCAGCAAAGCAGGACGAGTCTGGGAGCACCCAAGCTCCTCCAATAATCTCCGAAGCCACACAGCCTCACATGTGGTGGAAGACACGGCCCGATACTCCGCCTCAGTATAGACGAAAGGGCTACCGTGGGCTGCTTCTTGCTACTCCATGAGATAACACCTGCACCCAAGGTAAAACAGTAACCTGTAGTAGACCGCCTGTGGTCCACATCACCGGCCCAATCCGAGTCGCTCCAACCTGCAAGTACAAGATCTGACCCATCTGTCCCTGCGGGATAATGAATCCCTAAATTAGACGTCCCCCTCAAATATCGAAGTATCCTCTGAGCAGCCTGCCAATGCACCGTCTTAGGTTCACTCATGAACCCTGCCAAGAGCCCAACAGCAAAACAAAGATCAACCCGAGTGTTGAGAAGCCAAATCAAGGATCCAATCAATTGACGATAGCGGGAAGCATCCGCCATAGGAGAAGCTGAATGGGAAGTGGCCTTCCAGTTCGGATCCATAGGAGTAGAAAGGGTCCGACAATCCTCCATCTCAAAAGATACCAAGAGCTCTTGTACATATCTCTGTTGAGAGATGAAGATCCCCCTCTGAGATTGATAAATCTCATGGCCCAAAAAGAAATGGAGTAGACCCAAGTCCGTCATCTCGAACGTCCGATGTAAAGCTGACTTCGTCTCTTGGACCTGCTGTGCATGATCACCTGTGACAATCAAATCATCAACATACAACACAAAAAGTACACAACCATCCTCGGAAGTGTGAACATAAAGTTGCGGATCGGCCTTAGAATGCCGATATCCCAACTGAGATTGAAGGAATGAATCAATCTTCTCGTTCCATGCACGAGGAGCCTGCTTGAGGCCATACAAGGCCTTCTTCAACTTGTAGACTTTCCCATCTGAGGATCCAAAGCCAGGAGGCTGCTCAACATAGATCTCCTCCTTCAAATCACCATTGAGGAAGGCCGACTTCACATCCAACTGGTAAACATGCCATCTCCTATGGCCAGCCAAGGCAAGAATAGCTCTAATGGTCGCCATACGAGCTGTGGGGGCAAAAGTATCATGACAATCAATCCCTGGGCGCTAGGCAAAACCTTTAGCAACAAGGCGAGCCTTGTGCTTATCCAAAGAACCATCGCTAAGGTATTTGGTCTTGAAGACCCACTTGATGCCAATCACCTTCTTATTTGGGGGGCGGGGCACGAGTGACCAAGTGCCATTCCTCTCAATAGCCTCCAACTCAGCTTCCATAGCTTTCTTCCATGGTGCGGACTGTAAAGCCTCCTTCACGGAGGTGGGCTCTTGATCCTACATAACACAGGTCATCAAATAATAGTTAGAGCAAACAAGCTCCGTAGAATGTGCCTGGTGCCGCCGTGATGGCCGCGGACCATCCTGCGGTCCCCACTCCTCAGGAACCCCCTCGATCCCTGAATCACAGAGTGTGTCACGGGTCCAGTGAGGAGGAGGCCAAACCTCCCCTCGTCTCTCTCCATCAGCGGAAGACTCTGGAATATCCACCGGTGGTAACTCCACAGGGGTGTCCGGTGGAACAATAGACTTTGTGTCGAAACAGAATCATAATCAAAAGGCATGGGCTCCAATGGAACTGTAGCAAGAGCCCAGCTCTCTCCCCTGGATCTCCAAGAACGGGATGCTCCTCACCCGTTGATATAGTCGGAACCTCCACAAACCGCACATCTCGACTAGTGTACACATCCCGCTTGACGGGATCATACAGTCGATAGCCTTGGGACTGGGAGCTGTAGCCAACAAATACCTGTCTTCGGGAAGCTACTTCAAATTTATCACGGTGAGCCTTGGGAATGTGAACATAGGCATCACACCCAAAGACCCTAAAGTAAGAAACATCTGGCTTAGTCCCAAAGTAAGCCTCAAACAGGGTCATCCCATCAACGGCCGAAGTGGGGAATCGATTAAGGATATGGACTGCAGTAGCCACAGCCTCGGCCCATAGAACGTGAGGGGTCTGTCGGTGCTCCATCATGGTGCACACCATCTCGATCACACTGCAGTTTTTCCGTTCAAGAATGCCATTTTCTTGAGGAGTATTGGTATTGGCAAACTCCTGGTGAATACCTTTATCTGCACAAAACCGAGCAAACTCATTAGAAACAAATTCACCACCCTTGTCGGATCGCAAGGTCTTCAACTTCCGGCCCGATCGGTTCTCCTCAAAGAGAAGCCAATCCTTGAAGTGGGAGAAAGCTTTTGACTTTAATGCCAAAAAATAGGCCCATGTCATCCTGCTATAGTCATCTACGATCAACATGAAGTACGAGCTCCCATGCAAGGACTCATTCCTCATAGGGCCACATAGATCCGTAGATACAAGCTCCATTAGTGAAGTAGACCGCCGCGAAGCTATGTGGGGAATGACATCCCTATGCTGCTTCCCCGAATGCAGGAAACACATGGCTGCTGGCTCACCACTATATCCGGCAACCCTCGAACAAGTTGTCCATGTGACGCCCTCCGAAGATAATCATAGTTGAGGTGACCAAACCGAGCATGCCATAATTCTGACTGTGACTGAGAGGTAAGAAGAAGAGTAGAGAGGGCGGTGAAAGACTTCGATTTATAAATGCCGTTCTCCTCATATCCGGATGAGAGAACCTTCCTCGACCCACGATCAAGGACTCGCACCGTAGTACTGTCAAACTCCACCAAAAGTCCAAGGGAGCAAATCTTATGAACTGACAGGAGATGATACCCTAAGCCTGGTACATGCAAGACCTCTGAGGTATGGGTACCACCATGTCCATCTGGAATAAGCTGCATCTTACCCCGTCCTGCAATAGATATTGAAGAGCTATCTCCAATGAGAATCTGCCCATGCGAGGGTCGCAACTGGGCAACACCATCTGATGAAGGAGTCATGTGCCTGGAGGCACCACTATCAACGATCCACTCTCGAGCCTGGGGAGCCGTCATCGTAGCATCAGAAGCATTTGGTGAAGAGTCCTCAATGACAGCTAGATGAAGAAATGCAGCTGATGAGGGTGCAGCCACCGCTCCAGAATCCTTTGTGTCCTTCTTGTTGGTGTCCTTCTTGTCTTTGTCAGGGCAATCCTTCTTCCAATGGCCAGTCTTTCCACAAATATGACATGTGGATTCTTTGTCCTTGTCCTTGTCCTTATCCTTCTTTGACTTGTTATCCCCCTTCTTCTTCTTTTGGTCCTTCCCCTTCTTCTGAGAGGCTTGACCTATCAGCACCTTCAACTTGGAAGCATTCTGTCCCTTTAGCTGTTCCTCTTCGACCAAGACCATAGGAACCAACTCTTCCCACCGAAGAGTAGACTCTCGCCCCGAAGCAATAAGGGCAGAGTAGAATGTACCGAATCATGGCGGCAACTGGGACAATAGTGTGATCGCCATGTCTTCGGAGGAAATCGGCTTCCCCGCATTCTGAACCTGCATCTGAAGCTGCCTTAGCTTGTTGATGTGCTCCCGCAGCGAAGAAGACTTGTTTACGGACAAGGTTCGCATTTGTACCTCCAAAGAAACCCGTTTCATAAGGGTCATCCGATTATACATCTGATCAAGCTCTAGCCATATCTCCCGAGCCACCGTCAAGTGCTCGATGTGAACGATCACGGCTGTAGTACAAGATAGAAAAAGAAAGGAATGTATCCTGGCATTCAGTTTGTCTCAATGAGATTGAGCCTTGGCCAACTCCGCATGAGCATCGGAAGAGAGTTTTGACTCATCTCTTACCGAGGGTCGGTCGATCTCCTCCTGTACAAGCTCCGCCAAATCATAGGACTCAAGGATGGCCAACATCATGACGCGCCAAATGCGATAGTTGTCGCCGTCGAGCTTCTGATCTGCAGGAAGAGCTGGTAAGTCCATAATCGACTGGAACTCCAAGTCAATCTCTGTAGACATCGTCACCTGTAATGCCTTCACAAACGCAAAAGCAGCCCCCCCGACTGTGAAAACTCAGCCTGCTAAGGCTCTTCCGCGTCCTGAAATTTCTTCACCGCCGGAGGTGATGAAAAAGCAAAACCTGCACTTGTAGGCTGAAAACTCAAACTTCCTCCTCGTCAAACAGCAGTAAACATCAGCAAATCCACCACCTGGACTCCTTTCCTGTGCGCCCATGCTTGCCTCAGCCTTGTTCTGAGGCGCAGCCCTCCTGTCTACCCTCAAACGCTGAAAATGCAAATTTGTGTCGCAATAGAAACTCCTCTTCAGGTTGGTTCTGCACTCAGTCAGCCCTCTAACACTGCTCTGATACCATGTCAGAGTGCAGCGGTGCGGAAGCGTAGGACTGAGAGAGAGAGAACGCAGAGAGAGAAGAGAGAGAAAGAGACAGTGGAAGATGAAGATCTGCTGTATAAAGTGTGCTGAATACAAAGATATGCAGATATATACACGGGCGCAGTGGGATGGACTGCGTGTCTCCACCTCGACGATGCAACCTGCTGTTCACCTCGAAGTCTGCTGCAGTCTGCACTGTCTCCTGTCTGAAATCTGCGAACAGAGACGGAATCTGCGCGTGCCACCGGTCTGTAATCTGCGAGCAGAGAAGTGTAGGAGACTGTGGAAATCCTCGGCTATTTATAGCCAGAAAAACAGGGCGCAAACAAGACAGGTCGGCTGCATTAAATGCAGCCGACTGGGCTGCAGGCAGTCGGACTACCACGTGGCAGTCCGACTGCACAGTCCGACTGTGCAGCTGACTGCACAGTCCGATTGGACTGTGCAGTCCTGTACCCGTACAGGCGCTGATCTCTAACACTAATGCCCCCACCATGGGGATCTAGCCCAGAGAGATGCAAAGCCTGCCACCCACACCCAGTTGGTCCATGCCCTTGCAAGAGGCATCATCTATAGATATAAAGGATACTACACTGCCATTGGGGGACCCTACCTCATCGCTTCGGCCTTTCTATGCTAGATAGACCCATGAGAGATATCTTGGGATGAGAGTGCCTCCTCAACAGTTCCACATTGTGTCTTGCTTATACATCATTTTGTACTCCTAAGCTATATATTGCTCAATGTTTTTCTCCATTTAGTTAGTTGTAGCATTAGATGACATCTTTTTTGGGACAAGGAAAATTCCCAAACTTCTTAGATATAACATTTTGGTCTTGTAAGTTGATTTGACCTTTTATAGACATTAGTATAACTTTCTTTCTTTCTTCTCTCTCTCTCCCCAATCTTTTCGTAGTATTAACCTCATTCAAGCGAGGAGTTTTCATTTGCAAGCACAAGATTCTACAAGGAAGTCTTGTTATGGAGAATACTTGTGAAGAGATTTCTCATGTGATCTTTCATTGATAGTTGTCTTTGCAATCTTGGAGTCGTTGAGGAACTATAATAGGCTTCTAGGTTGAGTATGTATGGTGGGATTTGCATTTTGGGTACATTTTGATCTTTGTTTGAGAGTTAGAGGCCATTCGCATGAGCATTTGGTAAAGTTTGAGAATTCTACAAACCTTGTCCATCGCGTAAGTAGGTTGTAGGTATTGGGTATGTTAGACAATATTTGCAGACTATTATGTATTATAGGTGTTGCCCAATGTATACATATAAACTAAGGCTAGTACAATTTACTCGAATGAGAAAACTACAAAGATTGGCAAATGTTTAGGTTCTATTACATAATGTTTGAGGGATTTAATCAGATTGTTACTGACAAGCTTAACAAGCATAACTTCCATTCTTGGGAGTTTATATTGACCAAATTTCTTATGGGTAAAGGTTATTGGGACCATATCGAAGGAGATGATGCAAATACTCTAGAGTTATTTGAGAAAAATGCTATGTCTAAGTAGGAAAAGGCGTTTAAGGAATGGAACTAGGGTGTTTGGAAAGTTATGTATTGACTTTTCATCAATGTTTCAGACAACATGATTAGGCATACACTTAAGGAATGGAACCAATATATATTGGCTTTTCATTAGTGTTTTAGACAATTTAATTAGACATAAGCAATATGTAGATGATCTTGTAGAAGCATGGAATAATGTAGTCAAGCTATTTGGTACAAATACCAAAGGCAAAAAGTTACAATTAAAGTCAAAGTTAAACAATGTCAAGCATAACAATTTGTCCATCAATGATAATGCATTGAAGATTAAGAGCATTTTGAAGCATTGAAATATATCAAACTGTAGGTTGATGATGATGGTATAGTGATTGCATGCTTGGATGCTCTAGTTGAGGAGTATAAGTAGTTTCAAATCTTTGTCAACATAAGGAATATCATTTCAATTTTGTAGGTATAATATCTATGTTGATATTATAAGAGAACTGCATGGGTCTTCCTACATCTTTGTCACAAAGCAAGAATAGTCCAGAATAAACACTCTACTATGATATAAGTAGAGGTAGAGGTTTTGGTGGTAGAGGTCGAGATGGTAGCCATTATGGGCAAAATGAGAGGCAATCTGAATGACTCGTAAGAACAATCACATTCATGTGATAGAGGCCATTCTTGAAGCAAAGAAGCCATTGAGAACGTGGCATGTAGAACACATGTGCTCACAATAACAAGTGCTATAATTGTGGTCAGGAAGGTTATATTGCATAAAATTGTCTAAAAAAGAAAGAGATGGAAATAACGAAAAATGGGAGAAGAAAACATAGTAATTATATGTCTAATAGTAATTAAGTTGATTATTATAGACATGATGAACGCAACAAATATAGATGCATAAGTAATCAATGATAATGTATGGTATGTGGATTTAGGTGCCTCTAACCATATGATATCTTATATAGGATGGTTTAGAGAGATGAAAAATCCCAAAATACCTAGTTTTGTGGAAGCAAGTGATAATAAGCATATCTTATTGCTTGTGTTGGGAGTGTTCCATTATCTATGCAAGATGAAAAAATTAAGTGCTTGATTGATGTGCTATATGTATCTAATGGACAAATGATTGTGCGCAGTGTCGTGATGCTATGCGGACACAGTGTGAAAAAGCATGGAATGCATCATCATCCGACTTTCTTATTAATACAGAGAGAGTTAATGTGATCTGAGTCATTAGTGCTAGTGTTCGTGGCATGGATTATCCAAAAATACTAGATTTTTGGATAATTTTAGTCTATTTTTGATATTATTTATTGTAAAAAATCTAAAAAATTTAAAAAGCTTCTAGATTGGGATGACATACAAAAAGCAAGTTGATTTTTCATTAAGTTATAGGATTTTCATAAAAAAGATAGGTTGATGAAATCGCCTGTGTTGCGATTGCTGTAAATAGGCTAAAAACTGTAGTTTGAATTGAAAGAGGAAGAATAAGTGATCTGGGAGATTTGTGAACAAGTGTCCTAAGGTTTTACCCCCCTTTTAGAGCCAATAGAGCCATCAGATTTGGGTTTCGAGTAGCAAAGAAGGAGCTATAATTTTAATGCACGTTTTGTTCTACGAAAAAGCTCCAGGAGATCTAATGCTTGGAGATTGCTTCTGAGTAGTGCAAGGATTCTAGGTTCTTTCAATACATATTGACTCAGTTTATTATGCTTTATCTTTGTTTTTGTTGAGAGTGGAAAAAGATTGAATTTTTTACTGATTTTTGTTGTTTTTGAGGTCCGTATGGTTGATTTTTGATGGATTTAGAGTGATGTATGGTTGTTAGTGGAAGTGTTTGAGAGTTTTTTGGATGATATTGATTATGTTTTGGAAGCTCATGATGATTTTTAGTAGAAATATAAAGCTATGTGATGTTCTAATAGGATCTGTTGAGACTCTGATTGATTATGATACATTCTATATAGCTTCTGTTTTGTTTTGATTTTCTTCTATATGAAGCATGTATTGATGATTGTTAAAGGTTGAAACCTTTTGGAAGCTTATGAAATAGTTTTTGATAGTTTGGAATGGTTTTAGTATGAGTTATAAGGATTTGGTGTTCTCTGATGATCTTCTGTAACCCTCTGTAAACCTTCTGTAGAGCCTCTGTCTCTACTCTGTCTCTGTTTTGTCTCTGCCCTATTCCTGTTCTGTTGTCTCTGCTCTGTCTCTGTTTTGTCTTTGCTCTATTCTCTGTTCTCTCTTTACTCTATTCTTGTTCTGTTCTATTCTGTAGATCTTCTGTAAGTGTTTTGTAGAATGTATGTGTGACTTTGGAAAAATTTTTTAACTTTTGGAAAGGATGAATCTAAGTTCAAAAGAGCTTTAAAAAAAATAGAAAAAGCAGCTGCTGAAGACTGAAGAGAAGACTGGAGTGATAGTGACAGTAGTGAGCTATGAAGAGACACTGTAGTGGCTCTGGTGTCTCTTCGCATCAGACATACCTGTTGGGAGGTGCATCCACGACCTAAGAAGGATTATTGACAATCATTATTGAGTATTGTAGTAAGGAGATGGTGTACTATTGATATAGAGAGAGAGAGAGAGCCAGAGTAGCCATTCTATCAAAATAGTGTAACTGTATATGAGAGATTGAGAGATAAAATTATGAAGACATTGAAAATGAATACTATGTGATTGATTTCCATTCAAAAATGGTGTATTCTTTTATGTTCCTTGTTCTATTGAAGGATTCTATGAAAATGTTGAAGATTATGATTGATTCTATCAAATCCGTGGGAAATATTTACTATGATGCTATGTGAAGATTTGCTGTTTTCTTTGTTTTGGTAATCAAAAGAATAAAATAAAATCTTGCTGATATTACAATATAGATTTTTTTACAGTAGAATCCTCTTTTCCTTGGTGTTCCTCTTGGGGCTCCATGTTTTTGGTGCGCAGCCAGGGAAACTTGCCATCAACAAGCATTAGAAGAGGCTGAAAATGAAGGAAATGGCATTGCTAAGAAGAGAAGAATTCAATGTATGTTGGCAAAGTTCATTCTTCCACTGAAGAGTTGGAGATTCTTATTGCCAAAGCCACTTTCCACAAGAAGTTCATCCCATAATGGACTGTTTCCTATTCTTGTTGAAGCATAGAAACTTGCATCTTGGTATTAAATTGTTTGGGAACAAACTGAAGAGCAGAAGCAGAGAGAATGACTATCCATGGAAGATTTGATATTCATTGAGAAGTTTCCAGACATAATCAAGTGGGAGATCGTGAAGAAGCTTCAGGAGTCGTGGCCAGTGGGGGAGGTTCACGAAAACAAGAAGGAAGAGAGTTAGAATTTGTTCATGGATGCTCAACAGCAAGATACGTGGGATGCTTGGTGTACTGACAATCTTCTGTTTGTCCAATTAGTAACCCACTGGAAGTTGGTAGACAGAGTGTTTTTCACAATATACAATGTTGAAACCCTTAGAAGCTGGCATTATTATAATGACACAACAACGATCCTAAGAAGAATGAGTTTTGATACTTTCTGAATGGAATATCTCCCCCTCTGTAGTGGTTTGAAAGCCGAATTCAGAGATGTTGAAAAGAAGGAAGTAGAAGAGATGTTGGCCAGAGAATCCCCCAGAGACTGAAGCCCCTCTTTGATTCTATTCTGTTGAGTACTGAACAACTGGTTGGAGCCAAGCCCCTGATGAATGACGCAATCAAGAGGCAAGCATTAGAACAAGTCTAGAGGTACATGAGAAGAGAGAAGGCAAAAATCAAAGCTGAGAACGAGCTCGCAGTAGAAGCCTCCTTTGATGCCCTAAAAGCACACAGATAGTTAGATTCGTTCTGGAAATATTGATGATAGGCCAACAAATGTAGTCCCATTGCCAACTTTTAAGGGAGAGTACAATGAAGACCCTGATGTTCATGTAGCAGAATTTATGGTAGTATGTGTGGCTAACAATGCTAGAACCCTTGAGCATTGGTTAGCGATATTCCCCACCACTTTCAAAGGCGCAGTGTTTCAGTGGTATGAGAGACAAGCATCAGGAACTTTTGGCACATGAGACGACCTAAAGTTGGCATTTCTCACTAAATTTAGGTGTGAAGGTTTTGAAGAGCGGATGCGAGAGGAGTTCATGAACCTAAGTCTGTCCTCTGGAGAAAGAGTAGAAGCTTATGTCTCGCGAATGGAATCCATAATGATACCATGTGTGTGTGAGAGAAGGAGAAGAATAATATTGCATTGACTAATCAGTCCCTGCATGCAGCTCCCAACATTAGTGAGGGCACCAAATTAGGTTGGCTATAAATAGCCATAAATGCCCAAAGTTGGCCGACTTGCACTAGTAGGTGCCTAAAAAGCTGGCTGACCAGCATTAAATGCTGGTGACTCTAAGGAAAATGTCAAAGAATAAGGGGAGGGCCATGGAAAAATCCTAGATGATAAGGATAATGTCTAACCATCATTTGGACGAAGGCATTCAGAAAGGAGTGTTCCTTAGAGGCCTACAACCAGAAGTTTGCAAGTTCGTGGAATTGAGAAGACTAGTCAATCTGCAAGCTGCAGTGGAAGGTGGAAGATTGTATGACGAAGTTGAAGCAAGGTTGTCAATGACTCCAGGAAGAGGAATCTTACCTTCTCCCATGCCAGGAATGGTATACCTACCAAATGCAGTCCCAGGGGTAGTTCCCTACCCCTATCCCCAGATGCAAACAGTGCCGCAGTATAATGCATCTAATCTACTGTGGTCACCATAAACGACAGTGCCTCAAATGATGGTTCAACCACAACAACAGTGGCCTCAAACAATCCCTCCAATGGCGACTCAACAACAATGGAACCCTACAACTAGAATCAACAACCCCAAGTCTCAATAGGAGCTTTGAATTAGAACCAGAACAGAGGACCCTTTGGATCAACCCAACCAGTGTATGCAGTAATTATAGAAGCTTTCCAAAACCCTACTACAAGCACTTCAGGAGGTGAAAATCTGAAGGACTACTTATCCAACTCAGTTGCAAGTATCAGGAAAGAGCTTATGGATTTGATTATAGAGCAACTACAGACGTTGAAGGTAAATACCACCAATATATCCACTCCTGCGGGGGTTGGGAGAGATGTGATGCGTTCTAATACATGGTGTGAAAAGTGTCATCAAGCGGGACATTTAGCCACTGAATGTACCGAAAAACCAACCATTCCTGGAGCCTTTTGCTCCTACTATTTGCGGAAGAACCATACAGATGATATTTGCTCTCTAAAAGAGATGCACGAATGAAGACAGAAAGATGAAAATGCAAGATTCAACTTGCTAGAATCCAAAATGACAACACAAGATATTGGACTAAAGCTTAGGGAATTTGGTCCTAATTTCGGTCCAAGGAGGTTTCCCTCTCAAAGTTATAGAGGACGACAGTCTGGCGGTAGTCAGAGATCCGAGGTGGAATGTTATAGGTGTGGAGAAAATGGTCATATCTCCCTGAATTATCCAAATCTTAGACGATATATGGATTACAAGCCCTTATGCAGCCGATGCAAAGGCGAAGGCCACACTGCAAAGGACTATCCAAGTCCAGTCCCTGTAAAGGCCAATGCCACTGATAGCCAATAGAAGGTACAAGAGCATGCCTCCAATTTGGTAGAGTTGGAAGTTGCCGCTATCACGTGCGCGAAGAAGGAACCAGTTGTTCAGAACAAAAATAATTCGCCTGTTAAGACTATAAAGTTCAACCTGTCAACAGAGGGATAGAGCAGTACAGAGCATTGTAGTGCCACAGAGAGTCACAAAGACAGTCCCAGAAACAACACCAGAGGTCCAGGAGATAGACGATGTAGAAGCACCTCTAGAAATAGAAGAAGTGCCGATGCTGCAATTGCTAGAAGAAAAAGGAAAGATGAAAATGGGTGTAGCCCCATTCTCGAGCAGGCTGGAGAAGCACGTGGATCCTATCAAAGAATATGACTTGGTAAAAGACCTAGACAATTTTAAACCAAACTTAACATTCTGGCAGTTGCTGATGTTGTCTCCCAGCTGTGCCGAAAGAAATTCAAAAGCATCTTGACAAGAAGACGCGGACTAAGGATTGCTTCCCCAACAACAATAAAGTCCAACAGAGAAAAGGAAGTAGATGTGGCTAACGCCTTCCTAGATCCTGGAACCCCAAAGATTAGTGCATGGATAGAAGTATGCTTTATTTCAGATGCATTGATTGATGGAGGCTCATCAGTAAACATAATGACGGATGTGACAATGAAGGACTTAGGGCTGCAAGAAATTCAACCTACATAGTGGCTTATCAGATTGGCAGACCAAAGTAGAATCAAACCGTTGGGCATCCTCCCATATGTAAAAACAACCCTTGCAGGAAGAGACTATTGGCTGACGTATTTGGTGGTCAAACCAAATTCTTATGGGACCTCATACCCTCTGTTGTTGGGAAGATCTTGGCTTTTTGAAGCAAAAGCCAGGATAAACTGGTTCAAAGGAACCCTAACCCTAGGCAAAGGACCCAACAAAGTGGTGTTGAAGTTGTATGTAACACAAAAAGGCAATGGATCCACATCCATCGAAGTCATAACTGACTCCTCCAACGACGTAACAGATGGTACATCTGGAGACGAAGAGGTTGTCAGACAGATCTTTCCCAAGAAAACAAAGGCACAATCCCTAATAGTGGGCACTGTAAGCCAACTACCAAGGGAAGCAAAGTCCTTGTCCATGGGAGAATACATCCTGGCTCAACTAGAATTAACTTCTCAAATCACCTCTGACAGCGAGATAGAAGCATGGAGGTACTGTTCTCCCTGTTACATGGCAATTATAGAGACAATAGCAAAGATAGAGCCAGAGACAAGCAGAAGCAGAAACGGACACAGAGGTGGAGGATCTACTCTTCTCCTACAGAGCCTCTACAGAAGCAGAGACAGAGCCTCCAGAGGAAGAAGATGAAAATGATGAGGAAGAAAACGAAACAGGCTATGAAAGTGTAGTTGAAGAAGATATTCTAATAGTAGACGATCTTGTTGATGTCCCTACAGAGACCTCAGAGGCCGAAGATCTCGGGGTGTTGGAGGGAATGACCATGGTTCCATTTGGGTTGACCAATGGATCACAAAGTATGCAGAATCTGCATAAGCAAAGGATCAAAGGCATAAAAATTAAGTTCACCAATGGCTCTTGTCGCCCTGACCGTTCAGTCCAGAGAAAAGATGATGATGATGCCCCCTGCCAATAGAAGCCAAAGCCATCAAAGCCTCGGCTTCTAGAAGGTCCGTGCTATATGACATTCCTAGATGAACCCTCTAAAGATGCACCCTCTGAAGATGAATCCCTAAAGTCTAAAAGAAATCACCACTCACACAGAAGTAAAAAAATCTTTGATACCCTTCTAGCAATCTCAAAAGACAAATGAGTCATTTGTTCAGAAGGAGGACACTGGTTCTAGTGGAATATCAGACGATGACACTACTCACTTGAAAGAGTCAGACCTCTATCCAGAAGCAATCCGTGGGACATTCATCCACGAAGTGGAAGGTGAAAGATAAGTAACGTTCCTCGATAGTGATGGTACTGAACGTCACCTGAAAGTGGGTCTCAATCTTCCACAAGAAGAACTAGTAGTTCTGTGAAATCTACTCAAAGAAAACTTAGACGTGTTTGCTTGGTCATATAAAGATCTAAAGGGGATTGATCTCACAGTATGCCAACATCACATTGACCTAGAGCCCGATGCCAAACGTGTAAGGCAAAGATAAAGGCGTATGAATCCTAATTATTCTGCTTTGGTGAAGGCTGAATTATTGAAGCTTCTTGAGGCCGAGTTCATTTATCCCATGGCTAACAGTGAATGGGTTTCACCTATTGTGGTTGTACCCAAGAAGAACGGGAAACTTCAAATATGTGTAGAATTTCAAAAGCTTAATTCGAAGACGAAGAAGGATCATTTTCCTATCCCTTTTACAGACCAACTGTTGGACATAGTGGTAGGCCATGAGCTGTATTCCCTCTTGGATGGATTCAGCGGATATAACCAAGTCCAAATTGCAGAAGGGGACCAATCCAAAACAACCTTTATCACAGAATGGGGGACCTATGCCTATAGAGTGATGCCATTTGGGCTCTGTAATGCTCCTGCCACCTTCCAACGAGTAATGATGGCTGCCTTCCAGAACCAACTTCATGATTTCATCGAGGTGTATCTTTATGACTTTTGTGTCTATAGTTTGATCCGTGAGCACTGGGGACACCTAGAGCAATGTTTTGATAGATACCAAGAGTATGGTATTTCTCTCAACTCGACAAATGTGTCTTTGGTGTCTCATCGGGAGTTCTTTTGGGCCATATTGTCTCTACACAGGGGATTGCAACAGACCCGACGAAGATTGAGAAGATTGTCGCCTTGACAACACCAACAAACCTCAAACAATTGAGAGGATTTCTTGGCCATGTGGGCTACTACAGAAGATTTATTGCACATTTTGCAACCAAGGCAGCCCCTCTGCACAAGCTCCTAAGGAAAGATACAGATTTTCTTTGGATTGATGACTATGAAGAAGCCTTTAATACCCTAAAACAATGCCTTATCCAAGCACCTATCTTGCAGCCTCCTGATTGGACGAATGAGTTTCATGTGCACACAGATGCATCAGTTGAAGGGCTAGGTGCTGTTCTATGTCAAAAGGACCCCTCAAAATTAGATCAACCATTATATTATGCAAGCCGGAAGGTCATTGATAGGGAACGGAACTATATAGTGACAGAGCTTGAGTACTTGGCAATGGTGTTTGCACTGGAGAAGTTTCGACACTATCTACTGTCCATGCATTTCAAGTTCTACATGGATCATGAAGCCCTATCTTTCCTGATGAACAAAATAGATGTTAAAGGGCGAATGATGAGATAGTTGCTCCTATTCCAGGAATTTGATTTTGAAGTGGTCACTAAGCTTGGCTGTTCCCATGTCCTAGTCGATTATCTATCAGGGATCCCTCAAACTGCAGAAGAGAAATATGATGATCCAGACCTTCCTGATGCTTCCTTGTTTCTAGTTGAAATAGTTACTTTCTGGTATGCAAACATAGCTAACCTCTTGGCAACTCAACGGTATCCTCCTGGCATCTCAAGCCGTGAGAAGAAGAAGCTTCTGTTAGAATCAGCCCCCTATACTTTGCTAAGCGGTGCACTGTACAAGAGAGATAAAGATGAAGTGCTGCGAAGATGTGTTGCAGGAGATGAAATCGGCATAGTATTGAAAGTATGCCATGACGAACCATGTGGTGGACACTTCGCAAGAGAAGCGGCAGCCAGGAAGGCTTTGTTAGCAGGATACTGGTGGCCGACCCTCCACAAGGATGCACATGACTGCTGTAAGAGGCATAATGCTTGTCAACGAATGGGAAACCCACCAAAACAAGTGTCATGCCACTACAATCCATTCTTTCCCTAAAGCCATTCGAGAAGTGGGGGATTGATATTGTGGGTCCCATTGATCCATCCACCAGATAGAAGCAGAACAGATATATCTTAGTATGTACGGATTATGTTACAAAGTGGTGTGAAGCTAAAGCTCTGAAGCGGGACGATGGAAACATCGTAGCCCTGTTCATGTACGAGAATATTATCACCTGTTTTGGCAGTCCCCTCGAGTTGGTAAGTGACAAAGGTACTCATTTCCTTAACAAAATCATGGAGAAGCTGACAGAGCTGTATAAGATCCGCCATCACAAGTCCACTCCTTATTACCCGAGAGCCAACGGCCAAGTTGAAGCCACCAATCACATCCTTGCTCGATCGTGACAAGAACGATTACCGTACATCGTCGCGATTGGGACGATCGACTTATAGAGGCCCTCTGGGCATACAGAACCTCCCATAAGGTAGCTACAGGACATACCCCTTTCCAGCTAGTGTATGGTACAGGAGCCGTCTTCCCTGTTAAACTGGGATTATTCTCTTTGCGAGTGGCAGTTAAAGAACGCTTGGGAGATGATGAGTCACTGCAACGCCACCTCCTGCACTTGGAATGCTTGGATGAGATACGACGGATGGCCCTATAATGCATGGAAACCACTCAAGTGCAATGCAAGGCCTATCATGACAGTTTCATCAAGCACAAGGAGTTCAAAGAAGGTGATCTTGTCCTAGCCTATGATTCGAGATTTGGCAAGTTTCTTGGAAAGCTTCAACAACGGTGGATGGGCCCATATAAAGTACTTGCTGTCAATCCTAATGGCTCTGTTTAGGTGCAGACCATTGATGTCTCTGATGATCCATGGCTATCGTCTGAAGAAGTACTTCCCTCCCTGGGGATCTTTACAACCATAGTCAACCTACCCTCTCCCTTTTGGGTGTCACACCGTCATTCTCTTCGTGCTTCTGATAGCCCTTATAATTCTTCTCATGAGACGGTCTCGTTCTGCTAGCCCCTCATAGATACCTCTCAACCCGACCTTGTTCTCTTCTCGTCTAATCCAACAATGGTGGCGAGGTTGGTCCTGACACATGGTATTTCTACCATTCTCTTTCTTAACGAAAAAAGGAAAAAAAGAAAAAAGAAAAGAAAAAGACAAAACATACAAAACTATTATGAGAGAAAATGAAGAAATTCCCTGTCATAACAGGCCTCGTTCCAAGAAAATGTGGCAACCTATGCCAGACGGGGTTGGACGCACTAATGTACCATCAACCTTGTCGATTCCTAAACCGGGTATAAGATTTGGGTTTCCATCAATATTAACTCGAGTGATGTAAGTTATGGGGCGAGTGACTGTTTTCTCATTCCATCTGAGTGCCAGTGAGTTGAGTGACTATCCTTCATCATGACACCTTCCCCGATGGACTTCATCAACCAGCTACCTCCCTAGGTACTGCTGCATGGTCCCTGCCATACTGGCTGAACGCTGGAGCGAGACATGGTATCTCTCCTGCAGCCGACTCCAACCCTTCTGTAGCAGTTACGGTTCCTTTGACCATACGCGAAACGGGCCAAGTGTTCCTAACCCTACTTTTCTGTTTGCAAGTATATGTGATGTCTTAAGTGTGGGGATGCTTGCGTCCAGTCGGTTTACAAGTCTGTGGCCGTGTCGATCAATCTACTATGTCCATTAAGGTCTTAAGTGTGGGGACACCTCCCTACGCGTCTGATATGCATACCCCCTCTGCATATGCCTCAAGTTGATCATGCATGTATGCCATGACCTCTTTCTACCCTTATGGGTCCCTTTCCCCCCCACCCGTCTCACTTCACCCCATCTTTTGGGACCGTTCCTTCCCTCTTTTCCTTTATCCCTTGTTTTGCCATTTTGCATGTTAAGGCATCCTACGTTCACTGAAATTCACATCCATTCTTACAACCCTGTTTGTCCCTTTGAACTGCCCATTTTTCCCTTTTTCCAACCCCTGTTCCGATCAATGGTTCTTGCGTTATTCATTTTGAAGCATTTTCCATAAATTAGATGGTTTTCCATGTGAATGCACCTTTATTCCTTTCGAACAACCATCTGACATGACAGCCTTGTCCTTCATCTTCCTCTTGACATTTTTTCTTTTTGCTCCCTGTCCTTTCGATGCACGGTTGGTCTGCTATTAATTTTTGCGGGTTTTCGAGATCTTTTCGTGTGTAATTTTCACATTTTTTCCATGTGCACATGCTTTGTTTGCACCGGACGTCCTGTTTAATTTGACAGCAGTGTCTTGCCAACCTTTCCCCCACTTTTTTGTTTTTCCTCCTCCCTTTTCCGACCTCTGAATTTTTAGTTATTAATTTTTCCATGAGTTTTTGGGTGTCTTTTTTGTGTTTTTTGCATGTGAAACCCTCCTTCCTTCGCCAGCAGTGAGTTTTGACATGACAATCCTGTGAATTCCCTTCCTTCGGACATTTTTCCTTTTTACTGTCCTCTATTCCAGTGCACGGATCATTCCATATTAATTTCCGAATTCCTTTTCGGGTACGCTTTTTGGGTTTTTTCAAGTGAACGCGTCCTCTCTCAGTCGAAACCGTGTGTTGACATGATAGGTTTGTCGCGCACATTATTTAGGACATTTTTCCTTCTTTTCGCCCTGTGTTTCGGTGAGCGAATTTTTTCATATTAATCCTCGTATTTATTTTTGGAGTCGTGTTTTGTGTTTTTTCCATGTGAACACCCTGATTTTGCCCCGGAACCCGTGTCGCATTTTTCTATCATCTTCCCCTTGTCTCCGGACACATTTTTCCTTTTTACTATTTTTCGATTCGATGTATGGTTTGGGTTTTATTAATTTTTCTTCCTCTTGACGTGTGGCCGCGTCTCTTGTGTCTCACATGAATGCGCATGTTTTTGGTTTTAAGCACCTCGGGATGCTCTCGTGGCCTTTGTGCCTCGCGTGTCGCTGTGCCCGTCCCCTTTGATCCCGCAGATGCAAATTTTTTTACTCCTGTCCCGCGCAGTCTTCTCCGTGCGGTGGTGCGTGCCGTTCCCGAGTATACACAGCTGTTCACACGCAGCTCGAGTATCTCTTTTGATTTTCCACAAACCCGATAAAAATACATAAAAAATACTTGAAAACACTTAAAACATTGAAAAATTCATAAAAATTCAAATTAAAAAAAATTTACTTAAAAATTCTTTACTAAATTGGATAAGTTTTTTAGTTGATCTTGTTGATTATAATATAAAGAATTAATTGCAAAAAATTAATATGATTTAAAATTCTTTTAAATTCACTAAAAAGTAAGAAAAAAATTATTAAAAATCCTTAAAAATCAGAATTAAATTTAAAAAAATCACAAAAAATTTCATCAATGCATTTGATTGCTTTTGGAATATTTTAAAATAAAAATTATACAAAAAAATCTAAAATACAAAATCAAAACACACCTAAATTACAATTAAAAAAATAATAATACTAATAATAATTTTACCCAAACACTAATCAACATTGCCTAAACCAAATGTGATCCCACTAACATCGCCTTGATATTTATTTTGTTAAAAAAAATACTAAGGTGTTTTATTTTTTCTAGTTAGTGGTTTTTACTTTTTTGATTGGATTCCTTACATTTGGGACTCAGTCTCTTGCATACATACCCCTACCAGGTATCTATTTTTCGTGATTTATTTATTTTGGTCATCCTTAACCACAATTAATTGTTAAAATGAACTTTATTCACTCACTTTTTCACGTGCGCTTACGCTAAATACATATTTTTCTAATAACTTAAAATCAACCAGTCGTTCACTTTGCAGGCGCTACCTGCACTTCAGAGGCACTTTAATTTTTAAATAAAAATGAACAAACCATCACAAAACATGCTGAAAAAAAAGAGCGCTTCAAATACATTAAATTTTTAATCAATGAATATGCATTTAGAGACCTGAGTTTGAGGATCGCAGTCCGGGTTTCGTTAAAATCACAGTTTTACATTAATAAATTGTAACTAACAATTTAAAAATGAATCGCTATTTTTTAATTAAGGTTTATAACCTAATAAAAGTTCACCATTGTTAATAATGTCTTAAAATGAACCCTTTACTAAAATCATTCCCCTCACTGCACTTTTTTTTCTTTTTAATAAATACACTTTGTGAGATGGGTACGTATAGTCCTTTAAGCTGACATTGTTTATCAAAGTTCTGGTTATGTCCTCATTAGGTTTTTGAGGTATAATGGTTTGATTGTGTGATACAATTACGGGTGCGGTCTGTAGTTTTTTTTTGCCTGATACGGGGTTTTGGGTGCTTGCTTGTTGTATAGCATGAAGCTTTCGATCACATATGTGTAGGGATAATGCCGAATTTTTTCTAGGATGTGGGTTGTTTGGGATGGTCAATTGGTTAGTTACGTCTATATGTGCTTCTTTTGATCGATTTCTTTTTGATAGCTATTTTGTTGTTTTGCAGACATTCTCTGTGATTGTCTGTGTTTGTGGCGTGTGTATATTCCATTTGAATGGCGCCTCAAGCTCCTTCTCTTGTTCAGTATGTCCCATTGATCAGTAGGGATTATTCTTCCCTACCGACTTTTGAGCCTATCGCGAAAGCAAGCTTTGTATCTTTCGTGGCTGCTTCATTCTCTTTGATTCGAGACGATCCAGCCCTATGTGATAAGTTTCTTGCGTCATACAGTAAGAAATCGGGCTTGGTTCGTGATACTTCCGTGGTTTTGACACCTAGAGGGTTAGGAAAGGCTTTCTATCTTCCTTACAAAGGAGAACCCTTTGTTAGAGCCAGATAATTATTCTCAAATGACGAGATTCTCAAGCTGTTACAGAAGCAAACCAAAGAGGTCCTTATGTCAAGAAGGTGATTAACACTTCAAGAGTGTCTTTTTCAATGATCACTGATCCTCTCTGGAAGCTAGTCTGTCAATTTCTTCAAGATAGGTTCATGCATGCCAAAACACCATCTCACTATTTGTCCAAGGAGCTCTTCACAACTTCTAGGATGGTGTTAAAAGGGATTTTTATGGTTCATATTTATATGCTTTCTTGACATATTCAAGCCTTAAGAAGGGTGTGCTTCCTCCTCCTCCATTTGATCAAGTCCCTCCCCCTCCACCTTCAGAAGATTCAGAACCCATTGACATAGAGGATCTTGATTCCCCTCCTCCATTGGTCATTCAGCAGAAGCGCTTGAAGCGTGTAGCAGAGAAAATTTTCCCAGTCATTCCTTCAGTACCAGTTCTTGCTACCTCTGAAAGTGACCTCCCTGCCTACCTCACATGCAACAATTTATTCAGGGCACATCGAGAGGGTTCTTTGGAAATATCAGTTCCTTCGCTGAACAGTTTAGTGTCAGGGGATGCCATTCCTTTCCTTTGTAATGACATCCATAGTTCTATTAAACTCTTAGTGATAGCTTGTGTTCAATAGTTATATGCTTCTTTCTATGAAGAATTGATGCAATCCAAAGACTCGATGCATAAGGCAACCACAGAGTTAGCCTCTGGTAAAGACACTCTTGCCGATCTGTTTAAGCAGATGGAGCAGCAGACACAAATGATTGAGACCCAGAGAGAAGAAATATCTTCTTTGAAAACTCAGTTAGCAGAGACTCAGTCAGAGGTCACTAGAGTTTCGGAAGAGAAAGAGAAAATGTCTAAAGAAGCTCAAGAGTTTAAGGCTCTTTTAGATACAAAACTCTTAGCTTTGCAGGCTGGTCATAATACATTGGAATCCCAAGCTTCACAGATTAAGTAGTTGTATGACCAACTGGCGCAGTGATGCCAGGGGGCATATTTCACGGTGGATTCCGTGAGGTTTTGCGGTGGATTCCGTAAATTTTATTACCGGGGCTCATACACAAGGTGGATTCTTTGTGCGAAAAGTTGATGGGGACACGTATCCTTTTCGGACGTTTTGTTAATTTAATGTATAAGTGGGTGATTTCATAGCGGGTGATTCCGCAAAATACATATTTAAATTAATAAAGGTTTATGAGTTTAGAGTACGTACTCGTAATAAATTAAGGTCAGGATTGAGTTCTAACCAATTTATTTTTGTAGCTGAAGACTGCTAGGTATTCACTTTTGTCGGTTTAATTGTATTATTTTTCTAACAATTGTGAATGCTTCAGTTGATGTGTAGAGCAAGCAGCGGTGGCATTGGGAAGCATTGGAGGATAGCGTGTATTCAAATTATTATCAATTTTTGATGGGCGTGTATCTTAGGCATGGCGTTCATATTTTGACGTGCTTATTTATTAAAGCGCAATATTTATTTATTATTTTTGTATGTGCATGGACGTATGATTTAAATATTTGTATTGGACATTGTATTTGGGTACCGCCTGACTCCGTGGGCGCCCAATAGCTTTAATTCTTTAGTGGCACAAAAGCAAACACAAAAGCTAAAGCGTGCTAATTGTAAATTGGGCTATTTTTTGAGCTTGAAGATGAATAATATATAAAATACATGCTTTGTGGAGCGCTTACACAAGGCATGGGGGGAGATTGCACCCAATTTGTCTCTTGCTTCATGTCGTGCAAGCTTTATTCATTGTTTTTTGTGCAAAAAGTAGAGTTCTTTTGTTCTTGGGGACCTTCTAACACTCACTACGTACGCATACGGCATCCGATTTGTGCACCAGTGATATCAGAGCAAAGCTGAGATCGAGAGCTTCCAATCTCTTACCATCTCGCGTGAAGGCGGAGCTCCTGGAACGATCGAGCTCTACAATTAGTCTCGTGGAAAACGGTCGATATCAGCGCGTTCTTGGCAGTTAAGAACCCCCTGCTGTACACTCAGATCGTGAGGAACCGGCCTCTACAGGCGGAGGACCACGCGAAAAGATTCTTCATGAAGTCGTTGGTTCTTTCTTCTCAGATAAGAAAATCTTTACCATAGCTTTACAAGCTTTAAACATAAGCTATAAGGCTTCAAAAGAATCTTATTTAAAAGCTTTAATCTTCAAATTCACCCGTCGGCGGCGGTAGCACGTACTGCGTGTCGTCGAATCTGGCGAAAACCTCCTGAAGTCCTCCAAATTCACGATTAGTCTTTTAGACTAAAAACTGCAAGTACTCTAAGTAATCCAAGTCAATAAGGTTCTAAAGGTTATCTTCAACAACTACCATAGAGGTAGATTGTACTCAGCAACACACGACCCAGTTTACTACCCTCTGGAAGCCCCTGTTCACACATGTGAATTGATAGAAGCAGATTACAGCAAACAATCATCAACACGTAGACTATACGCAAAATTACTTTCTTGGAAGACGATTGTGACATCGAATTTCGCAATCGTAAAGGAGAAATACTACAAAAGCCAAACTTAAAAAAATATACAAGCCTTGTAAACCCACCTTTGAGCTACGCTCATCTCGCTAACAAGGTTTTGAGTGTGTGAGATCTTTTGGAATTTTGCAGGATGACTGATCAAACCATGGAAGATTTTATGGCTGAAGGAGATCTACCCAAACCAACAATGGAGCAAAAGTTGGATTTGATTATGATGCAGCTTCAAGAGGAACGAAGAGCACGACAAGCTTTGCAAGCTCAATTGGCTAATTTGTAACGATCCACCATCGACCAAGATGGATCGCAACCTGAAGATCTTATACGACGTACCATCGATGCAACACTTGAAGCCCAATCTATTCGAAAAGAAACAAAGATAAGTAAAAGAAACTTCAAATTTCATACTTTCAATGGATCACGCGATGGAAAGACTGTCCTTGCTTTTATCAGTCAATTTGATGATTATTTCCATGAAGAAACATATGCTAAGAAAGACAAAATTAAATGTGTCACTAACCATTTAGGTGACCGAGCATCCTTATGGTAGACTGTTGTCCGCAAAAGCATTGATTGTCCCACTACTTGGGAGACTTTCCAAAAGAAATTTTTACAGAATTTCATTCCTCCCCAATTCCACGAAAAAGCAATCAAACAATGGGATCTTCTACAACAAAGGGATCGCGAACCTATTTCACAATATACTGAACGTTTTTGGAATGCTCTATTGTTGAGATGGCAAGCTCAACACATGTGGACATGGATGATGGACCGCCTGGTTAGATGGGTCCACACGTCTACACTTAGCACGTCGGTGGTCATTATGACTCTCACATGGCCACTGACTCATTACTTATTATATTCAGGTTGTTACACCTATTTACAGCTGGCATAGTTATAGCGCCAGTCGACTAGTGTAGTCGGTTATGCATTGTTTGACTTAGTAGGCCACTTTTCTTTTATGTTGTATCTTATCTATACTTTGTGTACATTGTAAAGAGTGTGGAAGAAGAAGAAGAAATCAGCAAGAAAACGTTTTGGCCTCCATCTCTCTTCTTGTCTCTTGAGTGAGCTTCTCCTTGTGTATTCTGTGTGTGTTCGGCGCAGCATCTTGAGCAACCCCCTCCACCACACGATTCTTGACATGGTATCAGAGCCGCGCCATTGAGAGAGGCTGATTTCGAAGGTTGAAGTGAAGGAGAAGAAGCAAGGTTCGAGCAAGCAAGCTACGGGTAAGAATCTCTCCCATTCTTCCACTCCTTCTCTTGGATAGTGCCTTGTGGAGGCACCGGAAGCAGGGCAGAGCAAAAATCTCAGATTGCAGTGAGATTTGGTGTGCGCGAAGAGCGCTGTGTATTCTGCAGATATGCCCTTTAGGGCTTTCCCACAGAGATTTTGGGCATTTGAGGCCGTTTCAGGGCCCGTTTTAGAGCCGCAAGGTTGCGAACAGCAGTTTCGGGGTACACTGTGACTTCGACTGTATTGACCGAACGTGGGTGCGCAGGTTACAGATTTCAGATCTGTAAGTTTAAAGGTGTTTATCAGTGAGTAAACACAAGGTTTATCTGCAAACTGGTTGCAGATTGCATGTATTGTTGAGCATACAGTAAAAAAGGCTGTCTGGTGTATTGCTGTGCACTACAGGTCAAGGGTTGCAGAAGATTTGCTTGCTGTTTGGTATTAGTTTTGTGATAATGGCAGAGAACAGTGGAAGCCCCATCATTGAGAAGCTCGACAAGAACAACTACCCATCATGGAAGTTTCGTGTCACGAACTTCCTTATTGGAAAAGGCCTCTATGAGTTCGTTTCAGGTGAAGAAAAGGAGCCGGAGGTGAGTGATCCTCCAACTGTAGAAGAGACAAAGGCACGAAAGGAATGGAATGCAAAAGACAAGAAGGTCATGTATTGGTTGTCTGCAGTAATTGACAATAACATGCTGGGACACATTAGAAATGCAGAGAATGCATATGCAGCTTGGACCATACTTGAAAGTATGTTTTCTGTAAATACAAAGGCACGAAAGATTCAACTCAAGCAAGAGTTGAATACATTGAAGAAAGGGAAGATGTCTATCAATGAGTATGCACTGAAAGTAAGAAGCATTGCAGATGCATTGGCAGCGATTGATGCAATGCCCGATGATGATGATTTGGTGTCGTCTACCTTGGGTGGACTTAACAATGAAAAGGCTTGGAAGTCTTTTGTAACTTCCGTATATGTCAGAAAGCCATTTCCAGATTTCGATGAATTGGTCTCCCTTATGATCACTGAAGAGATCAACATGCAGAGTGAGACATCTGAAAGAAGTGGTGAACAGGTCCAAGCTTTCTACTCCAGTTCAGGAAGGGGACGTGGCAGGTTCTCTTCAAGAGGCCGTGGTACAGGACGTGGTAGTGACAACCAGCAAAACAGATTGAATCAGCAATTTGGCGATATGCAGGTTTCAGGAGGTCGTGGTAACTTTAGAGGCAGGGGGAGCTTTAGAGGAAGAGGTGGATGGCAGAACAGAGGTTCTAACAACTCTGGTATTGTGTGCCACTACTGTGGCAAAACAGGTCATATTGCAGCCCAATGTTATGCTAAGAGAGATGATATCCGCAGTGGTAAGTTGCAGCAAGGAAACTATGCATCGTCTTCACGACAGAATGAAGATAAAAATGAACGTTTGTTCGTTATGCAGCATATGCTGAATGCTGTTACAGGAAAGGGAACACATGAAGATGTTTGGTATGTTGATTCAGGTGCATCCAATCATATGACCAGCCATGCAGAATGGTTTGGGGAGATGCAGGATTTGCAGAATGCAGGCTATGTGCAGACGGGTGATGACTCATGCCACCCAATTTCACACATTGGAAAAGTTCCCTTGTCCTTGCATGATGGTAAGACAAAGAGTCTTTCAAATGTATTACATGTGCCATCTATTACAAAGAATTTGGTGTCAGTGGGTCAAATGGTAGAGCAAGGGCTGCAAGTCAGATTTAATGCAAAGGGCTGCTTTGTAGAAGATTTCAATGACAAGTGCAGGTTGGTAGCAAAGGGAAGTAGAGTTGGACGTATGTTCACTCTAGATGCTGGAATTCCTACTATGAATGCGGCTATGTATGCCAAAGGAAAAGGTGTTGTTGCAGACATTGAAATTTGGCACAAACGCATTGGACATGCAAATGTACAAAGGCTGAAATTAATGCAGTCCAAAGGGTTGGTTACAGGTTTGCCTACATTTAAAGTTGCAGAATTTCAGAAGGTATGTGAAGCATGTCAGTTTGGTAAGCAGGCAAGACAACCCTTTTCACATGACAGAGATGTAAGCAGAAATATCCTTGATGTTGTGCATACAGACATTTGGGGGCCTACACAAAATGTATCTCTTGGAGGCAGTTCATACTTTGTCACATTCATTGATGATTGTTCTAGAAAGCTGTGGGTATATTTTATGAAGGAAAAGAGTGAAGCTTTTGAGCACTTTAGAACTTTCAAGGCTGCAGTTGAAAGAGAAACAGGCTTGAAAGTAAAGTGCCTGAGGTCAGATGGAGGGGGAGAGTACCTCTCAAATGAGTTCAGTGATTTTTTGAGGTCTCATGGGATAAAGAGACAGTTCACATGCAGGTATACCCCACAGCAAAATGGGGTTGCAGAAAGGAAAAACAGGCATATTGCAGAAGTTGCACGCGCCTTGATGGCTGAAAAGAATATGCCTAAGCTTTTTTGGTCTGAGGCTATTCATACTGCTGTTTATATTATGAACAGAACTCCCACAGCTGCAGTTCATGGTATGACCCCCGAAGAATGTTTTACAGGTAAGAAGCCTGATGTTTCACACTTGAAAGTATTTGGCTGCATTGCATATGTTCATGTGCCAGATGAGTTGCGGAAGAAACTGGATCCAAAGGCTGAAAAGTGTATCTTTATTGGATACTCTTTAGAGCAGAAAGGGTATCGCTGTTACAACCCTGTAACATGTAAGTTCAGAGTGAGCAGGGATGTCATCTTTGATGAAATGAGCAGTTGGTATGCATCTAGTGGTGATGCATTGGATGATGATGATGATCATGACACTCATGTGCAGGCTGAAAAGCAAGAATCACGAACTCTTAGTGGACCAGAGACATCATCTGGTAGTCCTTGGTCTGGGAGACTAAGGAGTACCTCTACATCTTCGGGTGCATCTAGTAGCACTACAGGTAAAGACAAAGGAAAGAATAAAGTGTCAGAAGGCATTGATGCAGTTCTTGATGGAGACTCCAGTGGCTCAGAGAGCTTGGATGATGAGCTTGGCATTCCTTCAGTGAGGACTCCAGGTGTGCAGAGAGCACGTGTTAATGCAAAGACTCCATTGAGTGATCCAGTGGTACGCAGGTCTAGCAGGGTGAGATACCCTGTTAAAAGATTTGGTTTTGAGGGTTATGCAGCTCACCATTATGCTTATATGGTGAAACTAGTTGAGGATGTTGAGCCCACATGTTTTGAGGAGGCTGTTGGTCATGCTCATTGGGATGCAGCAATGGATGAGGAGATGGCTGCATTAGAGGCCAATAAGACTTGGGATCTAGTATCATTGCCAAAGGGAAAGAAAGCTATTGGATGTAAGTGGGTTTATAAGATTAAGCACAATGCAGATGGTTCTATTAGCAGGTACAAAGCTAGGCTGGTTGCAAAAGGCTATGCCCAAACATATGGCATAGATTATGATGAAACCTTCAGTCCAGTTGCTAGGATGGCAACTGTCAGATGTGTGATTGCTTTGGCAGCAGCCAAAGGTTGGAGGTTGCAGCAAATGGATGTAAAGAATGCCTTCTTGCATGGTGATTTGCAGGAAGAAGTGTATATGGATCAGCCAGCAGGTTATGAAGATTTAGAGCATCCCACGTATGTGTGCAGGTTGAAGAAGGCACTCTATGGGCTCAAGCAAGCACCTAGAGCATGGTCTGACAAGATTAGAGAGTATCTTGTCAATATTGGCTTTTATGTTTCTGATGCTGATCACTCACTTTATGTGAGAAAGGGAGATGCAGGTTTGGTCATCATAGTCATCTATGTGGATGACTTGATTATTACAGGTGATAGTGATAGTGGGATTGCTGAAGTCAAGGGCTGTTTGAAGATGAAGTTTGAGATGAAGGATTTAGGTGAACTAAGGTACTTCCTTGGCATTGAGGTGATCAGATGTGATGATGGTATATGGCTGTTCCAAAGACAGTATGGCTTGGATATGTTGTCCAAGTATGGTATGACTGCATGCAAACCACTTTCAGTCCCGTTGGAGCAGAATGTAAAGCTGAGTGCTGATGTTGGGGATGAGATAGAAGACCCTACTATGTTCAGGAGGATAGTGGGGAGTTTGATCTACATGACCATTACAAGGCCAGACTTGAGCTATGCTGTTGGTCTTGTGAGTCAGTTTATGCAAGTACCTAGAAAGCCACATTTGGATGCAGTGAGACGCATATTGAGATATGTGAAGTCCACATTACATTATGGGCTTTTCTATGAGGCAGGTACAGACGTACAGGTGTTTGGATACACAGATGCAGATTGGGCTGGTAGTATGTCTGATAGACGATCTACCAGCGGATACATTTTCTCTCTTGGTAGTGCAGCAGTTGCTTGGAGCAGCAAAAAGCAATCTACAGTTGCTTTGTCGAGTACAGAGGCTGAGTATAGAGGTGCTGCTGTTGCAGCATGTGAGGTAGTATGGCTGCAAAAGTTACTGGCTGATTTGGATGTGCAGGTGGAAGGTCCAGTTGTCATTTATTGTGACAACATGAGCAGTATACAGTTGGCTAGGAACCCTGTGTTCCATGCCAGAACAAAACATATTGAGGTACACTACCACTTTGTGAGAGAGAAGGTACTAGCAGGTGAGATTGACTTGGTGTATGTCAGCACACAGGATCAGATAGCTGACATCTTTACGAAGGCCTTGGGTACAGAGAAGCTTCAAAAGTTTCGAAGCTTACTTGGAGTTGCAGAGATGCAGTTGAGCTTGAGGGGGAGTGTTGAGATGGCAAGCTCAACACATGTGGACATGGATGATGGACCGCCTGGTTAGATGGGTCCACACGTCTACACTTAGCACGTCGGTGGTCATTATGACTCTCACATGGCCACTGACTCATTACTTATTATATTCAGGTTGTTACACCTATTTACAGCTGGCATAGTTATAGCGCCAGTCGACTAGTGTAGTCGGTTATGCATTGTTTGACTTAGTAGGCCACTTTTCTTTTATGTTGTATCTTATCTATACTTTGTGTACATTGTAAAGAGTGTGGAAGAAGAAGAAGAAATCAGCAAGAAAACGTTTTGGCCTCCATCTCTCTTCTTGTCTCTTGAGTGAGCTTCTCCTTGTGTATTCTGTGTGTGTTCGGCGCAGCATCTTGAGCAACCCCCTCCACCACACGATTCTTGACATCTATTACAACTACGAATGCTCGAAGATGTACCTGAAGCAACTCATAAATGCAAGTTTATGTTTGGCCTACTTGGACATTTTTATGTGGAGGTCAATATGTTCAAGCCAACAACCCTTGAAGATGCAATTTCCTTGGCCCATGATACTGAAGACAAAATTCGCGGACGAGACAAGCGACCACAACAATTCCCAACTAATGGTAACTTTGGTTCCAAACAATTCAATTCAAATTTCCAAAGATTCAATCAAAGTCGTTTTCTTCCATCTTCATTCCTTGGACACGACCACCTGCCTTGCCATCAAACACAAGTCCAATCCCTAAGCATCCCTACAGTCAAATCCCAACATTCCTAAACTTCCTGCCATTACCAATAATGTATCCAAAGCAAAACCCATAGTTTGTTACAAATGTCATCAACTTGGACATCTAGCAGCCAATTGTCAATCCAAAAAGCCATCTGTTCATATCAATTATCTGGGAGCAATAGAAGATGAAGAATGTAAAGAGATCCCGGGCTTTACGGAAGAAGATAACGACATTGGTACTACTTCTGATACTTTGCCAAGTATGGCAACTCCCCATTCCTTATTAACAATGAAATGTTTTATGCATGGTAAAGAAAAGACTATTTTACATGATGATGGGAACACACATGACTTTATTTCTGTAAAATTGGTCAAAGAATTGAATCTACGTACTGTTTTTACACATTATCGCATCAAGGTTGCATTCCTAGGTACGAGATATAATGGAATACAAGAGGTGCATAATTTAGAAATTAAAATTGGTGATTATACTGAACGAAAAAATTTCTTAGTTGTACCTTTGTAGTCTAGTGACATTATCTTAGGAATGCCCTAGCGTCATCAATACAATCCTGATATAGATTATTCTACTCATTCAATTAAAATTTATTTTCAAGAAAAATAAATCACACTGCCTGGTATGCACGCTACAAAAAATTTTCCATTGCTTACTCATACTCAGGCTAAACGTGCATTACGTAAACGTAGCAAATCCTATTTAATATGGGTGAATGAAATTCAAGCTAAAGAAAAACAGATGCATCCTAGGCATACACAATTTATTTCCCAATTCCAAGATTGTTTTGCTGCTGATTTACCACCTGGATTACCACCTTCACGTCCTGAAAATCATAATATAGATTTAATTCCTGGAACACAACGACCATGTAAAGCACCATATAGACATAACCAAATTGAACAGAAAGCAATTCAAAACCAAATAGATGAATTGCTTAACAGAGGATTAATTAGACCTAGTAGTTCTCCATTTGGTACACCTGTTTTATTAGTGAAAGAAAAATAATACCTATTGCATGTGTATTGATTATCGTATCCTAAATAAAATTACTGTTAAGAATAGATATCCGATTCCTAGGGTAGATGATCTTATGGATAAGCTACAAGGATCTGCCATATTCAGTAAGATAGATCTTAAATCTGGATATCATCAAGTAAGATTGGACAAATCTGATATATTCAAAACTGCATTTAGAACACAATTTAGACACTATGAATTTCTGGTTATGCCTTTTGGTTTAACTAATACACCAGCCACATTCAATCGTATGATGAATTGCATATTTTTGAAACATCAGCATTGTGTCATTGTTTTCTTTGATGACATATTAGTTTTCAGTAAAAATGAGAATGAGCATTATGAACATTTATCTTTAGTTTTTAAGTTATTAAAAGACAATCAATTATATGCTAATCCAAAAAAGAGTGAATTCTCCCAAACATAAATTGAATATCTAGGATATATTATTTTATCAAAAGGTATTAAAGTCGACCCTAAAAAGATAGAAACAATTTTAAATTGGCTGATACCCAAAAATGTGCATGAATTACGTTCTTTTCTAGGTCTTGCTAGCTTTTACAGAAAATTTGTGAGGAATTTCTCATTACTTGCATTACCTTTGATAAAACTCTTAAAGAAGGGTATCGTGTATAATTGGTCTGACAATCAACAAAAGTCCTTTGATTTGTTGAAACATGCTTTAACTCACGCTCCTGTATTACAATTACCTGACTTCAATAGACCATTATTCTTAGTAGTTACTGACGCTAGTGGATCTGGAATAGGAGAAGTCCTTATGCAAGATTCTCATCCCATAGCTTACTCTAGCTGCAAACTCAAACCATCTGAACTTAAATATTCTACCTATGACAAGGAATTGTTAGTCGTAGTACAAGCCTTATGTCAATGGAAACAATGGGATCTGAATTCATGATCAAAATTGACCAACAAAGCATTAGACATCTTCTTAGTCAACCACAAATATCTGACCGACACATTAAATAGGCTGCTTTTATTCAAAGTTTTCATCCCCTTATACAATATCAACCTGGAAAAGAGAATGTTGTTGCCGATGCTTTGAGTAGAAGACCGACAATTCAAAATATTTATGTGATATCATTTGATTTCCTTATTCCTATGAAAGATACTTATCATCAAGATCTTACTTTTCAAGCTGATTGGAATAAACTAGTTGCAAATAATTGGATTCCTATTTATTCACTGTCTTACACTAATGGATTTATGTTTTATGAAAAAAGATTATGTGTAACTATTTGTTAGAATATCAAGCTCTTTTATGTGTGTTTGACCGACATGAGCTGGACACAGCTAGTCTGGCTAGATCAGTTAGGTACATTAAATAAGTCGGTTCTACTTCTGGTGTGAATGGTCTTTATGACCTTAGGTTGTATATGCACAAAAGTGTGTGTGGAATGAATAATGAGTAGAATGTAGAGAGGAAGCATGTTGCTTCACTCTGAGTTGCTCTCTTTTCTGCATCCATGAAAGCTAACATGGTATCAGAGCCATGAATGGGCTCACTGGTGGAATGCACTCAAGAAGACTTGAAGATTGACCTGAAGAGTTGGGAAAGGAAGAGGACTGACAATCATTTTCATCAATGGTCACACAGAGGTATGTATTGTGAAGCATTGGAGTCTCATTGCTTGAAGCAGGAGCTGTGGCTTGCTGAGGGGTCTCCCAAGGACTGGTTGAGCACCAATGAGTGCCTTATCATTATAATAATCAGCAAAACGTGCAATAGCAGAGGTCAGGCCAGCTAGTGTGTGTGCGCCTGTTTTCATGGCTGAGATTCAGTACATGGATTACTCACCAAGGCTCCATTGAGCATCAACAAGAGTGTGGCTTGTCTGGAGACTCACCAAAGCTCCATTGAGCATCAACAAGTGGGCATTCATCATCATTACCAGAAATTTGATTTGAATATACTCTGAACAGTCTGTGTGGACTGTGCCTATGAACAGACTGCTCTCATTGGCTGACATTCAAGGTGAATAGCACTTGTCAAGTGGCATAGAGCATGGATGCATACCAAGGAAGGTTCTTGAAGGGTATACCTTGCTATTGCTCTTGTGGGAGCTCATGTGTGAGCTGTAATAGAGGTGTACAGATCTGAATACAGAGGGCTAAACTGTCATTGAAGTTACAGAGACATTATACACTTGTGATGTCTACATTTTGAATGCTCTTTGGCATATACATTGAGCTTGAATGTAGCACTTGATGCTTGGTAGAAGACATGTCATATTTCTTGGGTATTTTGACATAAACTTGGAGCTTGGAATGGCCTGATCTGATAGCTTGTGACAGGCTGAAAACTAAAAAAAAATTGCAGATATAAAACACTAATTGGTTATTCCTGAAGAACTAGTTGATTTGGTTAGTCCCACAGGTACTTGAAGACTTGGTCTGTGACTGTTAAATGCTTGAGCATTGGAAACGGAAGTGATGCAAATGTTTTATGGTTTTTTGGGACTGAAATTAATCCTTGTTGCCAGTGCATTGGCTGTTTGAAATCTGGGAATGTATTTACGACATTCATATACACTGGTTATATACTATTTTGTGGTTCTATGCCTATGCACAGCTTGACACATGTACTAGCAGCTATCTATGGAAGTTTGGGACATGTATGACATGTATACTACTTAGTTTTGGGCTTGAAATCACTGCTGGTCACTCACAAAATTACAGTTTTCAGACTGCATATATGTACCCTGGCAGCAGTGAGGTTGCAGGAGTTCAAACTGAAGTAAATACATAGCATTTGCACTGACTGCGTTACTCACAGGTTAAGCCACTTATTTGTGGACTGTTTTGGTTTGTCAGTGGGCTGAAATACCCTGGTTTTTACTGTAATTAATTACAAAAAACTGACATAAATAGTTCCGGGCTGAAGTTGAACTGTTAAGAAGATCTTGGTTTGCAGGTAGTCAGGCAAGGTCTACAACATGGAAAATGCTGATAGAACTGATAATGTAACCTAGATTGTGGGAGAAAAGCTTGATAGCAACAATTATGCAATATGAAAGTTTCGCATGGAGAACTTTCTGATAGGCAAAGGATACTGGGACTTAGTGACAGGTGTTGAGACTGAACCTGAAGTTCTAGAAAGGAATCCTACAGCTGATCAAAGACGAGCGCATCGAGATTGGACGGAAAGAGCTTGCAGGGTTGTCATTATGTATCTCGGATGCTATGGTGATGCAGATCATGAACTGTAAATCCCCAGCAGATGCATGGAATATATTGGTCAAATACTATGGCACAACCACAAGTGCAAGGAAGATACAATTGAAGCAAAAATTCAATAACATGGAGAGGAAGAACAGATCCATACAAGATTATGTCACAGAGGTTAAGACCATAGCAGATCAGCTGGTATCTGTTGGTTCACAGGTTGAAGATGAGGATACGGTTGCAGTGACCTTAAATGGCTTGGGTCCTGAGTACAAGTCTTTTGACACTTCAGTGTTTGTGTGGGCTGAGATGCCTGACTTTAATGAGTTGGTTGCATTATTGATTCATGAAGAGGTGAAGCTTGGCTTAGCTACAGGGTCAAGCAGTTCAAAGAATAAGGATGCAGTTTTTCACTCGAATCAGCGTGGTTGTGGTAGCCATGGTAGAGGCTATGGATCTGGCAGAGGAGGCCAGCAAAATGCATCCTATAGTAATAGCAATCAGCCGTCATCAAATGCAAGAGGTGGTGGAAAATTTCAAGGCAAGTGTCACAACTCTATAGAAACAGAATTTGTATCCTTTTTCATTAATTTGTCTATATAATGATTTATTAAATTTATTTCCTTTGCACTAATTAGATATAAAGAAAAGTGCATTGGAGCTGGCCACTGATGAGTGGTCACAGGTTATGGTGGACCCACACGGTGGGTTAGAGAAAAGATAGTTCACACTTCCACCTATATGACCCGATTGGGCGCCTGTGACTAGAACTCACGCATATCAGGGTTAGACTCGCACACAGAAAGGATTGATGCCTTGAAGTGTGGGCTAGATCCACCAGAACAAACAGTTACAATCAACAAGATGGCATGATCATGAAATGCTTGTATAATGTGCATGTGTGGGTTGAAAGCTTGAAATGCACATTTCTTTGCATAAGAAAGTCACATGAAGATTCGGATACCATTTTTGCGATGTACACGGAAAAAGCTTTCATATGACACCCATATTGGGGGGTCCCTAAATTTTAGGAGATCCCTAAATTTTAGGAGGTCCCTAAAATTTAGGAGCCTCGAATTAGCCTAAAAATGCTAGTCCTAAAAAATAGGGATGTCATTCTAAAAATAGTAAGTTCTGTACTCTGACTGTGCTGACTAAATTTGGTTGTTTCTATTCTTGACAGTATTCAACCCAAAAAGGAAGCCCATAGAGAAGAGACAAGTGTCAAGACACTTGTCACACAAGTTTCCAAGTGTCCCACCACTTGTCACATCTCATGACATGTGGCTGGACACTTGTCTTGTGCTACTCCACTTTCCCCTTTTGTACTAGCTCTCCCCTCTCCTATAAATAAGAGCTCGTTTTTCTTCATTCAACATCATTTTTCTTTGCTATAAACTCATGTACAGCACCCACAGATAGCCAAAAACTGGCCCCATCCATCCCCATCATCATCCCCCACTTCTCCATTATCAAATTCCTCCATATTCCCTCTTCTATCACTGTTGTTTTACAAGACAGCAAGCCTGTAAATTCATTACAGCACCTCCTTCTTGAGCTCTTTCTTCCATTTTAGCTACAAGAAGCAAGCTCTATCCATGTACTGCTGATCAACGATGGAGAAAGGCTGAATTCCCCTTTTTCTTCTCTCATACTGTAAAGAAATCAGTTCTTATCATTGCATAATAGATAATGCATGTGTGTTTGTACATCTTTGCATGATCTTGTGAGAGTGAGAATTACTTCTTCTCACTCTCAGGTTGATTGTAACTGAGCTCTTCCCTAAGGGACTTGGGTTGAGGAGAAATACATTTCTTCGGGGGGGGTTGCCCATCTTCAACCCTCAATCTTGTCTCTATTACTTTTACATTTTCATGGCTGTAATTTTGTGAGTAATTTTCATTTTCAGCTTTAAGTGTTCATTCTCTTTTATATTAAATCTCGAAAACAAGCAAATATCATAATTGTTAAGCATACTACGTTGTTCGGGGCGTTTACAGTGGTATCAGAGCTTTGGCTCGGTCCTCACCCCCAACACTGGTAGTGCTTACAACTATAAGTTTGTTTGTTTTCAGCCCTTGCATTGAGTGCTTGAGCATTTTTTATTTTTTATTTTTCTTTAGTCTCAATGGATCAATCGAGTGCTATCCTTCAAGCCATTCAAAGTCTTAGAGAGGAGAATCAGCAAATTCGTGAGCAACTTCTCAAACTAGAAAAAGTTGAGAATCCCAAAGAATTCAAGGAAAGAAGCCCATCTACTTCAAGAAGACAAAGCCATACCAATGAAAGGAGCCGATCAAGAAGTCCAAAGAGGTAGTCCCATTCTACTTCAAGACAAAGAAAGAGATCGCGTCGAAGCTCATCCTCTTCTTCAAAGCCATCTGGCGCCTATTCTGATGGATCCTCTTCTAGTAATGAAGAGTCACACCCTTCTCGTGGAAGACCTCATCATCGTCAAAGGCGTCGACATTCTTCACCCTCGTCTCCATCTTCATCCCCATCAAGCACTTCATCATCTTCAACCTCAAGATCCGAGCATGGACGAAGGCATAAGAAGAAGAAGAAGACTAAGTCACTATCTCAACTTGAAAAGAAGATCAAGTTCAGTATGTATGATGGTTCCCGAAATCCTGATCTTCTTCTGAAGTTTATTCGTCAATTTCAAATTTTGTATGGTCGTGACAAGTATAAAGAAAAAGAAAAGATTAAGTTTGCAGCTTTACATTTAACCGACTTAGCCCATACTTGGTGGACGGGGTTGGAATATGATCATGCTGCCCCAAAATCATGGTGGTCCTTTGTTCGCCTGATACAAAGCCAATTTCTTCCTGTTCATTTCAAAAGAGATGTAAAAATGGAATGGGATCGGCTTTGGCAAAGGAAAAATGAGTCACTTGGTGACTATACCAAGAGATTTTGGGAGCTACTTTTGAAGGTCCAACATTTCAAGAAGATCAGCAGTTCGGAAAAGCTTAGGAAGTTTCAAGGAGGTTTGCATTTTAAACTTCGTACTGCTCTTAATCATTATCATTGTTCTAGTCTCAGGGAACTCATTGACCATGCTGAGACATGGGAAATGGAGCACAATGGCAACAAATCATTCCAGAAGAATGATAAGAAGAGAGTAGCTGATGATGAGGAGTATTCAGCCCCAAATGAAGGACAAAAACAGTGGCAAAAGCAGCCATCAAATCAAAAGAAGATGAAGCCCTATGCACCTCCTAATGCTCCTCAATTTCGCTCCAATCTATACCCACAAGCAAAGCAATTTTCCGAAGAAGAAAAGCAACGCTTCATGAAAGAAGGGAAGTGCTTTAAATGTGGACAAACATGCCACATAGTGAAGCAATGTCCAAACAAGGGACAAAGCAAGGTTTCTGACAACAAGCCTAAGTCGCCAGTGAAAATCAATGCTATCAGTGATGTAGTTGCAAACACAACTCACACTCCAGAGACGCGCAAATTATTAAAAGCTTGGGGACAGTTGCAAGGTAAGCAAGCACTATTCTTGATAGATCTTGGGGCGAATGAAAATATCATTTCCTTGCAATTAGCTAAAGAGCTTGGATTAAAGAACGAAGAGATGGACACTCCGGCAGAAGTTCGCCAAGCTTTAAATGCTGATGAAGGTGACACAGTGAAGACTGTGATACCCTACATTGGCAAGCTCAAGTTTCAAATTCAAGGCTACAGTGATGAAGATACCTTCTGTATCGGAGACCTTGATGGTTGCGATGTGATTCTTGGCATGCCCTGGAATCATAGAGTAGATTCAACCATCTTCTCTCAGAAAAAGAAGGTAGAACTCACCAACAAAGGCAAGAAGTACGAGATCCAAGCTGGAGTTTCTGGAGACACCATACCTATGGTAAGCCATATGCAAGTCTCTAAAGCAATTAAGGATTGTGTTCAATGTTGTCTGCTTTATGTCACTGATGTAAAAGATAATATGAATGCTGAAAACCAAGAGCAACTTCAGCTCTTGGAAAAGTATAAAGATTGTTTTTTGGAAGATCTTCCTTATCAGCTTCCCCCAGAAAGGCCAGAAGACCATCATATTGATATTATCCCGGGCAGTTCTCCTCCTAATATAGCACCATACCGTGTGAGCCGTCCTCAACAAGAAGAAATCAGAAAGCAAGTCGAAGACCTACTCAACCGTGGGCTAATTAGGCCAAGTAGCTCACCATTTTGTTCACCGGTTCTTCTTGTTCAAAAGAAAGATGGCACATTCAGGATGTGCATTGATTATCGAGCCCTCAACAAAATCACCGTGAAGAATCGGTTTCCTATTCCCAGAATTGACGACATTTTGGATCGTCTAGGAGGCTCAAAGGTTTTCAGCCGCATTGATCTAAAGAGTGGTTATCATCAAATTAGGGTAATACCACAAGATGTACACAAAACTGCTTTCTGCACTTCATACGGTCTTTATGAATTCTTGGTGGTTCCTTTCGGATTAACCAATGCACCAGCCACCTTTAATCGAATGATGGAGCGCATCTTTAGAGAGCATCGACAATATGTCGGTACTTTCTTTGATGATATTCTTGTCTTTAGCAAGAATGAAGAGGAGCATCATCAACACTTGGAAATTGTTCTACAATTACTACAACAAAATCAACTCTTGGTAAATGGTAAAAAGAGTGAATTTTTCATGCATAAAATAAATTACCTTGGGCATGTCATCTCTTCTGAAGGGATTCAGATGGATCCTGAAAAGATCAGGATAATCCAAGAATGGCCTCATCTTCGTGATGTACATGAGGTGCGATCGTTTCTTGGCTTATGTTCTTATTACCGCCGCTTCATCAAGCATTTTGCACATATGGCTTCTCCACTTCATGACCTTACAAAGAAGAAGATCTCTTTCCAATGGAAGGAAAAAGAGAAGGCAGCCTTCACAAAGCTGAAAATAGCTCTTACTTCTGGACCTATTCTTATCATTCCAGATCTGGTAAAACCATTTGTGGTGGAAGCAGATGCTTGTGGTGATTATATTGGTGCAGTGCTAAATTAAGAAGGCCATGCCGTAGCCTTTGAAAGCCGCCGTCTAAATGATGTAGAGAAAAGGTATGACATTTATGAAAAGGAGCTCTTAGCAGTGGTTCATGCTTTAAAGATATGGAAACATTATCTTTTAGGCAATGAATTCCTTATTAAAACCGATCATCAAAGCTTGAAGTATTTCAAGACTCAAAAGCATTTGCAGGAGAAACATGTAAGATGGGAAAATTTCTTGTCTATGTTTCATTTTCAAATTATGTATACTCCAGGGAAACAAAATGTAGTTGCTGATGCACTTTCTAGAGTGCCTCGCATTGCAACTATTACAGTGGCTCGTCATGAAGATTTTCAAACGATGAAGAATACTTATGATGAAGATACTGATTTTGCAGCAATTTGGTCAAATTTACAACAAGGAGGTTCTCATCCAGATTATTCCATCAAAGACGGTTACCTTCTCATGAACAATTGCCTTTGTGTCACTCTTCGTGTTCGACAAAAGGTGCTTAAAGAAAGTCATGAACCCCCTTATGCAGGGCATAGAGGGAGGGCAGCCACTCTAAGTGCAATTGAGTGCTACTTTTATTGGCCAACATTACGAAAAGATACACATAACTTCATCGAGGCTTGTCTGGTATGCCAAAAATCCAAATATGATAGGCAGAAGATTTCAGGATTGTTGCAACCTCTTCCAGTGCCCAAAGTGTCAAGATTGTGGGAGAGAAGGAAGGAGTCTCGCTTGAAGCTTTCTTGCTTGCACAATGGGGGAAGACACACAAGGGTGGAGGCTGAAAACAGTTTTCCTCTTCTTAGTTGTGTAAGCCAAAAGAACTCAAGTACAAAGAAGTAGAAGAACCCTCTATATGGGTCTCAAACCAAACTCAACTAACTAAGGTGGCATACTAACTGAGCCACGAACTAGAGTAGATAAGGATAGCTATCATGTAGCTATTATTCAGGGGCGGTGTACCAACCGCATCTGCAACTGACAAGTCGGTGACATAAATACACAACGGTCACCCTGGCGTATCACGAGTGGAGCTCGATATCTCAACACTCCCCCTCGAGCTCAATCCCAATTCCTGCACACCAAGCAGGTCTCTGAACTTGCGCAGCTTCTCTGTGCCCAATGCCTTCGTGAATATGTCAGCTACCTGATCCTCTGTGCTGACATAAACTAGATCAATAAGACCTAGTAAAACCCTCTCTCGCACATAGTGATAATGCACCTCAATGTGCTTTGTTCTAGCATGATAGACTGGGTTATTTGCCAAGTGTATACTACTCATGTTGTCACAATAAATGACAACTGGCCCATCTGTAGACTGATGCATATCATAAAGTAGCTTATGCAACCAAGCTACCTCACATGCAGCCATTGCTGCACCCCTGTACTCAGCCTCTGTGCTCGACAAGGCAACTGTAGGCTGTTTCTTGCTGCTCCAAGTGACTGCAGCACTCCCAAAAGAGAATACATATCCACTGGTAGATCGTCTATCAGAAATACTACCAGCCCAATCAGCATCAGTGTATCCATGCAACTGTATCTGAACCCCAGTCTCATAAAATAGTCCATACTGCAATGTGGACTTCACATACCTGAGTATGCGTCTAGCCACATCCAAATGTGGTTTCCTTGGAGCCTGCATAAACTGACTTACCAATCCAACAGCATAGCTCAAATCTGGCCTGGTAATAGTCATATAAATCAAACTTCCTACTATGCGTCTGTACATAGTAGGGTCTTCTAGAAGCTCACCTGCATCTGTGCTCAGCTTCACATTTTGCTCCAAAGGAACTGAAATAGGCTTACAGCCTGTCATCCCATATTTGGACAGCATGTCCAATCCATACTACCTCTGCAAGAGCTGTATCCCACTTGGTGATCTAATCACCTCAATGCCCAAGAAATAACGCAGCTCTCCCAAATCCTTCATCTCAAACTTCTGCTTCAATAGCATTTTCACATGAAGGATATCTTCATCACTGTCACCTGTCATAATCAAATCATCAACATAAATGACAAGTAGCATAATACCTTTCTCTGTTTTTCTCACATAAAGTGAGAAATCTGCCTTGGAAATCTGAAAGCCAATAGTGACAAGATACTGTCCTATCTTGTCAGACCATGCTCTAGGTGCTTGCTTCAAGCTATACAAGGCTTTCTTCAACTTGCAAACAAACTCAGGATGAACAGCATGCACATAACCTGGTGGCTGCTCCATATAGACCTCTTCTTGCAAATCACCATGCAAGAAGGCATTCTTTACATCCATCTGATGTAAAGACCATCCCTTTGATACAGCCATAGCAATGACTGCTCTTACAGTTGCCATCCTTGCAACCGGACTGAATGTTTCTTCATAGTCAATGCCATATGTTTGTGCATACCCCTTGACTACTAATCTTGCCTTGTATCTATTCACAGAACCATCTGCATTGTGCTTCACCTTATAAACCCACTTACAGCCAATTGCATTTTTACCTTTAGGCAAAGGTACCAATTCCCATGTAGCATTTGCTTCCAAGGCATCCATTTCTTCATCCATGGCTTTCTCCCATTTTTCTTTTCCCGTGGCTTCCTCAAAAGAAGTGGGTTCTGGTTCCTGTATCACTTTAACCATATATGCATAGTGAATGGCTGTAAATCCATCATATTTCAGCCTATCCATAGGATACCTAACTCTGGTAGACCTGCGCAAAGTGGGTTCACTCCCAGGTGCTCTCAAAACATTCCTGGTCTTCCTTACTCCAGGTGTAACAATAGAAGGAATACCCAACTCATCATCAATGCTCTGTTCTGAGCCACTGGATTCACCATCCACATAAGAGTGACCTGCATTCACATCAAACATGGGCTGATCTACCTTCTCTTTTCCTTTTCGTGATACCTGCATACCACTATTTGCGCTGCCTTCAGAAGATTCTCCTGATCTCAATCTGCCTGTCCATGGCGAAGAATGTGAACCACTGCTAGAGGACGCTCCAGGTCCACTAATATTTTGTGACTGCTGCTGTGAATTCTGTGCAGCATTACCATTTTGTGCATCTACATCATCAATCACATTTACTGGTTTATACCAGCTACTCATCTCATCAAAAACAACATCTCTGCTCACTGTAAACTTACGAGTAGAAGGGTTATAGCATCTATACCATTTTTGCTGCAGAGAGTAACCAATAAAGATGCACTTCTTAGCTTTTGGATCCAACTTGGATCTCAACTCATCTGGCACATGTACATAGGCAATGCAACCAAAAATTTTCAAATGAGAAATATCTGGTTTCCTACCAGTATACCTCTCCTCTGGAGTCATTCCATGTATTGCTGCAGTGGGAGTCCTATTCATTATGTAGACTGCTGTAGCAACTGCTTCAGCCCAATAAAAATCTGGCAGGTCTTTTTCATTTAGCATGGCACGAGATACCTCTCCAATATGCGTGTTTTTTCTTTCTGCAATTCCATTTTGCTGTGGGGTATGACTGCATGAATATTGCTGCTTTATGCCATGCTCCTGCAGGAACCTTGCAAACTCATTTGAGAGGTACTCTCCCCCTCCATCTGACCTTAGGCATTTTACTTGCAGGCCTGTTTCTTTTTCAACCATAGCTTTAAGAGTTTTGAAATGCCCAAAAACTTCACTTTTCTTTTTCATAAAATACACCCAAACTTTTCTGTTGTAGTCATCAATAAAACTAACAAAATAATGACAACCTCCAAGAGATGCAGCTTTAGTTGTCCACACATCAGAGTGGATTAATTCCAATGGCTTCTCACTCTCTTGAACATGTCTAGGAAATGGTTTCCTTGCCTGTTTTCCAAACTGACAGGCTTCACATACCTTATGCATTTCTGCAACCTTGAATTTCGGCAAACCTGCAACAATATTTTGGGCCTGCATTGATTTAAGTCGCTGTACATTAACATGACCAATGCGTTTATGCCAGATATCAATATCTGCAACTACACCGGTCCCATGTGCAAACATTGCTGCACTCAATTCAGACATGTCTGCATCCAATGTAAACATTCTGCCCTTCTTCTTTCCTTTTGCTATCAAGCGACCTTTATTTTTCATATCCTCAACAAAGCATCCATGAGGATTAAATCTGACCTGCAAGCCCTGTTCAACCATTTGACCAACAGAAACCAGATTCTTGGTGATATTCGGGACATGAAATACATCGGACAGGTATTTCTTTTTCCCATCCTGCATAGACAAGGGAATTTTTCCAATCTGCATAATAGGATGTGCAGTATCATCACCAGTCTCCACAAATCCTGGTTTTTTCATTTTCCTTGCATCCTCCATCCATTCTGCATGACCTGTCATGTGGTTTGATGCACCTGAGTCAACATACCATACATCATTGCTTTCTTCTGCACTTGTCATAGAATTGTTCATGTGCTGCACCATGAACAAATGCTCATTTCTGTCATCACCCTGTCTGCTAGAAGATGCATAATTCCCTTGTTGCAGTTTTCCATTCATGATGTCATTCTGCTTTTTATAGCAGTCTTTAGCCATATGACCCATTTTACCACAGTAGTAGCATTCAACATTACTGTTTGCATTTTGACCTCTTTGCCATCCACCACGACCTCTTTGGCTCCCCCTGCCTCTAGAGTTACCACGTCCTCCTCCATAGGACTGGTTTTCTTGAGTTTGCTGCATATTCTGATTTCTGCCACGGCCTCCAAATCGGCCTCCTCTACCTCTGCCTCTACCTCTTCCAGCATTTGAGTAGAAGACAGCTTCTTTTGAAGTTCCTCCTGAAGAAGATGCACCACCATTTCTTTGCTCCTCAGAAATTAGAAGAGCAATCAGCTCCTCAAAATCAGGAAATCTTTCACGAACTGAAATGGATGTCCGAAACTGTGCATAATCCTTTCCTAGACCATTCAAGGTCACAGAAACTAAATCATCATCTTCCACTGGTGACCCAATGGAAGCAAGTGCATCTGCAATCTTCTTCACCTTCATGTGGTAGTCGTTGATGCTCATATTTTCTCTTTGCACATTGCGCAACTCTTGCTTGAGCTGCATTTTCCTGGCTTGCGTATTTGTGCTATACATTTTTGACAAAGTATCCCATGCCTCCTTTGGCGTACTTGCATCCTGAATATGCACAATCATAGAGTCTGAAATACTGATAGATAGCCAATACATAACTTTCCTGGCTCTCTCATGCCATGCTTTAAATGCCTGCATTTGCTGTTGATTGGAAACATTAGGAAGAACTGGTTCTTCTTCATTTCCTACAACAAATTCCCAATATCCTTTTCCCATAAGGAAATTCGTCATTCTAAACTTCCATGCTTGGAAGTTGTTCTTCTCAAGCTTTTCAGTGACAATCTGTGAAAGAGAATCAGACGCCATTACAGAACACTGCAAAAAATTCTGTCACTGCAAAAACTCAGCTTCACCCTCACAAGGGCAAATATGCAAAACTGGCGAAAGTGGTATTTGACCACACAGTCACTTCCTAGTGACGATTTTGCATAAACAAGAACCAAGGATGATTCTAAAACTCCCAACGTCTCTGCGCACAAGCATACGATGCAATTTCTACAGTAACTTTTCACCGACCTGTAGAATAGTGGCTAAACAGCATAAAACTGAGCCTTTTCCTGAGTGCGTGCAGAAAACTTCCGCCTCCAAAACAGGCCCCGAAATGGCCTCAAATCAAAAAAACAAGGTCGCCAAGAGCTAAAGCTCTTACTCGCAGCATATACTGCCCTCTTGCTTCACCGCGAAGGGCGTCTCAACCTGAGACAATGCACTCCTGCAATTTTCGGCTGTGCTACCTGCAGAGATCTGCTCCCAAAACAGAAAATGAAAGCAACACTGCTCCTCTTACCAGAACACCGCGAGCTTGGCTTGCTTTCTTGAGCTCCTTACCACGAACAAGGCTCTGATACCATGTCAAGATTGTGGGAGAGAAGGAAGGAGTCTCGCTTGAAGCTTTCTTGCTTGCACAATGGGGGAAGACACACAAGGGTGGAGGCTGAAAACAGTTTTCCTCTTCTTAGTTGTGTAAGCCAAAAGAACTCAAGTACAAAGAAGTAGAAGAACCCTCTATATGGGTCTCAAACCAAACTCAACTAACTAAGGTGGCATACTAACTGAGCCACGAACTAGAGTAGATAAGGATAGCTATCATGTAGCTATTATTCAGGGGCGGTGTACCAACCGCATCTGCAACTGACAAGTCGGTGACATAAATACACAACGGTCACCTTGGCGTATCACGAGTGGAGCTCGATATCTCAACACAAAGATCCATGGGAATCTATCACAATGGATTTCATCTCAGGTATTCCAAGAACACCTCAAGGTCATGATATGATTTGGGTCATAATTGATAGATTCAGCAAACAATCACATTTTATTCCATGTCATAAAACATTGAAATCCGCACAAGCTGCAAGACTTTTCATTCAACATATCTTCAAATTACATGGTATGCCTTCTGAGATCATTTCAGATAGAGACTCCAAATTCACAAGTAACTTTTGGCGTGCTTTATTTGAGAATTTGGGAACCACTTTAAAGTTCTCCTCAGCTTTTCATCCTCAAACTGATGGCCAAACAGAGGTGATGAATCTCACTCTTTTGGATATGTTGAAAGCTTATGTTAGTGAACATAAGTCACAATGGGAGAAATATCTTCCATTATTGGAGTTTGCTTACAACACTAAAGTGCACTCATCCACAGGGAAAGCTCCAAATGAAATAGTACAGGGTAAAGTGATTCCTCCTCCAATTATTCGCACTAAAGATAAGATTTTTGCTGCCGATGAGTTTGCTTCAAATTTAAAAACCGCAATGGATCAAGTTCGAGCCACTCTCAAAGTTGCCCAAGAGCGACAAAAGAAGCAAGCAGATAAACGAAGAAGACCTTTGGCTTTTGAAAAAGGTCAATATGTCTTGCTAAAGTTTGATAAAAGCAGGCTCAAACAAGGTTCTAGTCAAAATTCATCTTTTCCAAAGCTCTCCAGTAGATACTTTGGACCCTTCAAAGTGATTGAGAAAATAAATGAAGTTTCTTATCGACTTGAGCTTCCTACTCATTGGAAAATACACAATGCTTTTCATGTAAGTTTGCTAAAACCTTACATAGGACCAGAACCAAAGGAACCCATTACTGAAGATCCCCCAGAAGTTGAAGAAACAGAGCAACTCTTGGAACCTGAAAAGATTTTGTTTCTCAAGGATCGAACCACGAGAAGTGGCCTTGTGACACGAAAATTCTTGCTAAAATTCAAGAATCTACCCACAACAGATGCACAGTGGGTAGATGAAAAATTCATGAAGGATTACCCAAATATTCTACAGCAATATCAAGAAAGCTTTTCAGCTGAGGACAGCTGAATAAAAGCCAGAGGGCTGTCACAACTCTATAGAAACAGAATTTGTATCCTTTTTCATTAATTTGTCTATATAATGATTTATTAAATTTATTTTCTTTGCACTAATTAGATATAAAGAAAAGTGCATTGGAGCTGGCCACTGATGAGTGGTCACAGGTTATGGTGGACCCACACGGTGGGTTAGAGAAAAGATAGTTCACACTTCCACCTATATGACCCGATTGGGCGCTTGTGACTAGAACTCACGCATATCAGGGTTAGACTCGCACACAGAAAGGATTGATGCCTTGAAGTGTGGGCTAGATCCACCAGAACAAACAGTTACAATCAACAAGATGGCATGATCATGAAATGCTTGTATAATGTGCATGTGTGGGTTGAAAGCTTGAAATGCACATTTCTTTGCATAAGAAAGTCACATGAAGATTCGGATACCATTTTTACGATGTACACGGAAAAAGCTTTCATATGACACCCATATTGGGGGGGTCCCTAAATTTTAGGAGATCCCTAAATTTTAGGAGGTTTCTAAAATTTAGGAGCCTCGAATTAGCCTAAAAATGCTAGTCCTAAAAAATAGGGATGTCATTCTAAAAATAGTAAGTTCTGTACTCTGACTGTGCTTACTAAATTTGGTTGTTTCTATTCTTGACAGTATTCAACCCAAAAAGGAAGGCCATAGAGAAGAGACAAGTGTCAAGACACTTGTCACACAAGTTTCCAAGTGTCCCACCACTTGTCACATCTCATGGCATGTGGCTGGACACTTGTCTTGTGCTACTCCACTTTCCCCTTTTGTACTAGCTCTCCCCTCTCCTATAAATAAGAGCTCGTTTTTCTTCATTCAACATCATTTTTCTTTGCTGTAAACTCATGTACAGCACCCACAGATAGCCAGAAACTGGCCCCATCCATCCCCATCATCATCCCCCACTTCTCCATTATCAAATTCCTCCATATTCCCTCTTCTATCACTGTTGTTTTACAAGACAGCAAGCCTGTAAATTCATTACAGCACCTCCTTCTTGAGCTCTTTCTTCCATTTTAGCTACAAGAAGCAAGCTCTATCCATGTACTGCTGATCAACGATGGAGAAAGGTTGAATTCCCCTTTTTCTTCTCTCATACTGTAAAGAAATCAGTTCTTATCATTGCATAATAGATAATGCATGTGTGTTTGTACATCTTTGCATGATCTTGTGAGAGTGAGAATTACTTCTTCTCACTCTTAGGTTGATTGTAACTGAGCTCTTCCCTAAGGGACTTGGGTTGAGCAGAAATACATTCCTTCGAGGGGGGGTTGCCCATCTTCAACCCTCAATCTTGTCTCCATTACTTTTACATTTTCATGGCTGTAATTTTGTGAGTAATTTTCATTTTCAGCTTTAAGTGTTCATTCTCTTTTATATTAAATCTCGAAAACAAGCAAATATCATAATTGTTAAGCATACTACGTTGTTCGGGGCGTTTACAGCAGGGGAAGATTTAACTCTTGTGGCAGAGGCTCATGGCAGCAACAACGTCAATCAGACAATCCAAATAAAGATAAGGATTGTCACTATTGCGGAAAGTATGGGCATATTGCAAAGGACTGCTGGAAGAAGCAGGGAAACCAAAAGGGCAAGCAGCATGGACATTATGCTACGTCCAGTCAGGCAGATGACTCTGGTGATAGACTATTTGCCATGCAATATGTCAAAGATAAGGCTGCTGAAAAATCATCTGATGATGCAGTGTGGTACATTGACTCGGGGGCGTCGAATCACATGACCCCTCACGGTGATTGGTTCACGGATATGGTGGCTGAAAAGCATGGCTATGTATGCACATGTGATGACACGCAGCATAGCATTGAGCATAAAGGCAAAGTGCCTCTTGTGGTCCATAATGGCAGAAAGAAAAATTTGCATGATGTGTTGCATGTCCCTTCAATTACGAAGAACTTGTTATCTATCGGTCAGATGATGGAGCGGAACTTGCAGGTTAGATTCAATAAGCATGGCTGCTTTATTGAAGAGTTTGGCAATGGCTGCAAGTTGATAGCTCATGGTCACAGGAATGGCAGAATGTTTACTCTTGATGCTTCTTTGCTAGAGCTGAATTCAGCTATGTTTGCCCATGGTTCTGGCACTGTTAGGGATTTGGAAATATGGCACAAGAGAGTGGGGCATGTCAATTTGCAAAGGCTACAAATTATGCAAAAGAAACAGCTGGTTACAGGTTTACCGAAGTTCCAATATTCAAATATTGGTCATGTATGCGAGTCTTGCCAGTTCGATAAGCAGTCACGATTGCCGTTTGTCAGGCATGTAAGACAAAGTACACGTCCATTGCAGTTAATGCACTCTGATGTTTGGGGGCCAGCTCGTAATGTATCTATGGGAGGTTCCAGATATTATGTATCTTTCATTGACGACTATAGTCGCTATACTTGGCTCTACATATTGAAAACAAAAGATGAGGTCTTTGCTGTTTTTCAGCAATTTAAAGCACAGGTTGAGAAGGAGTTTGAATGCTACATCTCTTGCTTGAGATCTGATAGTGGTGGGGAGTATGTATCAAATGAATTTGATGATTTCTTGGCTGAAAATGGCATTCGTAGGCAGCTCACTTGCAGCTACACTTTGCAAAGTAGAACGGAGTGGCTGAAAGGAAAAATAGGGTTTTGATGGAAGTTGCTAGGGCCATGATGAATGAAAAGCATATGCCTCTTTACTATTGAACAGAGGCTGTTATGACAGCCGTATACATTCTGAACAGGACTCCCACTGTAGGTATTCATGAGATGACACCATTTGAGAAGTTGTATGGCTATAAGACGGATGTAAGTCACATGGAAGTCTTTGGCTGTCTTGCTTATGTGCATATTCCAGATGAGAAAAGGAAAAAGCTGGATCCCAAAGCGCAAGTGTGTTTTCATTGGATATTTGCAGGAGAAGAAGGCATACAAATGCTATGATCCCTCTACCAGGGAGACTTTGGTAAGCAGGGAGACTTCTGGCTATGAGTCTGGTGATACTCTAAACAGCGAACTTGGTATTCTGACTGTCTATACGCCTGGCACAAGGCAGAGCAGGTATATTCCGTCTCATGAGAGAGGGGAATCGAGTAGTGCACCACAGCTTAGACGCTCGCAGAGGGTCAGATACCCTATTGACAGGTTAACATACAGTGGCTACTCTGCAAAGCATTATGCTTACATGACAAAAGTGATGGAGGTCAAAGAATCAGATACATATGCTGAAGCAGTGAAAGATGAGAATTGGTGTGTAGCCATGGACGAAGAAATGAATGCCTTGGCTGAAAATAAAACATGGGATTTAGTGCCACTACCTGAAGGAAAAAAGACCATTGGCTGCAAATGGGTCTACAAAATCAAATGCAAGTCAGATGGCAGTGTGGAGAGATACAAAGCCAAGCTGGTCGCAAAGGGGTATGCGCAACAGTATGGACTTGATTATGAGGAAACATTCAGCCCTGTTGCCAAGATGGCAACCATACACACTGTGATTGCCTTGGCTGCTGCTAAAGGTTGGAAATTGCAGCAGATGGATGTTAAGAATGCATTTCTTAACGTTGACCTAGTAGAGGATATCTATATGGTTCAGCCGGAAGGGTATGTTCACCCTGATTTTCAGCATTATGTATGCAGGCTTAAAAATGCATTATACGGGCTGAAACAGGCTCCGAGAGCTTGGCATGCTAGGATCAGTAACTACTTGCAGAGATTGGGTTTTGCTATTGGCAGGGCTGATCACAGCCTATTTACAAAGAAGACTGACAGTGGCTTGGTAGTGCTGGTCATATACGTTGATGATTTGATAATCACTGGTGATGATGACTTGGGTATACAACATGTAATGAAGATGTTGAAATTTGAATTTGATATGAAAGACCTAGGAGAACTGAAGTATTTCGTGAGCATTGAGGTAGTTATTACTAACAATGGGTTATGGCTGATGCAAAAGCACTATGCCATGGAGATGCTGAAGAAGTATGGCATGGCTGAATGTAAACCATTGGATACACCTCTTGATCAGAATGTCAAGCTGGATATGAACACTGGGGCTGAAGTAGAGGATGTGACTATGTACAGGCAGATGATTGGCAGCTTGATTTACTTGACTATCACTAGGCCCGACTTGAGCTATGCTGTAGGGCTCATAAGCTAGTTTATGCAGAAGCCTAGAAAGCCGCACTTGGATGCAGCTAGACGTATTATGAGATATGTTAAATCCACTGTAGAGTATGGGCTATTCTATGTCAGAGATAAGCCCTTGATATTGACTGGATACACAGATGCAAATTGGGTAGGTTGCTCATATGATCGTAGATCTACGAGTGGATATGCATTTGGATTTGGTAGCGGCATGATTAGCTGAAGCAGCAAGAAGCAACCTACGGTTGCTTTGTCGAGTACTGATGCAGAGTACAGGGGTGCTGCATTGGCAGCATGCGAGATTTCATGGCTGCTCAAGCTTATGGCTGATTTGGACATACAGGTAGATGCTCTAGTGAAGTTACTATGTGATAATCTGAGTAGTGTACTCCTGGCTATGAATCCAGTCTATCATGCCAGGACGAAACACATAGAGGCACACTACCATTTCATTAGAGAGATGGTTCTTGTAGGACGAGTTGATCTTATGTATGTAAAGACAGATGAACAGGTAGCGGATATCTTTACCAAGTCCTTGGGTAAAGATAAGTTCTATGGTTTTAGATAGCTGCTTGGAGTACAGATGTTGTCTTGAGCTTGAGGGGGAGTGTTAGAATATCAAGCTCTTTCATGTGTGTTTGACCGACATGAGCTGGACACAGCTAGTCTGGCTAGATTAGTTAGGTACATTAAATAAGTCGGTTCTACTTCTGGTGTGAATGGTCTTTATGACCTTAGGTTGTATATGCACAAAAGTGTGTGTGGAATGAATAATGAGTAGAATGTAGAGAGAAAGCATGTTGCTTCACTCTGAGTTGCTCTCTTTTCTGCATCCATGAAAGGTAACACTATTCCATCTCGATCTTTTGTTTTGCATGAAATTCATTGTCCCCCATATCAAGATCATAGAGGAATTATATCTACTTTGCGTACATTGATTGAAGATTTTTATTGGCCACACATGGACATGATGTATCTAACTTTGTATCTGAATGCCTAATTTGTCAATGAGTAAAAAGACACCATGGTAAACAATATGGTTTATTAATGCCATTACCCATTTCATCACGACCATGGGAACAGATTTCAATGGATTTTATCACTGGTCTACCTAACACTAAAACTAATCATGATATGATTTGGATTGTTGTAGGCAGGTTCAACAAACAAGCATATTTTATTCCATACAAGAAAACCTTAACTGCATTCAAGCTACTCAATTATTTTTGAAAACTGTTTTTACTAACCATGATTTACCAAAAGTAATTATTTCTGATCGTGATTCTAGATTCTGCAATAATTTTTGGATCACTTTGTTTGCTAACTTAGGAACAAAGATTGATTTTTCATCTGTATTTCATCCTGAAACAAATGGTTAAACAGAAGCTACTAACAGTACTATTTTAGATCTTTTGCGTGCTTACACCATTTCAAAACCACATACATTGGATACATATTTACATTTACTTCAATTTGCATATAATAACACACCACATACAGCTACAAAGAAAGCACCATTTGAAATTATTTATGGATATCAATTGCCTACACCTGTTACATCATTATCAAACAAAATTCAAATAGCTGATGATTTTGCTAAAATGCATGCTACTATTTTTGATGAAGTTAAAGATATGATTGTCAAATCCCAGCAATCATACACAAAACAAGCAAACAAGAAAAGACATGCTATGAATTTTAAAGTTGATGATTATGTTTGGTTACGAATTGAAAAACACAGATCACAAAGTGTAGATAAACACCCCGTTGTCAAATTAGCATCTAGATTTTATGGCCCATTCAAGATCATACACAAAATCAATGACAATGCATTTAAACTAGAATTACCACAACATTGGAAAATCCACAACACCTTCCATATCAGTTTATTACGACCTTTTAGAGGACAATTACCTGTACACCCTATCTATGAAAACCCTTCTTTGCTAGATGACGAAACTAAAATCCTTGAGCCTGAAACTATTATGGATACTGACTTTATGACCATTAGAACTGGTCGTAGATATTCTAGATATTTGGTCAAGTTTAAAAATCATCCTGTTGAAGAGGCCCAACGAATGCACGCTAGAGACCTAAGTGCTTTTCCCACACTGTTAGCTCCACATTGAGCTAATAGCAATTGAGGACAATTGCTATCCCACCCCGGGGGTATGATGCCAAGAGGCATATTCCACGGTGGATTTCATGAGGTTTTGTAGTGGATTTCGTAAAATTTTATTATCGAGGCTCATATACAAGGTGGATGTTCCAGGAATTAAATCTATCTTATGATCTTCAGGATGTGAAGGTGGTAATCCAGGTGGTAAATCAGCCAACAAAACAATCTTGGAATTGGGAAAGAAATTGTGTATACCTAGAATGCATCTGTTTTTCTTTAGCTTGAATTTCATTCATCCATATTAAATAGGATTTGCTACTTTTATGTAATGCACGTTTAGCCTGAGTATGAGTAAGCAATGGAAAATTTTTGGTAGCATGCATACCAGGGAGTGTGATTTCTTTTTCTTGAAAATAAATTTTGATTGAATGCGTAGAATAATCTATATCAGGATTGTATTGATGACGCCAGGGCATTCCTAAGATAATGTCACTAGACTGCAAATGTACAACTAAGAAATTTCTTCGTTCAGTATAATCACCAATTTTAATTTCTAAATTATGCACCTCTTGTGTTCCATTATATCTCGTACCTAGGAATGCAGCCTTGATGTGATAATGTGTAGAAACAATATGTAAATTCAATTCTTTGATCAATTTTACAGAAATAAAGTCATGTGTGCTCCCATCATCTTGTAAAATAGTCTTTTCTTTACCATGCACAAAACATTTCATTGTTAATAAGGAATGGGGGGTTGGCATACTTGGCAAAGTATCAGAAGTAGTACCAATGTCGTCATCTTCTTCCGTAAAGTTCGGCATCTCTTCACGTTCTTCATCTTCTATTGCTCCCAGATAATTGATATGAATAGATGGGTTTTTGGATTGACAATTGATTGCTAGATGTCCAGGTTGATGACATTTGTAACAAACTATGGGTTTTTCTTTGGATACATTATTGGTAATGGCAAGAAGTTTAGGAATGTTGGGATTTGACTGTAGGAATGGCTTGGGGTTTGGACTTGTGTTTGATGGCAATGCAGGTGGTTGTGTCCAAGATTTACGGAATGAAGATGGAAGAAAACGACTTTGATTGAATCTTTGGAAATTTGAATTGAATTGTTTGGAACCAAAGTTACCATTAGTTGGGAATTGTTGTGGTCACTTGTCTCGTTCCCGAATTTTGTCTTCAGTATCATGGGTCAAGAAAATTGCATCTTCAAGGGTTGGCTTGAACATATTGACCTCCGCATAAAAATGTCCAAGTAGGCCAGACATAAACTTGCGTTTATGAGTTACTTCAGGTACATCTTTGAGCATTCGTAGTTGTAATAGAGCATTCCAGAAATGTTCAATATATTGTGAAATAGGTTCGCGATCCCTTTGTTGTAGAAGATCCCATTGTTTGATTGCTTTTTCGTGGAATTGGGGAGAAAGAAAATTCTGCAAAAATTTCGTTTGGAAAGTCTCCCAAGTAGTGGGACAATCAACGCTTTTGCGGACAACAGTCCACCATAAGGATGCTCAGTCAACTAAATGGTTAGTGACATATTTAATTTTGTCTTTCTCAGCATATGTTTCTTCATGGAAATAATCATTAAATTGATCGATAAAAGCAAGGATAGTCTTTCCATCGCATGATCCATTGAAAGTACGAAATTTGAAGTTTATTTTACTTATCTTTGTTTCTTTCTGAATAGATTGGGCTTCAAGTGTTGCATCAATGGTACGTCGTATAAGATCTTTAGGTTGCGATCCATCTTGGTTAGTGGTAGATCGTTGCAGATTGGCCAATTGAGCTTGCAAAGCTTGTCGTGCTCTTCATTCCTCTTGAAGCTGTATTATAATCAAATCCAACTTTTGCTCCATTGTTGGTTCGGGTAGATCTCCTTCAACCATAAAATCTTCCATTGTTTGATCAGTCATCCTGCGAAATTCCAAAAGATCTCATACACTCGAAACCTTGTTAGCGGGATGAGCGTAGCTCAAAGGCGGGTTTACAAGGCTTGTATATTTTTTTAAAGTTTGGCTTTTTGTAGTATTTCTCATTTACGATTGCGAAATTCGATGTCACAATCGTCTTCCAAGAAAGTAATTTTGCGTATAGATTGCGTATAGTCTGCATGTTGATGATTGTTTGCTGTAATCTACTTTTGTCAGTTCATAGGTGTGAATAGAGGCTTCCAGAGGGTAGTAAACTGGGTCGTGTGTTGCTGAGTACAATCTGCCTCTATGATAGTTGTTGAAGATGACCTTTAGAACCTTATTGACTTGGATTACTTCGAGTACTTGGAGTTTTTAGTCTAAAAGACTAATCGTGAATTTGGAGGACTTCAGGAGGTTTTCACCAGATTCGGCGACAGATAGTACGTACTGCCGCCGTCGATATGTGAATTTGAAGATTAAAGCTTTTAAATAAGCTTCTTTTGAAGCCTTATAGCTTATGTTTAAAGCTTGTAAAGCTATGGTAAAGATTTTCTTATCTGAGAAGAAAGAACCAACGACTTCATGAAGGATCTTTTCACGTGGTCCTCCGCCTGCAAAGGCTAGTCCCTCGCGATCTGAGTATACAGCAGGGGGTTCTTGACTGCCAGGAACATGCTGATATCAACCTTTGCCACGAGATTGACTATAGAGCTCGATCGTTCCAAGAGCTCTGCCTTCGTGCGAGATGGTAAGCGATTGGAAGCTCTCGATCTTAGCTTCGCTCTAATACCACTGGTGCACAGATCAGATGCTGTATGTGCACGTAGTGAGCGTCAGAAGGTCCCCAAGAACAAAATAACTCTAGTTTTTGCACAAAAAACAATGAAGAAAGCTTGCACGACATGAAGTAAGAGACAAATTGGGTGCAATCTCCCCCCATGCCTTGTTTGAGCACTTCACAAAGTATGTATTTTATATATTATTAATCTTCAAGCTCAAAAAATAGCCCAATTTACAATTAGCATACTTTAGCTTTTGTGTTTGCTTTTGTGCCACTAAAGAAATAAAGCTATTGGCCTCCCAAGGAGTCATGCGGTATCCAAATACAATGTCCAATACAAATATTTAAATCGTGAGTCCATGCACATATAAAAATAATAAATAAATATCAAGCGCTTTAATAAATAAGCGCGTCAAAATATGGACGCCATGCCTAAGATACGTACCCATAAAAATTTGATGATAATTTGAATACACGCTATCCTCCAATGCTTCCCAATGCCACCGTTGCTTGCTCTACACATCAAGTGAAGCATTTACAATTGTTAGAAAAATAATACAATTAAACTAACAAAAGTGAATATCTGGCAGTCTTCAGCTACAAAAATAAATTGGCCACGGTAGATTCTGTAAAATTTTATTACCAGGGCTCATACACAAGGTGGATTCTTTGTGCGAAAAGTTAATGGGGACGTCTATCCTTTTAGGGCATTTTGTTAATTTAATGTGTAAGTGGGTGATTCCATAGCGGATGATTCTACAAAACACATATTTAAATTAATAACGTTTATGAGTTTAGAGTGCGCACTCGTAATAAATTAAGGTTAGGATTGAGTTCTAACCAATTTATTTTTGTAGCTGAAGATTTCTAGGTATTCACTTTTGTCGGTTTAATTGTGTTATTTTTCTAACAATTGTGAATGCTTCAGTTGATGTGTAGAGCAAGCAGCGGCGGCATTGGGAAGCATTGGAGGATAGCGTGTATTCAAATTATCATCAATTTTTGATGGATGGTATCTTAGGCATAGCGTCTATATTTTGATACACTTATTTATTAAAGCGTTTGATATTTATTTATTATTTTTGTATGCGCATGGACGCACGATTTAAATATTTGTATTGGACATTGTATTTGGGTACCGCTTGACTCCTTGGACACCCAATAGCTTTAATTCTTTAGTGGCACAAAAGTAAACACAAAAGCTAAAGCATGCTAATTATAAATTGGGCTATTTTTTGAGCTTGAAGATGAATAATATATAAAATACATACTTTGTGGAGCGCTCATACAAGGCATGGGGGGAGATTGCACCCAATTTGTCCCTTGTTTCATGTCGTGTAAGCTTTCTTCATTGTTTTTTGTGCAAAAAGTAGAGTTCTTTTGTTCTTGGGGATCTTTTGACGCTCACTACGCACGCATACGGGATCGGATCTGTGCACCACACAGTTAGGGTCCATTCCTCCAAGTCCCAATGTTCCTATGATTCCCTCTATATCTCAGCAAGACTTGGCAGTTCTTCAGAGACAGGCGACATTATGTCCATTGTTTCAAGATAAAGTGAAAATATTGCAGTCCAGGATGGATTTATTATGGTCTACATTTGAGCAATTTCAAGAGTATATTTCTTCGGACCATTCCTTTTTTGTTCACTATTAGTTGCAGAAGTTGGCCTTCTATATTAATCTCTCAAGGATGGATCTCCCTCTTCCAGAGGATAGTTGGAGTGAGGCTTGGTCTTGTGATTTGCTGACAGAAGTTGTCCGTATGGTCTTTGAAGATTCCATAATGACGGATACCATGTTGTTGTCTTATATGTATCTACGTGGTGATCTGTTAATTTTAGATAATGTCAATCTAGCTTGGTATGTAGGGAATGTGGTCTTACAAGCTACCTTATATGTCAACCATTTGAAGTTGAGGATAGATGACATGTTTTAGTGCTATTCTTCTAAAGTGGCTACTTGCCTTGACACTTCATGGCATTCAATGATTGATTCTGTAGTCCTGAACCAATGCCAGAATAAAGCTTCTACTTATATGCAGAGTACTAACTAACTAAGGGTGGATCTCCTAGCTTATCTTTCCAAGAACCATCCATTTTATTTATCCTTCTTTGATGCCTACCATCAACGATCTGTTTTAGGTCCCTCTGTTCCTAGCTTATTGTACTATCAACAAATGGGCCATCGCTATGATGCTTATTTTTCCCTTTATCAATCCAACTCAACGGCTATCTTACCTCTCCTTTTTCAACCTTAGGGTTTTCCTTACATTCCAATCTTCACCTATTGTTCTTTCATTAAAGATCGAGTCTTTTTCCCTTCTCCGCCATGCCCTTCTCCATCTATCCATATACCTTCTACTTTTCCTGCTTATCAATTGACACCTTTCCTAACTGATTCCCTTAAATTTTCAGCCACTCCTTCTTTAGCTTATTCCTCATTTTATGATTTTGCCTACCCATCTCTTCATCCTCTTTTACTTATTCCACTTCTATCTCTTGCCACTTCTATTTCTCAACCTCCTCAGTTGGTTAGTGGGTATGAAGGATTTGATCATCAGATTCCAAGAAGAAGAGGATGAGGCTCAACTGATTCTCTTACGGGACCATATATTAATTAGCCATTAATTTTAGGGGATTAGACAACTGCTAGTCAAGCATACCAAAATTACCTCCATTTTTCTCAACAATATTCACAATCTCTAGATCATTCAATGAGATTGACAGCCCATTTTGCTTGGTACTTAGCATATATACATAGGCATTCCCATAACGATCAAAAGGCCATTCCAAAGCTTTCTATGAATGCCAATGTGAACATTGATTCCCAACAGTTGGATGTCCTATATTTTTAGCCCTTTGTCTACCTAGCAGATACCATGTTTTGCTAGAGCGGATGTGCTATCTTCAGTTCTTTCAGAATCCTCCAAAATCTTTTGTAGATAAGTCTTTATTTCTGGATCGTTTTCGAAATCATCAAGCCTTCAAGAGGGATCATCTTCATTGATACCCTTGAATGGATCTTCTGTGCTTCTTAATGAGACATCTTTTGGAGGTGCCATTCAGATGGATTGGTTTGTATGTGTGTTATAATAATTTGTATGTGATGAGTTCGTACTGGTTCAATAATTTGTTCGAGAGCTCTCTTTTCAACTATTGATGGTGATGGTGGATGGCAAGTCTATGATGAAAAATTGAAGAACCTCTTATATCCTTTATAAATTTGTTATGACTTTTTACTATTTATCAGATGTGTTAATGAATAACAAAGTTTTCCTTTAGTAGTATTCTTTTCTAGAGATACAAGTGATAAGTTGGGTTGTGGTGGAGTGATTGTTGAAGATACTGAAGAATATCAAATTGAGCTCTATAATGAACTTACATTCTTCTTTTCCTTAGGTCACGAGGATACTTCCTTTCTAAGTGTGGGGATATGTTGAGAGTGAAAAAATATTGAAATTTTGACTGATTTTTTATTATTTTTGAGGTCTGTATAGTTGATTTTTGATGGATTTAGAGTGATGTATGGTTGTTAATGGAAGTGTTTAAGAGTTTGTTGGATGATATTGATTATGTTTTGGAAGCTCATGATGATTTTTAGTAGAAATATGAAGCTCTGTGATATTCTAATAGGTTCTGTTGAGGTTCTAATTGATTCTGATACCTTCTGTATAGCTTCTGTTTTGTTTTGATTTTCTTTTGTATGAAGCATGGATTGATGATTGATGAAGATTGAAATATTTTGAAAGATTATGGAATAATTTTTGATAGTTTGGAATGGTTTTAGTATGAGTTATAAGGATTTGATGTTCTCTGATGATATTCTATAACCCTCTGTAAACCTTTTGTGGAGCCTCTTGTCTCTGTTCTGTCTCTGCTCTATTCCTATTCTATTATGTTTTGTAGATCTTCTATAAGTGTTCTGTAGAATGTATGTGTGACTTTGAAATTTTTTTTAACTTTTAGAAAGGATGAATCTAAGTTCAAAAGAGCTAAAGTAGCTGCTGAAGACTGGAGTGACAGTGACAGTAGTGAGCTATGAAAAGACACTGTAGTGGCTCTAGTATCTCTTTGCATCAGACATACCTCTTGGGAGGTGCATCCACGACCTAAGAAGGATTATTGACAGTCATTATTGAGTATTGTAGTGAGGAGATGACGTACTATTGATATATATATATATATATATATAGAGCCAGAGATAGCAAATTCTATCAAAATAGTGTAACTATATATGAGAGATTGAGAGAGAAAATTATGAAGACATTGAAGATGAATACTATGTGATTGATTTCTATTAAAAAATAGTGTATTCTTTTATGTTCCTTGTTCTATTGAAGGATTCTATGAAGATATTGAAGATTATGGTTGATTCTATCAAATCCATGGGAGATATTTACTATGATACTGTGTGAAGATTTGCTGTTTTCCTTATTTTGGTCATCAAAAGAATGAAATAAAAGCTTATTGATATTATAAGATAGATTTTCTTGTAGTAGAATCCCCTTTTCCTTGGTGTTCCTCTTGGGGCTTTAGTCTTTTTTACCACTTGTGTATTCTCTTTCTTCTCTTCCATCTCCTATCTCTACTTCCTTCTACCTTTGATCCCTAGTGGATTCAACCTTTCGATAAAAACCCCTCCGACATTGGTGAATCCGATGTGAAAGATCGTCACAAGAAGAAAAGACAAGATGGGAGAATCTTCGAACACAATCTCCAGTGATGTTTTGCAACAGTTGGTGCAAAATATGAATATGCTTATACAGGTACAACAACAACAACAGGTGATGCAATCTTCTACTCAAACAGAAAGTGTTGTGATGAATGCTTTGCAAGCAATTGAGCGTGAGGTGAAGTTATTCAATGGTAGGAATGTATCTACATATGTACATATCTATGCTCAGAAGATGGAATTCTTTGGAGTGGCTCAACCTACATGGAGCCGGTATTTTGTACGCGTTACTGTACATGAACTGAAAGCACAGATTATTGAATTATAATTGCAGGATGCTGACTGGGTAGCTTTCAAGAAGACACTTAGGGAATAATTTTACATTGAAGATACTAGTTTGATTATGCGCAAGACTTTTCAGGAGCAGGTTTGATAAAATGCATGACCAAGTGATGGTTGGTCCAAAGATTGAAATATGGACACATGCTTTACATGCATCTGAAAAGAGAAAGGTCACTGATAGTGAAATGTCTCATGTAGGGCAAGACATTCGTAGCATAACTGGTTGGAAATCACTGGTAGATGCATATTTAGTGTATGCATATTTAGCAAAGGTACAAAACACGGATACACTTGTGGAAGAAAAATGAAAAAGAGATTAAGATAATGTAGGGACATCTAAAAGAATGACAAGAAGAAGTGTGGATCAACCTACAGCTGCAAATCAGCCACCTCCCAAGCATGTTATTGAAGAGGTCAGTCAGGAGCAAAAACATGATAACAAACAAGAGGGCAAAAAGAAGGGCAAGCAGCCAGGATGTAAGTTGCAATCTGACATTGAGACAACCACAGAACTTAAGAAGGTTCTTGAAGAATGGATCTTAAACAGTCGGGTGGAATTCACCTTGGGAGAGGTGCTTGGCATCACCAAGCGAGAGTTTCATGATGATGAGATCATTGACATAATTAAGAGGAAGCGTCAGTTTCTTGGTGATACCACTAGTGCATTGTTGCAATTTGAAGAGAAAACTGGTTTGTTGGGTATTCGGGCTGAATATGAGCATGAAGTAAGTACTGGATTATCTATGCAGGATGCTACTAATCAATGGACATCATGTGGAAAAGAGAAGAAAGTGACGGAAAATGCATTGTCTTGTAGCAATATGCATGGTGGAGTAAGGCAGATGCAACAATATAGGGAAGAGACTCTAGGATTTATTCCTCAAAGTCACTACACAAGAAATCATTGGGCTAGAGCTACCACTAAAACAGTAGTGAAAATAGGGGAGCGTGAAACTCCTTGTGTTGCTTTACTTGACCATGGGTCTGAGATAAATGTCATTGAACGTAGATTGTATGAAAATGGTGCATGGCTTGTAGACACTGATCATGGTTGGCATATGAGGGCTACAAATAATTCTTCGGGAGAGCTTTATGCTGCATGTCCTAATGTAAAAGTGACAATTGGTGATGTACAAGAAGAGCAACACTTCTTTGTGCAAGATAATTCCTCATATGTAGTGATTTTTGGATAGCCCTATATTATAGGAGTGCATATGGAAACAAAGGTGCTTGATGATGGTTCTGCTTATGAAAGAGTTAGAAGTAAGGATGGGAGGAAGCGGTCCAACTTCTTATTGTTTGTGTTAATCATCCGAGAAATCACGATACGCTTCGAGATTCTCCTTTGGCTCCAAATGCAAGGGAATTCAAAGACTTGGATTTTCATTAAGCACTGCTGTAATGCGGGGCTACAGTAGTACTGTTCAGAGGATGTACTTGCCTCTTGATGGAATGAAGCATGTATTTACTGTGGGTTATTCTCAGTTTATAGCAAATAGTTCATGTTGGTTTAAGCCTATGGAAGCTATGTGCAAGGCTGAATGCATATCTATTAAACGGGCTACTAAGGAACTGAGAGCATTGGGACTATTAGTTGAAAATGAAGGCATTTCAAGCATCTTTTATGGGCTGAATATTAATGACACTATGGCTGAAATTTCAACAACTATACGTGTAGAAAATGAGATTGAAAGTAGAGTGTTGTTAGTATGTTCTTTGGACATGTATGATGTTATAGCATTGTTTGCTCAGCAGGAAGGATTACAATGGACTGAAGCACTTGTGGAGAAAAAGTATAAGACAGTTGACAAAAAGATGAAACCAATTGCTTTCCCACTTCCACCAGAGAGTGAGGGTTCGTATGAAAAAGTGTCAAGGCAGCCAAGCTTACGGGATCCTAAAGATATAGGTCATCAGTTTACATCTGAAACATTACATGAATTGAGAGTTAGTGCAGAAGGGTTTTTTTGCCTGTTAAGAGAGATTGTTTTACGCAGATGTTGGCTAGGCATGGAAATGCATTTGCATTTCAGCCAACTAAAATAGGTTGTGTGGATCCAAATGTTGTCTCTCCTATGGTCATATTTATTGTGCCACATGTATCATGGAACTTGAGGCCTATTCCAGTGCCTAAAGCTTACTTGCCAAAGCTAATGGATTTACTAAATGAAAAGATTTGCATGAAGATCTTGGAGCCTTCTTCAGTCCAGTACTCAAATCGTTGGTTTACTGTGCCTAAAAAGAATGAGGCATTGAGATTTATTCAAGACATGCAACCGATCAATAAAGTGACCATAAGAAATGTGGGTGCAGGTCATGTGGTTGATGAATTTGCAGAGGCTTTTGCAGGTAGAGAGATCTATTCTTTGGGTGATCTTTACTCGGGGTATGATCAGTTTTAGCTTGCAATTGAAAGTAGGGATATCATAACCATGAAGACTCCCTTGGGGTTAGTACTGATGTGTACTCTTCCACAGTGTGCAACAAGCTTAGTGGCACACATGACAAATGCTAAGAATATGGTACTCAGGGATTTTATACCACAATTGACAATGCCCTTCTTTTCATTTTGTTCCAATCAAAGGGTGTGCAGTGGACGAAAAGAATGAAGAGATGGATGCTCATGGATGCGGACAGTTTGTTTGCAGACCATATTGTGGATTGTGAGAGGATTTTGACATATCTAGAAGAGGTGCATTTAACTCTTTCTGGATTAAAGTTTGTCTTTGGAGTTGAAGAGGTTTTAATTGTTGGGCATATGTGTGGGCCTTATGGGCGAAGACCATCACTAGAAAAAATAGATGGGATTGATAGAATGCAAGATGTATGCACAAATGTTTCAGAGGTGCGTAGATTCTTGGGTGTATATGTGTTCTATTTGATATGGATTCTTCATGTTGCATATGTAGCCGATGCTCTTTATTAGCTTCTGAGGAAAGGTCAGAGATTTCATTGGGAAAGGAAGCATAAAAAAGCAATGAAAAAATTAAAGCATCTCTTAAAATCAGCTTCTACATTGAGAAAGGGTGACTATTCACATGGAAAGCCTATCATTATTACTGTGAATACAAGCCCAATCGGGATTGGATGGACAATTGGGCAAGATGATGAGGAAGGGCAAAGATATGCAATTCGCTTTGGTGCTAAAGTATTGACTAAATGATAGAGAAGATATCCACAGGTAAAAATAGAATTATGGGGAATTGTGACAGTCCTTAAATGTGATAAGGACTATTTTATGGGTGCTCATATAGTCATTGAGACCGATTTTTTGTCGATATTGGGTATGCTTACTAGTTGTGCTACCTCGGATATTGCTATGCTCTGATGGATTGCATACATCAAATCTTTGAACCCTGAATTTTAGCATATTGCAGGAAGAGATAACCCAATGGCAGACATGTTATCTCGGGCACGCTATGAGAATGAAGATGGGATGATGGATGGGGAGGAAGAAGATGACTTTGTTGTGGCTGAAAATGATGTCGTAAGAGTGAATTTAGCAATGCAAGGTGTTACTACAGCATTAACAGAAGCTTGGACAACAAAGAGAAGACACTTTAGATGTTTTGCATCTTGTGTAGAAGTGTTTCTGGAAGACAAATATGCAAGAGAGTGGCTGAGAATTGGTCATAAAAAGATTAAGAGGAAAGCCTATGGGTTTTTCTTAAAAGATGGATACTTATGGAAACATGCTAAAAAAAAACATGGTGTTTCATTGTGAGTTTTGGGTGACAGAGCTTCACAAGTAAATTTATGCAAGAATTTCATGAAAGCTTGTGGGCTGGTCATAGAGGTGTTTGGGGTACTTTTGCGAAGATCAAAGAAAGATATTGGTGACAGGGTATGTATAAGGATGTTGCTCACTTTATGGAAACATGTACAACATGTCAAATGTATTCATCTGTGAGACATCGGGATGGATTGTAGCCCACATATCCATTATCTCTTCATTTTAAGCGGGTGGTGGATTTGGTCACAATGCCTACAGGTCTTTAGCAAATGAGGTATCTTATGCTTGCCCGTGAAGACTTGACTAATTAAGTGAAAGAGAAAGCTTTACGTACTAAGACAACAAATGATGTGTGTACTTTTCTCTTAGAAGAGATCTTTTGTAGGTATGGCTATGTGGGTAAAATTACAGCAGATAGTGGTGGATTTCTTTGCACGGTTGGCGATAAAGCTTGCTTTAAGTTCAGCCTATAACCCTGAAGGAAATGGCAAAAGTGAAAGAGGTCACCCATCTATTGTGAAGGCATTGGCAAAAGCATGTGGAGAGAAGGTAAAAGAGTGGCCATGATTGCTCCCTTATGCTTTGTGGGATGACATAACAACTCATAGTGCTGTTACAGGATATATGCCTGCAGAATTGATGTATGGTCAAAAACCTATCATGTCAATAGAAGAGATGACAATCACATGGAGTGTGCTACCTTGGGAGCAAGAGTTGAATCAAGAGGAGTTATTGGCCTTACACATTAGACAGTTGGAAAGAAAGGCAGAAGACACAGAGGCAGCAATTGCAAAGTTAAGGATAGCAAGGATACAAAACAAGAAGCGGTTTGATAAAAGACATAGACTGAGACCAAGAACCATACAAGATGGGGGTTGGGTATTGGTTTATGATGGTAGTTTAGACAACCAACATAGTGCCATGCATAAAGTTTTCAAAAGATGGTTTGGACTCTATATGGTAAGACATGTGTTTGATAATGCTACTTATGCATTAAATGAATCGGATGAGATAGCCATAAAACTTTTGGTAGTAGGAAAAAGAATCAAATTATTCAAGAGGCGGGAATCTACTATCTATGAGTTTCCAGAATTGGAAGAAAATGGCGGCCATGATACAGGGGGTAGCCAAGAACATATGGAAGATGAAGAAGTAAAGGATATGATTACAGAGGATGAGGAGGACTCAGAATTCGGTGACAACTAGGATTTTGGTACATACCAGAGGATGCGTAGGTTCAGAGGGGGTGGATATCGTGATGCTATGCGGACACAGTGTGAAAAAGTATGGAATGCATCATCATCCGACATTCTTATTAATATAGAGAGTCAATGTGATCTGAGTCATTAGTGCTAGTGTCCGTAGCATGGATTATCCAAAAATACTAGATTTTTGGATAATTTTAGTCTAAATTTTATATTATTTATTGTAAAAAATGTGAAAAAGTTAAAAAAGCTTCTAGATTAGGATGACATGCAAAAAGCAAGTTGCTTTTTTAACCAGTTATAGGATTTTCATAAAAAAGACAGATTGACAAAATCACGCGCATCGTGATCGCTGAAAACTACAGTTTGAACTGAAAGAGGAACAAGAAGTGATTTGGGAGACCCATGATTAGGTGTCTTGAGGTTTTAACCCCCTTCCGAAGCAACTGAACCATCAGATTTGGGTTTCGAGCAACAGAGAAGGAGCTGTAATTTTAATGCACGTTTTGTTCTACGAAGAAGCTCCACGAGATCTAATGCTTGGAGATTGCTTTTGAGTAGTGCAAGGATTCTAGGTTCTTTCAATACATATTGATTCAGTTCATTGTGCTTTGTCTTTGTTGTGTTTACCACTTGTGTATTCTCTTTCTTCTCTTCCATCTCCTATCTCTACTTCCTTCTACCTCTGATCCCCGGTGGATTCGACCTTTCGACAAAAACCCCTTCGACAATCGATTGCAAATAAAGTTTGATTGGGATGATTGTTTGATGGAAGGTTCAAGAATGGATATAAATTAATACAAAAGGAAAATGTATGGACATAATATTTACATTAGATAGTACTTGAGGTTAATGCAAAAAGGAAAGTGTAGGAGTTATAGCCAATATTAACATTTGACATGCATGTATTGGTTATGTAAATGCGGAGTAGTTGAAGAATATAGTTATTGATTGCGAAAGGAAAGCATATGGAAAGAATATTTATCTTAGATGTAAATGTAATTGAGGTTAAGATTGCTATGTTTTCACAAGGTGTAGGAGTTGTGGTCCATTTTAATATTTGACATAAATATATTGGTCACGTAAATGTGTAATAGTTGAAGAATATGGAGTTACATGAAATTGTGATAGACTTGACTATGTTTAAAGCAGCTAACATATAGAAAGTTTGTGAAACATGTCAGTTTGGAAAACAAACAAAGCATGCATTTTCACATAATAAACATGTAAGCATTCATGCACTTGATATTGCACACTTTGATGTGTGGAGTCCTATAAATATTGCATCAATGATTTGATGTAAGTATTATGGAACCTTCCTTGATAATCACACAAGGAAGGTATGTATACATTTTATAAAGGAGAAATGCGAGATGTTATCTCACTTTTAAGGTTTTAAGAATTTTATTGAGAAACAATAGGTGTATAGATGAGGTTAGATTGAGGGAAAAAGTACATATCCAATGAATTAAGCAATGTTTTACGAGAACATGAAATTCAAAGGTAATCTACATGCAAGTATATTCCACAACAAAGTGATGTTGTTAAAGGGAAGAATAGGTCCATTTTAGAAATTATATGATTCTTGATGCTGGAAAAAACATGCCTCATTATTATTGGGCTAAAGATATCTCTATAGTTATATATATTATGAAGAAGAGTCCTACTACTATAATACATGATGTGATCCCATAGTAAAAATTTACTAGCAAAAATTTAGATTTGTAATATATTAAAGTTTTTGGATGCATTGCATATTTACATGTGTCTAATGAGTTGAGAAAGAAGTTCGGCCCATGGCTAAAAAGTATGTATTCATTAGCTATTCCCTTGAGTAAAAGGATTATTGGTATTACACTTTAGCTATGTGCAAGATATGGATAAGCATAGATCTAGTATTTGATGAGTTGAGTAGTTGATTCACAAGTTTTGTAGTTTATATAAAAGAAAAGATATAATCCACAACAAAATAATATTACTAAAAGAAAAAATAGATATAGTTTAGAAAATTATACAAGCCTTAATGCTAAAAGAATATACCTCATTACTATTGGGCTAAAGCTATCTCTATAATACTATATATATAGGTATATATAATAGCAACATGATGTTGCTAAAATAAAGAATAGATAATTTTTAGAAATTGTACAAGTCTTGATGTTGAAAAAATGTAACGATCTTCTTTGCAAAACTATCAAACATATTAATTTTATGATCTTTTTATGTGAAAAATTACATGTAATATATTATTTAATTAGTTTTAATATAATAAATAAATCTTAGTATAATCAAAATATATATCCATGAACTTGTTAATAGGTAGTATTGTTCAAACTATATAGTTTGTAGAGAATAAATATAGTCATATTGATTATATAAATAATATTTTTAATAGATATAATTATATTTTTAAAAATTAAATACATAAAAGAGCCCAAAATAGTACACATGAGTTGTGGAAAACTAAAAATATGCTTTTGATGATACTTGACCTAAAATCATCTTTTTCTTTTACAAAAAACCTAATTTCATAATTCTATCCATGCAGCCTTGTTGATCAAATCGATTTGAGTACTCAAATATCTATATTTTGAGTTTGTAGAGAAATCTATGACAAAAAAAAGTTGTAAACTACTTTAGGACAGACTATGTAGATACATGGAGTTTCATGTTCCTTCTTTTCTTTTTGTCTTATGTATGGGTATTCCTCTTATGTTATTAAGTTTGATTATAACAATTGAGATTGAAAATAGGATTAAGAGTCATGTATATACATCTAATTTGATACGTTACAGATTGAACATACTTTTCTTAAGGAATACATTGTTCAAGAAGACTTGTACGGTTGATACAATGGTTCTTCTCAGTCAATTCATGAATTCATATAGAATAAAGCTGATTGAGGTAAATTTTCATTTTTTTCTTCATCTAGAAATTCAAGATTGTGATTGTGAATGAGATTAAGAGTGTGATTGGAATCCCTTATCATGTACATGATATAAACTTGAGGGTGGTTAGGAGGTTTGAGCTCCATATTAGAGTATATGTTGTGATGTTCCATTGTTTTTACTTTATAGACATGATAAGATATTATATCAATTTCTCTTCTTCTCTATTTTCTCCATATGTATCTTTATTCAGTTTGATTGGCTATGTGATTTATCACGATTATAAAGGAGTTATGTTACAAAAGATATGCCTCATTACTATTGGGCTAAAGCTAAAGCTATCTCTATAGTTGTGTATATTATGAACAAGACACCCACTGCTGCAATACATGATGTGATTCCATAGGAGAAGTTTAATGGCAAGAAATTGGATTTGTCATATATATTAGTGTTTGGATGCATAACATATATACATGTGTCTGATGAGTTGAGAAGTTTATTCCAAGACTAAAAAGTATGTATTCATTGGCTATCCCGTGGTTGATTTACAAGATTTATAGTTGATATAAGAAAAGGTGATTGCAGTATATACATACACACAATTATAAACAGGGAGTAGACTAGTGTTAAGCCAAGTAGACAATGCGGAACTTGATGGGACTCTTATTTTGTTCAAGAGCTTCAATCACATTGGCTATGGCTATCTCTCACCTTGCCAATATATCAGTCTCTTTCATTGATCTAGTAACTTCTCTCCAATCTCCATGAAAGAAAGAGTACCAAATTGATGAAAGGCATAGTAAGCTTACGTCCTTACCTTTGCATCAATATCGTGACTTGGAGGGTCTCAATTGACTCTAGGATTCAAGAGGTGCTCCTTGATCCACCTTTACTACTCTATGGCTTTCGATATGATATGTGAGTACTCAATCTTTGAGAGGAAATGTAGAGAATGGAAGAAGAAACCCAACCTCTCCTTCACTACACCTCTCATTCAAGAAGTAGGGAAAGAAGAGAAGAACACAAATCAATAGAGGACCTTTACTCCTCCAAGTCCCTCACACACTCTCTCACTCTCACACTCTTATCCCTCACTCTCAAGAAAATACACAAGAAGATATAGTAGAAGCAAGAAGAAGAAAAAGAGAGAGATATCAAGGTTTCACATCACAAGAATGAGCTTATCTATTTACTTTCTATCTTTTATATATAGGGTTTTGGGTTTGGGCTTCCACTCAAAGTTAGACACCTCTCTCCTTTTTAGCTCTTGGCTAGTCTTTCTTGCTTTATATACATATATTTAGATCACATTGGTTGAATTTTTCAAAAGTGAATAGAAGCTAATGTCCATGCTAAAACTAGCCTTCCTTCTCAAAGAGGGTTGTAAAACCTGATCAAGCACTTAATTATAGCAATTAATAATAATGGAATATAAACTAAAATACATACATTACCATCATAATCTTGGACATTAGATACTTTATTGGTCCCAAAACTCACGCCCCTTGCGGTATTTCTTTAACTTGAATTGCTAATGGATGGATTATAAGTTGCGATTTCACAATATCCTTTGTTGATCCAAAAGCCCTTTATTGTATAACTTATCAGCAAGCAATTTAGGCCAATTGCCCCTTGATTTTACTCAAGACTTGTATAAGTGAAACCAAAAATTGGCCAGATGATACCCCAAATCAAATGGGATGGGATATCATATGAAATCCTTGTCAATTCTTTGAATTTTATGTGTTAATTTGAGTGCACAATGCCTTTGATTGATGGCACGTGTACCAAGGTGGTTGCTAAATCCTACAAAAATTTAGAGTTTATAAGAGAATTTTCACTACTATCCACCAAATTTGGCTAAGATCTGCTCTCTAAATAGCTGAGAATTATTGAGAATTATTGGTTGTTAGAATAAGTAACTAGAGAAGGTGAGAGAATGCTAAGATGAGAGAGAAATCTAGGATTCTTCATAGAGAAACCCTCTAAAATGGCTACTACCTATCAAATCTACCATGGGAGCTATCACCTACTATTAGGGAAGCCCAAAGCTATTGCCACCATCTCCTGTAGATCCCCAAAATGTTGTCATGTACTCTAGATTGGGTGGTTGCTTGCTATTGCTAGTCTCTAGAGGGTCTCCCATAGCCAAAAATCAAACCAATAGTCTCCTATTCCTCTCTCTTATAGCCTAGATGTCGTGGATGGCTTTCAACTAGCCCCAAATAGCCTTCTCTTCCATTACATGAGTATTTTTGCCAAGCGGCAACCTTCTCATCTTATTTTTTAGCAATTAGCAACCAAGTAAATAATTTACAAAATTAATTACTTTTAGCCCTTGTGACCATGACCAAAATTAAATGTGCCCATCCACAATTTAATTGGCTAGACCATTTGCAACCCCAAGTGGTTCCTAGCCCTCATTGACCCTTAGAGTGGCATTAATTAATTAATTAATGCCTAGTCCCTAGTATCACCATTGACACTTAATGGCCAAATAATTATCCTAGGACCAAAACTAACACCAACTGATATTCAAAACCTAGTTGGCATAACTTGTCAACTTTTTTCTTTGGTATCCCACTGCTTCTTTTGGGTCCTAGCCTATTACCATGAAATAACTACCATGTATATCACATGTGCCTTACAATGTATATTTGATTAATTTAAATTAATCAAATGATAGACCTCCCCCTTGAAATCCATGCAATCATTCTCGATTGCACTGCATTGTGCCAAAGCAAAAGTATATTGCATCGAATCTTCCAAAAGATATCACAATCACAATATTGGCCACTATTGTTTAACCATGCCATATGCCCAAATATTGATGAAAATTTTGAGCGAGCATAAATATCAAATAAAACTGAAAAATAGTCTAGAACTATTGCAATGAACTCATTGGATGTGTCAATTTCTCATGTTTCTCAACTATTTTGATTACACAACCACAATAAAGCATACACTCATCATAAACCATGACTAAAACTATCAATGGCATTCATTAATATGATGTTGTCCATGAAACTAGCTATAAACCATTGAAGATTGAGCATAAAATGATCTGAAAACTAGTCTCACTACCTACTACAAATGTGATCCAGAGGAGACTGATCACAAAGCGAGTGTGAAAGCTAATCAGAAAAACTGATTCAAAAACTGATCCAATAGTGACTACAATTTGATATTTAACTAGTAAAAAAATTGAGCTAAAATTGGTCAAAACGCTACAAGGATTTGAGCTGGTAGCGACGGCGATTAGCGTCGGCGGGTAGTGGTGTCGCTATTTGCGTCGCTATTTGCATTGCAAAAGCGACGTAAATAGCGACGCCAATAGCGATGCAAATAGTGACTCTCCACAGGGAAAAAAGCGGGCCGAAACCGAGCGCGGCTTAATTTTGCATTTGCATGTTTTGTGTTTTGAGAGCGAGAGCGAGGGAGAGAGCGACCGTCGTGAGAGAAGGAGAGGAAGAAGACTTGCCGCCGCTGCCGCCGCCATTGTTCGCGAAGGAGAGGAGGAGCCTTCATCACAAAGAGGAGCCGCCCCACACTCACTATATCTCATCGGTGAGTCTCCCTCTCTCTTTCTTTTGCTTGTTTAAGGTTTAAATCACTTTCTCTTTTGCTTGTTTAGGAGAGGAAATGAGAGAGAAAGAGAGGGAGAGGGAGAGGGAGAGAGAGGGAGAGAAAGAGAAAGAGAAAGAGAGGGAGAGGGAGAGGGAGAGTGCATTCTCTCTCTCCCTCTTCCTTTTGCTTGTTTAAGGTTTAAATCACTTTCTTTTTTGCTTGTTTAGAAGAGGAAATGAGAGAGAAAGAGAGAAAGAGAGGGAGAGGGAGAGGGAGGAAATGAGAGAGGGAGAGAAAGAGAAAGAGAGGGAGAGGGAGAGGGAGGGAGAGTGCATTCTCCCTCTCCCTCTCCCTTTTGCTTGTTTAATGTTTAAATCAATTTCTTTTTTGCTTGTTTAGGAGAGGAAATGAGAGAGAAAGAGGGGGAGAGGGAGAGGGAGAGAGAGGGAGAGAGAGAGAAAGAGAGGGAGAGGGAGAGGGAGAGGGAGAGGGAGAGGGAGGAAATGAGAGAGGGAGAGAAAGAGAAAGAGAGGGAGAGGGAGAGGGAGGGAGAGTGCATTCTCTCTCTCCGTCTCCCTTTTGCTTTTGGAGAGTGTTAAGATATATTGTGAGAGGGAGAGGAAATGTGAGAGAAAGAGAGGGAGAGGGAGAGAGAGGGAGAGAAAGAGAAAGATAACATATATTGGAACGATAGCATATCCATGATTATGGTAATGGTATCCACTTTGCTTTTTTTATGGGTACCATTACATCGACTCCTTAAGAGGGCTAAAAATTAGTCATACACTTTATAAAGTCTAATTAGGAGATTTAAGATGCAGGATAATAGACTTATCGATAATGGTATGCAATGTGCTTTGCCATGGGCCACGTACATTGGTGACTCTTTAAGATGGCTTAAAATTGGTCATATCCTTCATAATGTCCAAGTAGGGGATCTAATTGTGATATGCATAATTCATTGTTTTTGTATTAACTTTATAGGCATAACAAATTAGAAATCATGCCAACTAGTCAACGGAAGGACTAAAAGAAAATGATACCCTAGCTAATGGTCATTACGGTACTTCATCAAAATGAACCCAAAAGTATTATTATAGAAGAATAATCCCTTAAATTGAGCATAGGATATTTTCTTCAAATGTTATGACTATGAGTAGAATTGATTGAAACAAATTTTATTGCTATAGTTGATAAATTTCATAGATGGCATTAATTTTAATACGTGATCCTAGGACAAAAAAACCACATTTCTAAGATGCTTTTTGTTGAGACTGATTTATTATTAGACTAAGAGATCCTCAATGATGCTCATAAATGGATTACTTATACTCAAAGCCCTCTAGTGCAGTTATATAAGTAATCCTAGTAGAGCCCCTCTAAGATACTCAAAGTACATAACCTAGAGATCGTAGCTAGGTATATAAGGTATAATGGTTGTACAAGAAGACACCTCAATAATTGACTTATCACCATTAAATCCCAAAGAAGAATCGTGTTCCATCCCCTTCAACTCTATATTCACCTCGTGAAGAACTTCATTAATTATAGCATCCTTGTCACCAATCTTTTTGTTGCAATGATGAAGTAACATATTCATCACTTTTCCTTTTAGCATCTAAGCCATTATCCAATCTTTTAGTCAAGTCCAAACATTTAGTCTTCGACTCATGAACCTTATGAACCAATCCTTTTTTTTTTCCAATAACGAATAATTATCTACCGGGACAAACAAATCCTTGAGCATTGTATATGGCCGAGATATAACATCAATAAATCTCTTAACTACTATGTACAATGCATTCTTTACATTAATCAGTAAAGCATTTATTATATCTTGAAGTTTAGATTTCAACACCATGGATGCATCAATATCAACCTCAATGTTTTACAAAATTTGCTTCTCAAGCTCTTGCAGAGGTTAAAACCTCTCAAGCAAGAGCTTATGGTCAACTTGCAACTTGTCATACATCTCCATAAAGCTATCCATTTGAGCCTCATTTGCTATAATGTAGATAAGATGGAAAATGAAGGTCTTATTGTTCAAGATCACGAGGCGTATCTTAATCAGCGTGTCTCATGTCCTTGCTCTCAATGCAAGTTGGCAATTAGACGAAAACGCCAATTGTCTATAGAACACGTACGACGATTTGGCGAGTTTCAATCTGAGATCATTGATTAGGCGATTGCGGATTTTCAGCAAATGGTAATTTGAAGTTAATATTAATCATGCATTGTACTTGCAAGCTAATTGAAAACCATACACAATAAGATTGGGTCTTGTTGGCAAATTTTCTATCCAGGGGGGTGATGTCTAGTCCCAAGGGGGAGTGCACCCTTTGCGGCCAATTAGAAGAGTTCGTGGACGTGCGATGGATAGATTGCAGGAGCCAATCCACCACTCGCAAGGCCAATCTATACCGTCAATGCCAGAGGAGACAGACAACCTTCTAGACCTACCTACAATCTTGGAGCCTGAGATGGAGGCAATGATCGATGCATTGATTTCCATGGATGTCGAGACATCTGATCTGCTTAGAGAGGAAGCATCCATACCATTATATGATGGGTGCCGAGTATCTCGGTTGAAGACATTGTTTGCACTCTTAAGTGTGCAAGCAAAATACGGGTGGAGCGATACGAGTGTGACCGAGTTATTTAGGTACCTTGCACATAATAGGCTTCATTGATTTTTTTTTTTGACACTATTATTACAAACATTTGTGCTTTTTCAAGGTGTTTTATGATTTTTTTCAGGTTATTGAAATATCATATATTACCACCTGCAAATACCATGCCTGAGTCTCGTGATGATGCATGACAAGCTTTACGGAAGCTTGGCATGGACTACAATAACATCCATGCATGTATCAACGATTGCATACTGTTTCCAGATGAATACGAGACTATGGAGACATGTCCAAAGTGTGGTACTCACAGGTATCGACATGACTTGCAAGAGCAAACCATCCCTCAAAAAGTTCTCAGACACTTTCCGCTCATCCCCCGCATAAACCACATGTTTCATACGTCCGGCATGGCAAGCTTGACAATGTGGCATGTGCAGAATAGGTCCACGGATGGAGTTCAAAGAATATCAGCGGATTCGCGCGCATGGAGCCACATTGACTCTACCTTTCTAGGCTTTGCGCGAGAGCCAAGGAATCTTCGGCTTGGTCTCGCAATGGATGGTGTGAACCCATTCGGTTTGCGCTCAACTTCTTACAGTGCGTGGCCTATAGTGCTTGTCAACTACAACATCCCTCCATGGCTTTCTATGAAGAAATGACATCTCATCCTTAGCTTGCTTGTCCCAGGCCGCTACAAAGTAAAAAATATGGACGTGTATCTTCGTCCATTAGTCGATGAGCTTAAGATTTTGTGGGAGGAGGGGGTCACTATGCAAGATATGAGCAGGTGCGATGGTCGGCGGTCAGCCAACATTCGAGCCATTCTCATGTGGACGATGCATGACTTTTCGGGATTGGGAGAGTTCTTAGGTGAGCAGACCTCCGTTCTCGTCGCTGGTAATATCTATATTTTATCTCATTCAATCAAGTATTCACTAGGTCGTGGCTTGCCTTACAGGTCTGGTTACCTCAGGTTATCATGCATGTCCATTGTGTGGGCCACAGTTAGACTCCCAAAGGTCACGGACCATGAAGAAGATGGTATATCAAGGACACGCTGCTTTCTTGCCGGAGGATCATGAACTCAGGGAAGGTTTCCTTGGACGACCTCCAACACGTATGAATGCCCCAAGCTGGTACGAGCTGAAAATGGTAAACCTGGAATCACATCCAAATGGAATGCCATATTGGACCCACTTATAGGTCAACCACTTGTTGGATCCCATGCATATTTTCAAGAATGTGGGCAGCTTGCTATGGGACCACATCACAGGAAAGAGAGACACTATAGGGGCACGAATGGATTTGAAGGAGGTAGGTAAGATGGAGATGCTTTGGCCGCAGTTGAGTGCTGATGGTCACGTGCAGCTTCCTCACGCTCCTTGGGTTTTGTCCACTAAAGAAGAGCGCATTGTGAAGCAAGTAATCAGGTCTATCCGCACTCCGATGGGTATGATGCGTTCTCTCAGGTCCGCATTTTCTAAAGATGACCAATTGTCGGGGCTAAAATCCCGTGATTGGCATAAGATATGTCAGGTTTGTGCTACGAATGGATTGTAATTAGCATGGGCATTTTGCAATTTGAAAAGTGACCATTATTCATAATGCTTTCTCATTTGTGGTAGTTTGTCCTACCGATCACGATCGCAGGATGCCTTACTCCAGAAATTCATGCGGCCATTTACAAGTTGTCGACTTTGGTGCAATGGATCTCACAGAAAGAGATTAAGATGTCCTCTATTGAATCCAGAGGCAGGGAGCAGTGGAGACGGTCTCTCTCTTTGAGAAATACCTGCCCACTAGCATGCTCACGATACAAGTCCACCTTCTTATGCATCTTGTGGACGAAGTGGAGATTGCTGGACTTGTCCATATGCGATGGATGTTCTTCCTGGAGCGCTTCATGAAAACCCTGAAAGGCTTTGTGCGACAACGAGCTCGTCCAGAAGATAGCATGGCCGAAGGTTGGTTGGTGTCAGAGGCGTTATTGCATATCTCACAATGGCTACCAACAGTGGAACCAGACAATGAAATGCTATGGACGCTGAAGGACGATGATAGACTGACTGGAGATGTAGGAAGCGCGAGCTGAATTCCGATGTAGTACACATCATCGACCGATTCGATATCCCGAAGGCATGGAGGAGATGCCGCGGTTTATGTCAACACGATGGTTGCATGGAGCCTTGACCGCAGCATCCAGCGAAGGGACAGAGCTCTCAATGGAGGAGTGGGAATTCTCGAGGGGATGTAGTCCAAAGAGGTGATGAGGGGTTTAGAATCTGTTGTATCTAAATTTTATATGTGACATCTAATTTGAGTGTTTCAATGTACAATACAAAATATATAGTGTAGCGTGGTCGCGCGGACGACATTTTCGCGTGGAGCATATTGACAAAATGTGCTCCACAATGGACTGTGGTGTCATGGCAAGGTTCGAGCAAGAGAGCCGACGACGAGCAACGGATCCGAACACGGTTGTGGATGAGATGGAGTATTTTGGGAACTTGCAAAGTATTATTACGGTGGATTACCGTAGCTTCTCCATGATACTATTCGATGTGCAGTGGTTCAAAGTGGTACTTGGAGAAGCTGGAGCAACAATTCGACGAGGTCTATCGGGATTTCTCAAAATAGATTCTGAAAAAAAATGGATGGATTTGCGAGACACCTTTGTGTTGCCGGCCCATTGTGAACAGGTGCATGGAGTCATTTGCTTGCTAATTGTAATACGATATGGTTTATGTCACAATGGTTTGAACTCGCTTTGTATGTATTTGTGAACATGTAATCTTCTATCCAAACCCCCGACAACCTCGATGGTGGTATGTTATACCTTCAACTCCCTGAAGTGCGAGAGTATATGATCAAAGCAATGTTCCGAGCATAGATGAAGATAATATGCAAATAGCGGGGTCGATATTACAAGGGCTAGAGGCCGTCGAAAGCTTGGAGCCCGCATTGGCTAACAATGATGGAAATACACGAGTCCAAGAATTTTTTGAGAACGAGACAGACTCATTTTTTTGTGGTGACATGTCTATCGACCTTCCAGTGTATGCGGAGTTGTGTCAGGAGATTAACATGGAACCATAGGATACTTCATACTTGGAGCATCCACTTACTCAATTCATTATTTAGATATCTTATAAAGGTACATAAGATATGTATTTTAAGAGGGATTTTTTAAAAATGATTTATATTACTGTGCTTTGTATAATTTAAATTGATTATTCTAACACCATTTTTTATCTGTGTAGGTGACATTTTCAGGATGAGTCGAGGGATGAGCGATGAGGAGTTGCAGGACATCTTCGCACGCATGTCTCCAGACTAGCTCGCGAGATTCAGAGAGATGGCAGACCAGGAGCTATCTCGTTCTTCGTCAGGGCACTCTGCTAGATCTGCTTCAGCGCGATTGGATGCTTCAGCTTCGAGCAGAAGATCTCGATGCTCACGACTTGGGCTAGAGGGAGGGACTGCATCGGGATCAAGGGGATGTTGCTATGGAGACACGGATGTGGTGTCTCCATCTCGCCGTTCAGCTGGAGCTGCGTCACCTCCAGGATTTGTCACACCTGTGGGGACGTCTACTCCAGTTACTCCGGCTTTTGCGCAACCGTTAGCAGGTGGCACCTCTTTTGGTGGCACCCCTTTGGGTACCACTCCGAGAGAGTTTACCCCCGTCGGTACACTGGATGTAGAGGGGTCTCCTGGATATGCCCAGGAGCGTGGACGGAGATGGGAGAGGACCCATCTTAGGCAGAATCCTAGGGGTTATGGATATCTGGTCGATAGTAGGTTAGGAGCCATCATCATGAATGATGAGGGGAGGAGGGTGATGGCTCGCATGAGAGAGTTGTGCCAACAAGTTTTTCGCCACAACATCCTGGATCATTTGAAGAACATACTGGAGGGGAGCAAGGACTACATAGTAGCATCCTTGCACGAGGAGTTTTCGGTGCTAGCCGCAGTAGATAGATTCTCTACGGGCTAGATGATGGATTGCATGCGTGCATACATGTCACATAGACGATCTGACGCACGCAAGGCAATCAAGAGTGGAGCTGCAAAGTCCGAGTGGTTAGATGCAGACAACTGGTGCCGACTGAGGGAGGAGGCTACAGATTCTCCAAGATGTTGGAGTCAGCAGCGCGAGGCGGCAAGGGCACGACTCGAGGCCGGAGTGGTCCATCATCTTGGGAGCGGTGGCCACAGGATATATTTGGAGGACTTTGTAAGTTTCTCTTTTGTTTTGCTTGTTTGTTTTTTTGAAATATTCTTTGTATTGACAATCATGTTTCTAACAGTTAGCATTTTGTTTTCTTTGCAGCACTCCATTACAAATCGCAATCCGCAAGGCCTTGAGACTCGATATGCAGAGAGGCACGGTCTCAATGCATTGATCGACCGATTGTATAGATGCGGCGGCCCTGTAAGTCACTCATCTTTCTTGTTCGTAGTTACCATGAGATATTTGAATGCATTATTGTATGGTGGACTGATGTGTTGTTTCTTTTTTTGCAGAATCCGTTCGATGCTCCTTTGCGGCGGGACGAGCTTTCGGGGGACGAGGATTTGTAGCTCGCCCGTGGATCCTTGGAGCTCACACACCCTTATTTTTTAGTCGCCTGATCTATGTAGACATTTTCTATGTATTAGTGATATCCTATCATGAATGTACCAATCACTTTTTATGCGATCATGTATTTATTTCATGTATCAGTTTTGTGATTTCAGTATACATTCTTTTTGTTTGCAAGCGCTTTGTATGCAGTAGTGAAACTATTTTTTATGGCTCTCATACAGCACACAGTGCTATATGTGGCTGCCCTGCCACAAATTTTTTTTATCCCTGTTACCGTTGCTATTGGCGTTGTATTTACTGCTCGCGTCGCTATTGCCGTCGCTATGCACGTTGCAAATTTACTGGTTGCGCCGCTATTGGCGTCGCTATATGCATCACTATTTGAGTCACAAATGCGCTATTTGCGTCGCAAATGCGACGCAAATAGCGACGCAAATAGCGATGCATATAGCGATGCCAATAGCGATGTTTCTATGGCATTGTCAATAACGACGCTTTTTGCGACGACGGGGGCAAATTTTATTGTTTGTATTTTCGTCGCTTTAAACGTCGGTATAAGCTCTATATCTTGTAGTGAAAATTGATCTCAAACTAATCATAAACTAATTCAAAACTCATATCAAATTGATGTAAATATATAGTTTTAGTTCTCGAGTTAAACTTATACTTATCTACATACATTTCACAGTGACTACTAGTGTATTGAGTAGTGACCTCATGGTAAGCGTACTGTCAGCATATTACCTTAGATGCATGGTGAATACATTTGAGATCCACTACATATGAGAGGGGTTCATAATTGGTGAAGTGGAAGTGCTACCTCCCTCATCAAGCAATGCTCTTGACCCTTGCTTTGCTAAACTTGATTGAGCCTTGAGCCAAAGTTGTCTCTAACAAAGAGGCATCTAGATCAAGTTGCAACAATTGATGATGCTTTGCCATGTAACGAAAGAAGTTGAGAGGAGAGAGAAGAAGAGTTGGAGAGAGAGTGAGTGAGCAAGAAGAAGAGGGAAGAAGACTAGAAGAAGAGAGAGAAAAAGAGAAAAGAGGAGAGAAGGAAGGAGGAAGCCATGGAAGCTGGAGATGAAGGTGAAGAGTATGATCTTGATAATAACTGGTTGCCCTAATCTGGAGCTCTTATACCTTAAATACCCCGGTCAGTGTGATGGGGTGTCTAAACCCTAGTCGATGTGTATCCCACTTGTTACAATCCATCCCCACTCGGAAGGTTTTTGGCCTATAAAAAAAAGGAGAAATAGAGGGGAGTGATGGGTGGGCTAAGGGAGGGTTACAGAGTACTACTTAGAGCCCTTTGACAATGAAAATTAGGTGTGGAGAGACTAGGGACAGCATTGTTAGATATGATCAATGCCCTACCCTCATTAGGTGCTACCAATGATCCATGGTGCTCAAAGTTGTAAGGCCCCCATTATGAGGAGAAGCCAAATGTGAGCCCGGACATTGGTTGAGTCCTGACTTGTATATCAGATGAGGTCTATGTGACCGGATGGCAAAAAGGTGACCGTTGTGGGTCTAATCTTTGGGTTAGACAGAGTAGTTAAGCTGGTAGCAACTCAAGGTGCATTGCAACGAGTTGCCGGGTAAGGGAGTTAAAAGGGGCCCCTATTGTGGGCTCCGGTAGCAACTCAAGGCACATTGCCCGATGGTTAAGCTGGTAGCAACTCGAGGCGCATTGCCTGATGGTAAAGGAAATATTCCCTGGAATATTCCCTGGCCGACTAGTAGAGGCTTATATGGTAGGTCGGTCAGGCCAACCTCATGGCCTTCGCAGGCTATAAAAGCTAAATCCCTTCACAACCATCTATCACTCATCTTTCACCCAGTCAAAGTTGTTGTTCTAGCTAGCCTTAAGCTCTTCACCTATCTTCTGTCTAGATCGCCATCTAAGCTTCACACAGTGGAAGCGCACGGGTGGACAGAGCCATCTTTGTATCAGTTGTTTGGAGTTAAAGAATTTACTAATTCTCCTCTTATCTGTTGTGTACTCTCTATCTCTTTCTCAGATTCTGTTCGTTGCGCCATGTAATATTTTACATAGTATCAGAGCCCAGGGGGCTCTAGAGATCGAAGAGTGTGCAAGAGGCAAAGGCTTCAACAGTAAAGAGAAACTATGTCAACTTCTGGAAGTGGTTCTAGCGCATCAGGAAGCGGTGTAGGAGGTGGTGTTGCTGTATCGGTTATTCAAACACTGAGGATTTGTCCACCAACCTTCAGCGAAGGCAAGTTAGATGGTACAAACTACACCTTGTGGAAGTTCAAAATTACAACTATCCTTGATTCTTATGAGCTTCTGGAGACTGTGCTGGGGACTGACGCAGAACCAAAGCCATTTTGGTGGTAGGGGGAAGTCCTAAGCGGTAGGCCAAGTCACCAACTCTCTTCAGGATCCGATATGGGCCATATAAGTGATGGGCTAGCTTGTTACTGCTACCCTCTTTGAGAGTTGAGTAGCGGGACTTAGGCACTTTCAAAAGGACCAATTCCCCCTCTTGGAATTCCAAATGCCTTCATTTTTCATCAACATAGAGTTTCATGTGTGTTTGGGCCTTTTGAAGGTTCATTTTGCATTGCTAAAGTAAAGCTTGTATGCGATCTAATTCAGCTTGACTTTGAGGGTTGATCTTATCAGTAAACAAGACTGTGGGAAGGGGAACCTTATACCCATATAAAGCCTCAAAAGGGAAAACTCCAATGCTAGAGTGTGTGGAGTTATTATATGCGAACTTAGCCAAGTGAAGCCACGTATCCCAACTGTGCTGTACATCATGGCAAAAGTACCTCAAATATGTCTCAAGCCATTTGTTCACTCTCTCAGTTTGGCCATCAGTCTGAGGGTGGCATGCAGTGGATGGAGCAAGCTTGGTCCCCATGGAGGTGAAAACTATTTGCCAGAAGTTGCTCATAAACTTTGCATCCTGATCATGTACTATGACTTGTGGTAAGCCATGCAGCTTGAAGACATTTTCCATAAACTGAGTGGCCACTTGAGAGGCAGTATATTGGATCTTAGAGGGGATAAAGTGGGCAGCTTTGGTGAGGCAATCAACGACCACATAGATAGTGTTCCACCCTTTCTTAGTCATAGAAGGCTAGTGATAAAGTCCATTGTGATGTGAGTCCATTTCCCTTCAGGGATAGGGAGAGGCTGAAAGAGGCCAGTGGGCCTGAGTGTACTATCCTTATTCTGTTGGTATGGAACACATTTGGTCACAAAGTCCTTGACGTCCCTCCATAAGCCTTTCCAATGAAAGCTCTTGGCAATCCTGTCATATGTTTTGAAAACACCGAAGTGACCAGTAGTGGGGCAAGAATGCATCTCTTCCATGATCTTCTGTGTGAAGGGGAAAGTGTGCAGGATGAAAATCTTGCCATGGGACCAAATAAGGTCATGCTTGAGCTGATATTGGGAGTTTTTAGCCATAACCCCATGCTGTAGTTTTTGAAATGTGTGGCTGAAGTGATCATCTAACAAGTAAGCCTCTTGGAGCTCTTCAACCCAATCACTATGAAATTCTGAGATAGAGGACACTCTGCATGCCCACATTCAAGAGAGTGAATCAGCCACAATATTATCCTTGCCTTGAGTATGTGAAATATCAAAGTCATAGTTATGTAAGGTTGCCATCCATTGCCTTTGCTTAGGACTCAAAGTAGACTGAGTCAAGAAGTACTGGAGGACTCGGTGGTTGCTTTTTACTTGGAAGCGGCTTCCATACAAATAGTGGTGCCATTTCTTGATGGCATGGAGGATGGCCAACATCTCTTGGTCATATACATTCATTTGCATCTCCTTCTCATCAAGCTTGCAGCTTTCAAATGAAATCACACCATGCTCTTGCAACAATACTACACCAATACCCTGGCCACTGGCATCACAATTAATGGTAAATAGCTTAGAGAAGTGAGGGCAAACACAGATGGGGGCTGAAGTAAGCGTGTCCTTTAACTATTTGAAGCTATGATCCACAGTTACATCCCAAAAGAATGACTCTTTTTTCAAGCGATCAGTCAAAGGTGCTGTAATAGTGGCATAGTGCTTAATGAAGCGTCTATAGAATGAAGAGAGACAAAGGAAGCCATGCAAAGAAGTGGTGGGCCAATCTTTAACACATTGCACCTTTTTTGGGTCAGCATGTATACCATTTTTGCTCACAATGTGTCCCAAGTACTCCACAGATGTCTGCATGAATATGCATTTGTTCTCCTTAGCAAAGAGTCGATGCTCTCTCAATATGTCAAACACCCTCCGAATATGTGTCAAGTGCTCCATAGATGATTTGCTGTAAATGAGGATGTCATCAAAGAAAACAAGCACAAACTTGAACAAAAAGGGATGTAGGATTTTGTTCATGAGGCTTTGAAAGGTGGCAGGGGCGTTAGTCAACCCAAAAGACATCACAAGAAAATGATTAAGTCCACGATCAGTCTTGAAGGCCGTTTTGACCTCATCTCTTGCCCGCATACAAATCGGATGGTAGCCATAGCGTATGTCAATCTTAGTGAAAAAGCATACCCCTTTTAACTCATCCAGCAAATCATCAATCCGTGGGATGGGGTAGCGGTTCTTCAATGTAATTTTGTTCAAATCTCTGTAGTCAATGCACATGCAAAAGGAGCCATCTTTCTTTTTGACTAAGAGGACAAGGGATGCATAGGGGGAAGAACTCGGTTCAATGAAACCCATCTCCAACAACTCCTTGATTTGCTTTGCAACCTCTTCACGCTCACACTTGGAGAGTCTATAGGCGGGTTTATTCACTGGCTTGGAATGGGGCTCTAGGTCAAGTGGGTGGTCCACTTGTCTTGGGAGGGAGGGATGTAGGCATCTGAAATAAGTCATTGTATTCCTCAAGTGAGGCCTGCAAGGTTGAATCATGAGATATTGTGGAGGGCTGATCATAATTGTCCTTATTTAATTGTAAAACAAAGATTTGTGAGCATTTCTTAAACTCTCGTTCTGAGTTGCTTTGCTGTAATGAGCTGAAAATCAACATGATCTTGAACTCCCTCTAGGTGGATAGACTATCCATGCATCATAAACTCCATGTAAAGCTGAGAGAAGTCCATAGCAATTTTCCCTAATTGTTTCAGCCAATCATAGCCCAAGACAACATCAATGGGGCTCATTTCGAGGGCAATCAAATCAACAAGTGCCACATAATTTTCAGCTAGGCATAAGGGAATTGCGGGACATACATGTGTGCTGATTTCTTCTTCTCCATTTGTTACTTGGACCTTCAAGGGATGGTGTAATGCCATAGGGGTATATTTCAACCGATCAATGACTGATTTATTGACAAAGCTGTGAGTGCTTCCACTATCCACAAGGATAAAAACATGCTTTCCATTGATATTGCCTTGAATGCGAAGGATACTCGGGCTGCGAGAACCTGTCCAAGCATCCAAGGAGATCGAGCAAAGGGAAGTGGGAGGTAGGTGGGATGTTAAATCAAGTATCTGTGATGGAGCACCACCCGGGTCAAAGGGAAACCCATCCTCGGGGTCATAGAACTGCTCGTGATCAACATCCTTTGTAGGCTCAGCCTGGTCAATGGGCAGGTCATCCTCCTCAGTGTGCCAATCTTCCATGACATAGATGCTATGAACTTTGACCTTAGCTGTCTTGTATACGGACATTTGGAGGCATGATCAGTAGTGTACTTATCTCCATACTTAAATCATAGGCCCTTTTCTTTCCGTTCCTTCTCAACATTTGGGGAGATGAACCATTGACTACTGGATCCATGGGAAGGTGATGCAGTGGACTGTTTATTTTCAGCATATCTATTTTTAGCATTAGAGCCCGATGATGTCCCAAAAAAGCCCATTTTGCTTTCAGCATGGAAGGCGGGGTAAGTGGATACTTTGGGGCTGTTATAAGGCATAGAAGTGCCTTGAAAACCACCTCCATATGGGGCTGATCGTGAAGGAATGCTTGGATGTCCAACACCTTGCTAAAAATGCTCATTATTACGGTACTTTCTTGCATATCTCTCAGCCAATTCGATTGCATCAAATAATGTGGTAGGTTTTTGGACCATGACATCGACCGATAGACTCAGTTCCAACCCATAGATGTACTTGTGTAGTTTAGCATCGTCACTAATGCTCTCCACATACATGGTCAAGTTCATGAATTGATTTGTGTATTCATGTACAATGAGGTTACATTGGTCAAGAGTATACCATTGTCTTGCCAACCATTCTTTTTCCATAAGGAACACAAAAACTTGGATCATATGCATTTTAAAATCTTCCCAGTCAATGAACTGTTGATTCTCCCGATTGATATAGCGCCACCATGTGTGGGCAAACCCTTGGAGAGAGGCAAAAAGTATTTTCTGATTATCAGTGCGGGGATAGATATTGAAGTAGGACTCCAACTTAGACGTCCATTCCTCCAAGTTAGATGGTGAGGGGGATTGCCCATTTTACTTTGTTAGGATGACCTTGTCATGCAGATCATAAGGGCCATGCTGCCCATGAAATCCTTGCTGTCCATGCAGCCCGTGGTGGCCATACATGCCTTGCTGTCCATACATCCCTTGTGGTGCATTAAGCCCATATTGTCCATGATTGCCATGCTAGCCATTTGTACCATGTTGTCCTTGATGGGGCTGATTCATATGGGGTGCATGGGAGACTCCTAGGTAGAGCGAGCGAAATTCGACCCAAGGTGGGAGAAGGCCTCAAATGGATGTTTCTGGCATGGTGGACGGGGGAATTCAATAGGGGCTCGTCATGCATATGAGAGGGTTCCTCGATCTCATAGGTAGAATGAAAAATTCCCTTAGCGCCAAGTATACCTTGTGGACCATGCGACAGTTCCTGATGTGGAGGATGTCTAGACTCATGCCTAGAGTCATTGGTCTTCTCTTGGGATGAAGCGGTCGCTAATTGAGCAACAAGAGCAGTGAGCTACTCCAAGGTTTGTTGAGTCTTTGAGTTTGAGATAGCCATGTTCTCAATCACTTCATCAAACTTGGACATCATTTGGTAGTGGTTGGTGACCATATCATTGTGTCATTCCATATGACGGAGCTCATGTTGGCAAAGGGTGTGATTAAGAATGGTATACGGGTCTGTTTCAAGCATTTTCTCCTGTATGTGACCATGGTAATCTTGTGCTGAGCTTGGTTCCTCATTCATGGAGATACAGGAGTCTCTAATCTTCCTCTAGAGTTCCTCTTGGGCCTTGCTTTTGCCTTTCTGGCCAGCCATCTAGATGCAGTCCACAGGACTTACTGCCAATAAAATGGGCATAACTCTATGTGAGAAACTCTGATTGATGAGGTTTTGGGCTCAAGTCGGAGAGGGCAATGTCTTCTTCGAGATGAGCTATTAACCTTTGTGACAGAAAATGACTAGAATTTTTTGTAATGGGTTTACTATGCCTGTCCTGGAGTAGTCTGCATCCTGTCCATAGTGACCCTAGTGCACAAAAATGGTCATAACTTTCACACCCTAGCTCCAATTGGGGAGGTTTTTGATTCAAACCGGAGGGGACAAAGCCCTCTTTAAGGTGAGCTATAGGGTTCACCCCTAGATTCAGAAAATAATTTTCTGCAATGGGATCTTTGTGATAGTCCTGTAGGACTATGATAAAAAACATTGCATATCCCTTAGTACCAAGGTCTTACATGGATAGAGCATAGTTCAAGGGGCCTGATCAGCCACATCAATAGCATCTTGAGCATATTGATCATATTCTCGAGCATATTTGCATACCCATCAGCTCTGCCATTAATGCATAAGTACATCCACTACCATACATCTCCTTTGACTACATGTACTTCAAGTGTCATACATGGGTGCTATTAGCATTGTGGGGTATCCAAGAGGGATCATTGGGACAGGGGAGTGGAGCTCATGGGATTACCTGCACCTGCATACAAGTATAGGGCTCCAGATCACTGGGAGGTGGGCAAAGTTTCCCCCGGGCCAGGTTGTACACCCCTTTAGGGTCTTAAGTGGTAAGGGAGGGTCACCTGTCTTTTGTCTTACCACCTCGCCTGGTATCGACCTTTTTCCTCAGCCAGAGTATACATGGCAGATATTTTTATTAGGCAATTAGCATGAAATGCATTGGAAAGAAGACATTTGGCCTTTTCATGAGATGCAAGGAATGACAAAGGTTTGGGTAGGGGTTACTCGGCAGTCCAGTGACTCACTGGCTGCTACTTACCTAATTTACAATGGATATTATTCATTTGGGGCTCATCCAAGATCACAAGACCAAATTGGGGTTAATGTCAGCCATTACAATAAATTTCAAGAAGAGATATGATGCATGCACACGAAGAGGATTGAACTATTAAACATATGCAATCTCGAATCTCTCCAACAATGGATTAAGCTCAGCAAGTGGCTAAATTGAGAGACGAAGATCAGATTGGCATACCTCTTTAATACTTGGGAAGACTGTTGAAGCATAAGTCATCATGGTGCTCGATTTCTCCATTGATCAAGTCCGGTTGTTGGTTGGGCATCCATGGAAGAATAGTTTAGCATTCGAATGCTCCTATTGATGAAGAAGGCTCCCGTGCTTGTCCCCGAGCTTGAGCTTCAATAATGGGAAGCTTCAAGTGAAGCTTTCATGGCTGCCGACAAAGCTTCCATGCATGATAAGTTCAATACCTTCATCCGGGCAAAAGAAATCATTCACAGGCTAAAGGGTTTGTGGGGTATGAGCTCTTAGGGTCAGAGATGATTTAGCTTGAAGAATCCATGGCTATCCCAAACTGTCCCAAATAGTCCAAATGCTGTCCACCTTGTGGGCTGAATCCCAGGAGCAAGAGTATCAAGGAGGAGGAGGTCAATGTACTGATTCAGGGCCTAGAATGGTAGAGGGTAGCAAGGAAGGAAGGCTGGGGAAGAGGGGGATCTAGGAGGAGTAGGGAACAGTAGCGCAAAATGCACAGCAAATTGCGGGTTGTTCCCTGGGGTTTCTCCTGACCTATGACCCTTCTCAAGGGTATGGCCTATGGTCAGGGGCAAGTGGGGAAGGCTCTTGTGGCTTCAGTTTTGCCCTCCCATGACTGCTCCAGGGAAAAAGAGAAGTTCTCTCTGCTGTATGGCTATGGCAGCTTGCCTAGGAGGAGAGAGAAATGGGGTTGGAGCAAAAAGTAATTGAGGTTTTGCTCTCTTCCATCTCATGGGACCTAAAATTGGCCTAGAACCCTCAAAGTTTGCATGAAAAGAAGTGACGACCTGCTATTTTAACCGTTTTACCTCCATATATGTTTGAGTCTCTAGCCATAGCTCCTGCTTGTGACAACACCTAGAAACAATGCCTAGCATTGCAAAACTTTTTAGCAATATTCTATACAATTGACACATTGTTACCAAAATTTCACATTAATTTAATGCAGATGCAATCGTAATTTCGTCTTTGGAGGACGTGTCTCTGTAGTCTGACAAGTGGAAAATCCTAGTTCAAAGGATTTTTGTGCTAGAGGGTGGACTTAGGAAAATACCAAATAGAATTCGATAGTTTTATCTAATCAGAAGGGATTATTTTTTATTAGTGGAACCATGCGTATTTGAGTTAATACGAGCAAAGGAGGGGAAACATTTTGATAATGGCAACCTCATAGGCAAAAATGCAAGAGAGGGTAGTTGTATAATGAAGGTCGAAAAGTAGCTAACATTCTAGCTTAACAAAAAAAATATTATGTAAGAGAGGATGTCAGTTGAAAGAGAAGGGGGGGTGTTCTTCTATGTGTTATGGTTCTAAAGGTTAGGAAATGAGTTTTAAAAAAACCATAACTAAAAGAAAAAATGTTGCATGTGGATTTGAAGAGGTTATGACCAAGGAGAGGGCGCCCTCACAAGATCTCAAGTCATATTTTCCTTTAACTTTTCAAATGTTGAAATTTTCATAGCTCTTTATCTAAATGGCATATTTTTCTTCTGCAAAGCATGCAATGGAGATGCAATTTTAGCAAATCCATATACATACTTCATGCAGTAAAAACATAAACCCAAGAAGCTATAGATCTCATATATATTCTTCAAAGGTGGCCATAAATGTATTACCTCAACCTTTTCGAGGTTCATATGAATACCATCTGCTAGTACAATTTGCCCTAAAAAGTGGATTTCATGCAAAAAGAATTCACTTTTCTTGTCATTAATGACCAGCCTATCCTTATGCAACTCATTGAAAACAATGTCCAAATGCTTTCTATGCTCTATATATCATTCTTTCAGTAGACAATCATGTCATCAAAGAAAGTGCCCACAAATCGTTCATGTGGCCTGAAGATATGATCGATCATGTGATTAAAAGTGGCAAGAGCATTGATAACTCCAAAAGGCATGACGAGAAACTCATATAACCCAAAAGATGCCTTCAAAGCTGTCTTAGATACATCCTCTGGTCCAATGCATATTTGATGATACCACTTTTCAAATCTATACAATTGAATATGGTTGATCCCTATAATCTATCCATGATATCATTAATCCGAATTATCAAAAATGGATTCTCTATCATGATTTTATTCAAAATACGATAGTCAATGCATATATACCATGAACCATCTTAAAAGAACTGGAGAACAAGAAGGAGTTGAGCTAGGACGAATCAACTCTTTTTTTAATGGATCATTCACCTAACTCATAATCGCCTCCTATTGGGTTGCACTAACTCTATAGGGTGGCTTATTAGGTGGGCTACTTCTAGCAATAAGATCTATACCATGATCTTTAGGCTATTTATGTGTGGTAGCAGTTGCCCTGGAAGTGACCGAGAGAAGCAATCAATATAAATTTTTAAAAATGAGATGTGCTCCCTCTCTAACTTTGACATGTTTCCAATATTTTCATTATTAACCTTATCCTTGGTAAATACTAAGCATGTTGAAAGGTGATTTTTCATTACTTTTGGACGATACAATAGGGACATATTCCCCTTTCAACTTTATATCCAATGTATGGGTCTTGCCCTTATGTTGAATAATGATCACTTTGGCATGCGAATTAATCACTACATACATATGATGGTACTGTGGCATATCAAGCAAGAAATCACAACCCTCAAGTGGAGCAATAAAGAACTCTTCTTTGTCCACATGTCCTTGAATATACAATCATAGCTTTTTAACGAGTAGTGTGATAGGCTCTATATCGCCGTTGCATGTCATTCTAACTTTTCCCATGGGTCCATGTCATCCTCTCTAATGCCTATACTGGCTGCCATGTCTATAGAGATGAATTTGGCCCATAAGATATTATCAAAGAATATCAATGCATACTAATCTCTATTTTTTCCCCGTATGCTACATAACTCTGTAGGTACATCATTGGGTTGATCATTAATAACATCACGTGCACCAATCCCACTAAAATTTTGGGATTCTTACCCCTTAGGAACCCTTTGATTTTTTTATTTTCTAGCTTGTTACTTTTTCCAACTTGCTCCCTATTGGGACACTCTTTTTTGCAATGTGACCCTCCTATTCATAAAGGAAGCATTTATTTGCAGCCATCAATTTTCTTTGTTGCGCCAATGATTTCCAACCCTTTCTTTGTTGTTTTGACCTCTTTTCAAGATGATTTTTATATATTTTCTTTTTCTTGGCCTTAGACAATTGGCATCTCCATACTCTCTTAGAAGCTTGAATCCTTCCCACATAGAAAAGCATGTACTATATCAATAGTCTCTATCAATTGAGACCTGCTAGACATGATGCATTTTATAGTCTCTATCAATAGTCTCTATCAATTGAGACCTCCTAGACATGATGCATTTTATATAAAAATCCCTAATTTCTTTGGAAAATCCACATATATACTTTTCCACTTACTCATGAAGGGGAACTGGATGATAAGAAGTGGTGGATAGCAATGCATCCCAAGACTTCTTATTGTATTATTCTAAATTCTTGCATTCCTTTGCGTCAAGTGAAAAGATGGGGGAGATAGAGGAAGCTTGAGCTCTTGCAAGGCACAAAACACATAGAGAGAATATACATAAGATAGGAAATTCAAACCCCTAGTCTTTATTGTTGTTGTTTTTGTTGTTCTTCTTCACTACATGTGATGCCAGGAGGCATATTCCACGGTGGATTCCGTGCCACGGTGGATTCCGTGAGGTTTTACAGTGGATTCCGTAAACTTAGATGACCGGGGCTCATACACAAAGAGGATTCTTTGTGCGAGAAGTTGATGGGGACGCCTGTCCTTTTCGGGCGTTTCATTAATTTAGTGTGTACATGGGTGATTCCATAGCGGGTGATTCCGCAAAATGCATATTAAATTAATAAACGTTTATGAGTTTAGAGTGCGCACTCGTAATAAATTAAGGTTAGGATTTATTTCTAACGAGTTGATTTATTTATGTAGCTGAAGACTGCTAGGTATTCACTTTTGTCGGTTTAATTGTATTATTTTACTAACGATTGTGAATGCTTCAGTTGATGTGTAGAGATAGCAGCAGTGGCGGAGGAAAGCATTGGAGTTTAGCGAGTATTCGACCTTTGGACTATATTTTGATAGGCGCCACGCCTATATTTTGTTATGTCTATTGAGACATCGATTATTGATTATTATTTTGTATGCGCCTATGGGCACGGATATGTTATTTCTATTTGGACATTGAGATTGGGCGTGCCAGACTCTATGGGCACCGTCCATTAGCTTTATTTTCCTATTTTTGTAGAAAGCAAACTCAAAAGCTAAAAGCTTGTCATATTTTTGTAAATTGGGCTATTATTGAGCATGAAGATTGAAATATACATAAAATACATACTTTGTGAAGCGCTCACACAAGGCATGGGGGAGATTGAACCCAATTTGTCTCTTGCCTCTTGTCGTGCATGCTTTTACATGGTTTTTTGTGTAAAAAGGTAGAGTTCATTGTTCTTGGGAACCTTCCGGGATTCACCACGTAAGCATTCTGCATCCGATCTGCGCACCAGTGGTATCAGAGCGGAGCAGAGATCAAGAGCTTCCAATCGCTACCAATCTCGGGCGAAGGCGAAGCTCCAGGAACGAACGGGCTCTACAGTCAATCTCGTCGCGAACCGTCGATACAGGCAGACTTCTGGCGATCAAGAACCCCTGTTTCTACTGTCAGATCGCGAAGGACCAGGCTCTGCAGGCGGAGGACCACTCCTACATCCTCACATACAAGTCGTGAAGAAACAGTGAGAAAAACTCTTAATCCTCTTTATCAAAAGCTTAATTATAAAGCTTAAGAGCATTAAGCTTCAAAATTCATAATCGTGGTGAAGAAGAGGCCTCCGAATTTTTCGCGAGGGCAAAAACGGCCCCCCCCCACGAAAATTGATGCCGCCCTGCTTATCTTCATTAAGCTTATTAAGCTTAAGCTTAATCACTGAAGCTTAAGTCACTCAATTCTCTGCAAGTCTGACAAGACACACAAGTTGGCAAACTCCAGGTCCTGCGCTGCAAAAGTCAAGTTCTATAAGTCAGGTGGAATCAAGTTCTGCAAGTTCTGCAAATCGGCCTAAGTTCAGCAAGTCAACAACTCTGCAAGTCTACTAAGTCTGCAACTCTGCAAGTCAGACTAAGTCAGAACTGACTAGTGCTTAAAACTCCTAGAAGACTTGTTCCTATGCAAAAACTCTGAACTGGAAAGTTGTTCGCAGCAAGCTGTTCTACCTATCTACAAGTTCGTTGAAGTACTTTCAGCAAATGGATACATAAATATTGCAGATTTTCTAAAAATTAAGAAAGAAATACCCAAAAATACATAGCCTTGTAACCCCGAATTTGAGCTACGCTCATCCCGCTAACCTGATTTTGAGTGAGAAAGGTTTATTGAGTTTTACATGATGACTACCCCACATATGGATGATCCTATGGCTGAAGACGACCTACCTGAACCTACCATGGAACAAAAGCTGGATCTAATCATGCTACAATTGGAAGAAGAGCGAAGGGCTAGGCAAGCATTGCAAGCGCAATTGACAAAACTTCAAAGAGCGTCCACCGATAAAGAAGAACCACAAGCTGAAGATTTGATTCGCCGTACCATCGACGCCACTCTTGAAGCACAAACCATTCGCAAGGAATCCAAGATAAGTAAACGAAGTTTCAAGTTTCGCACTTTCAATGGCATACGAGAAGGAAAGACTGTTTTATCATTCATTAGCCAGTTTGATGACTATTTCCATGAGGAAACTTATCCCGAAAAAGATAAAATCAAGTGTGTTACTAATCATCTGATAGACAGAGCATCACTTTGGTGGACTGTAGTCCGCAAGAGCATAGAATGTCCTGCTACTTGGGAAGATTTCAAGAAGAAGTTCATGCAGAATTTCCTTCCACCACAATTTCATGAGAAAGCTATCAAGCAATGGGATTTACTTCAACAGCGAGATCGTGAGCCTATTCCACAGGATTTGGAATGCACTCCTACAGCTACGCATGCTTGAAGACGTACCAGAGACGACACATAAGCGGAAGTATATGTCTGGACTTCTTGGACATTACTACGCTGAAGTGAACATGTTCAAGCCTGCTACCCTTGAAGACGCCATCTCCTTAGCTCACGACACTGAAGATAAGTTACGCGGAAGAGACAGACGACCATAGCAATTCCAAGCCAATGGTAATTATGGATCTAAACAATTCAATTCCAATTTTAGAAGGTTTAATCCAGATCGTTTCTCATCACCATCTTTTCGCAAGAATTGGCCTAAACCACCTGCATTACCATCCACTATCAATCCAAATCCAAAGCCTATTCCACAAGCAAATCCAAATGTACCCAGACTTCCAGCCATTGCAAATAATGTAACCAAAGCCAAGCCAATAGTATGCTATAAGTGTCACCAGCCAGGGCATCTCGCAGCAAATTGTCATTCAAAGAAGCCACCAGCACATATCAACTACCTTGGAGCCATGGACGAAGACGAGCATGAGGATATGCCAGATTTCACTGAAGATGAGGATGATCCTATTACTACTTCTGATGCCAGGAGGCATATTCCACGGTGGATTCCGTGAGGTTTTATGGTGGATTCCGTAAACTTAGATGTCCGGGGCTCATACACAAAGAGGATTCTTTGTGCGAGAAGTTGATGGGGACGCCTGTCCTTTTCGGGCGTTTCATTAATTTAGTGTGTACATGGGTGATTCCATAGCGGGTGATTCTGCAAAATGCATATTAAATTAATAAACGTTTATGAGTTTAGAGTGCGCACTCATAATAAATTAAGGTTAGGATTTATTTCTAACCAGTTGATTTATTTATGTAGCTGAAGACTGCTAGGTATTCACTTTTGTCGGTTTAATTGTATTATTTTACTAACGATTGTGAATGCTTCAGTTGATGTGTAGAGATAGCAGCAGTGGCGGAGGAAAGCATTGGAGTCTAGCGGGTTTTCGACCTTTGGACTATATTTTGATAGGCGCCACGCCTATATTTTGTTATGTCTATTGAGACATCGATTATTTATTATTATTTTGTATGCGCTTATGCGCCTGGATATGTTATTTCTATTTGGACATTGAGATTGGGCGTGCCAGACTCTATGGGCACCGTCCATTAGCTTTATTTTCCTATTTTTGTAGAAAGCAAACTCAAAAGCTAAAAAGCTTGTCATATTTTTGTAATTGGGCTATTATTGAGCATGAAGATTGGAAATATACATTAAATACATGCTTTGTGAAGCACTCACACAAGGCATGGGGGAGATTGAACCCAATTTGTCTCTTGCCTCTTGTCGTGCTTTCTTTTACATGGGTTTTTGTGCAAAAAGGTCGAGTACTTTGTTCTTGGGGACCTTCCGGGATTCACCACGTGAGCTATCTGCGACCGATCTGCGCACCAACTTCCGACACTTTACCAGGTATCTCTACTCCACATTCATTGTTGACTATGAGATGTATGGTGCATGGAAAGGAAAGAACTATCTTGCATGATGACGGTAGTACCCATGACTTTATTTCAGCAAAATTGGTAAAGGAATTGAAAATACATACAGTACTTACGCATTATCGCATAAAAGCTGCATTTTTAGGTACTAGGTACAATGGCACACAAGAAGTACAAGATTTAGAAATTCAAATTGGTTCATACATTGAAAGAAGAAATTTCTTAGTTGTCCCATTACAGTCAAGCGACATTATTCTAGGAATGCCATGGAGACACCAGCATAATCCAAATATAGATTATTCTACGCACACAATGAATATTAATTTTCAAGGAAAATCTATTACATTATATGGTATGCATGCATCTAATATTTTTCCACTGCTTTCACATACTCAAGCAAAACGTGCACTACGCAAGAATACTAAATCATATCTCATTTGGGTGAATGAATTGCACGCAAAGGAAAATCATATGCATCCTAGGCATAAGGAATTTCTTGCATATTTTAAGGACTGTTTTGCAGAAGACCTACCACCAGGTTTACCACCTTCACGTCCAGAAGACCATAAGATTGATTTAATTCCTGGCACACAACCACCTTGCAAAGCACCATATAGGCACAATCAAATAGAGCAAAAAGAAATCCAGAGTCAAGTTGAAGAATTACTAAATAGAGGCTTAATTCGACCTAGCAGTTCCCCATTCGGTGCACCTGTACTCTTAGTCAAGAAAAAGAATAATACCTATCGTATGTGTATTGACTACCGAGCATTAAATAAGATCACTGTAAAGAATAGGTATCCTATACCTAGAGTTGATGACCTTATGGACAAACTGCAAGGATCTTCTATATTTAGTAAAATTGACCTTAAGTCTGGATATCATCAGGTGAGGCTAGATAGAACTGACATATTTAAGACCGCATTCAGGACACAATTTGGCCATTACGAATTCTTAGTCATGCCATTCGGATTAACTAATGCACCTGCTACTTTCAGTAGAATGATGAACCGTATCTTTCTGAAATATTAATATTGTGTGATTGTTTTCTTTGATGATATTTTGGTGTTTAGTCAAAGTGAAAAAGAGCATTATGAGCATTTATCATTAGTTTTTCAATTACTGAAAGAAAATCAATTGTTTGCAAATCCTGACAAGAGTGAATTCTTTAAGACAGAAATAGAATATCTAGGTCATATTGTATCAAAAGAAGGAATTAAAGTTGATCCTAAGAAAATTGATGCAATATTGCATTGGCCTGTTCCTAAAAATGTACATGAATTACGCTCATTCCTTGGTCTTGCTAGTTTCTATAGGAAGTTTGTACGTAATTTTTCATTACTTGCTTTACCATTAACCAAACTTCTTAAGAAAGGAATTGTTTATCAATGGACTGAAAATCAGCAGAAATCCTTTGATTTACTGAAACGTGCATTAACCAATGCCCCTGTTCTACAATTGCCTGACTTTAATAGACCATTCTTTCTAGTTGTGACCGATGCTAGCGGATCAGGAATAGGAGCCGTACTAATGCAAGACAACCATCCAATAGCATATTCTAGTTCTAAGCTAAAACCCTCTGAGCTCAAATATTCCACTTATGACAAAGAACTCTTAGCAGTTGTACAAGCCTTAAAATAGTGGAAGCACTATTTAATGGGTTCAGAATTCATGATAAAGACTGACCAGCAAAGCATTAGACATCTACTTAGCCAACCCCAAATTTCTGACCGTCATATCAAATGGGCTTCCTTCATTCAAAGTTTTCATCCTATCATTCAATACCAACCTGGAAAAGAAAATGTAGTTGCTGATGCATTGAGTAGAAGACCTGCAATTCATAATATTTCTATCATATCTTTTGATTCTTTGATTGCTATGAAAGACACATATCACCAGGATATTACTTTTCATTCTGATTGGCAAAAATTAGTTCAAAATAATTTCATTCATGTTGATTCATTGTCATATAATGATGGATTTATGTTTTTTGAAAAGAGACTGTGTGTTACTATTCCATTCCGATCTTTTGTTTTGAATGAAATTCATTGTCCCCCATATCAAGGCCATAGAGATATCATATCTACATTACGCATGTTAACTGAAGATTTTTATTGGTCGCATATGGATGCAGATGTATCTAATTTCGTTTCGGAATGTTTGATTTGTCAAAGAATAAAGAGACATCATGGTAAACAGTATGGATTACTAATGCCTTTGTCTATTCCATCTAAACCTTGGGAACATATATCTATGGATTTCATTACTGGTTTACCAAATACTAAATCTAACCATGACATGATTTGGACAATTGTAGATAGATTTAGTAAGCAAGCATATTTCATTGCATGTAAGAAAACTTTAACAGCATCACAAGCAGCACAGTTATTTTTGAAAACTGTTTTTACTAACCATGGATTGCCAATAGTGATTATTTCAGATCGTGATTCTAGATTTTGTAATAATTTTTGGATTACACTGTTTGCAAATCTAGGCACAAAGATTGATTTCTCATCTGCATTTCATCCAGAAACAAATGGACAAACAGAAGCCACAAATAGCACCATTTTAGATCTTTTACGTGCATACACTATCTCTAAACCTCAAACATGGGATACTCATTTGCATTTATTACAATTTGCATACAACAATACACCGCACATATCTACAAAGAAAGCACCTTTTGAAGTTATTTATGGATATAGATTATCTACACCTGTTGCATCTTTGTCTAATAGAATTCAGAGTGCTGATGATATTGCTACTATGCATAACAGTATTTTTGATGAGGTTAAGGATATGATTGCTAAAGCCCAACAATCATATACCAAACAAGCCAACAAGAAAAAGACAAGCCATGAATTTCAAAGTTGATGATTATGTTTGGCTTAGAATAGAAAAGCGTAGACTGCAAAGTGTAGATAGACATCCAGTTGTCAAATTAGCTCCTAGATTCTACGGACCATTTAGAATCATTCATAAGATTAATGATAATGCATTCAAGTTAGAATTGCCATCTCATTGGAAAATTCATAATACATTTCATATTAGTTTATTGAGACCATTTAGAGGCCAATTACCTATCCACCCTGTTTATGAAAACCCACCTTTATTAGAAGAAGAGACTGAAATACTTGAACCAGAAGCCATCATAGACACTGACTATATGACCACTAGAACTGGCCGAAGGTATTCTAGATATCTAGTAAAATTTAAGAACCATCCTATAGAGGAAGCACAATGGATGCACGCTAGAGACTTAAATGCTTTCCCCACTCTGTTAGCTCCACATTGAGCTAATAGCAATTGAGGTCAATTGCTATCCCACCCCGGGGGTATGATGCCAGGAGGCATATTTCATGGTGGATTCCGTGCCACGGTGGATTCCGTGAGGTTTTACAGTGGATTCCGTAAACTTAGATGACCGGGGCTCATACACAAAGAGGATTCTTTGTGCGAGAAGTTGATGGGGACGCCTGTCCTTTTCGGGCGTTTCATTAATTTAGTGTGTACATGGGTGATTCCATAGCGGGTGATTCCGCAAAATGCATATTAAATTAATAAACGTTTATGAGTTTAGAGTGCGCACTCGTAATAAATTAAGGTTAAGATTGATTTCTAACCAGTTGATTTATTTATGTAGCTGAAGACTGCTAGGTATTCACTTTTGTCGATTTAATTGTATTATTTTACTAACGATTGTGAATGCTTCAGTTGATGTGTAGAGATAGCAGCAGTGGCGGAGGAAAGCATTGGAGTTTAGCGAGTATTCGACCTTTGGACTATATTTTGATAGGCGCCACGCCTATATTTTGTTATGTCTATTGAGACATCGATTATTGATTATTATTTTGTATGCGCCTATGGGCACGGATATGTTATTTCTATTTGGACATTGAGATTGGGCGTGCCAGACTCTATGGGCACCGTCCATTAGCTTTATTTTCCTATTTTTGTAGAAAGCAAACTCAAAAGCTAAAAGCTTGTCATATTTTTGTAAATTGGGCTATTATTGAGCATGAAGATTGAAATATACATAAAATACATGCTTTGTGAAGCGCTCACACAAGGCATGGGGGAGATTGAACCCAATTTGTCTCTTGCCTCTTGTCGTGTATGCTTTTACATGGTTTTTTGTGCAAAAAGGTAGAGTTCATTGTTCTTGGGGACCTTCCGGGATTCACCACGTGAGCATTCTGCATCCGATGTGCGCACCAACATGAGTCTACTAAGAATAAGAGAGAGTACAATATACATAATATACAAGCGGTCTATAGTATGAATACACTAAGTAGAAAGATGACTACATAGATATCACATAATTTAGGTATGTGAACTAACTAATGTCTAGCTATAAAGTATCACTGGAAAGATATATTGATGTAGGCACCAACCATGTTAGTGATATAAATGTAGAAATGATCATCCAAGTATGTGAGTGTTAGCTTGTGTTGAGATTGACATATGAAAACTTTTCCTCAAGCTCAATATATGACATGCACTCCAAGATTTGAAAATACCAAATCATTTTTTCTTCTAGGTCCTTGGTGAAAATATTTGCAACCTGCTCCTTTGTGCTCACATATATAAGATCAATATCACCTACCAAGACCTACTCTTTGATGAAATAGTAATGAACCTCAACATGTTTTGTGTGTGCATGGAATACTAGGTTCTTAGCTAGCTCTACACTACTCATGTTGTCACAATAAATGACAACTCTCTTGTCTTGTATCCCCAAATCATCAAAGTAACTTTCACATCCAAGCTACCTTACATGCTGCCATAATAGCAACTATACTCTACCTCTATGCTTGATAACGTGATAATGGGCTGTTTGTTACTGCTCCAACTCAGAGCCCCACTTGTAAAGGAAAATACATAACCACTGGTGGACTTCCTATTAGATACATTGCCTATCCGATCTACATCAAAATAATCAAATAGCAACACCATTGAGTCAGCCTCATAAATATACCATAATCCAATGTTGCATTAAGGTAATGTAAGGTATGTCTCACACTATCCAAATGAAGCAAGGCATTTGCATAAGCTGAATCTCTAAGCCAAATGTATAGTTAAAATCTGGCTTGGTAATAGTAGTGAAGATCAAACTTCCCATCATCTTCTTGTGCATTGTGGGATCCTCCAATGTCTCAAATTAGTCCCTAGACTTGTGACAGTAACTCATCAGTTTGCTGTAAAGATGTTTTTGCTTCGGGATACTCAAAACTGAAAGGACTAGATCCTTACTTCTATCAGCATTAGATTCCTTTGAAACTGGATGTTGTTCTAGTCCGTGGATGCATTTCTATAGGATGAACCCTCACATGACCAAACAAGTCAAAGAGGAGCTAGATTGAATCGGGATTATTGCTCTAATAGATTGAGTAGATTGGACTTCCTCGATTGTCATAGTTTCTAAAAAGAACAAGAAGATGCGAATATGTGTGGATTATCAAACACTTAATGCAACTACAATCGTAGATCCATTCCCCATTCCCTATTTGGATACTATCTTGGATAAAGTGGTTGGCCATGAGAAGTACTCTTTTCTTGAAGGTTTCAGTGGATATAACCAAGTTTGACTTGCCCTAGAAGATCAATCTAAAACAACTTTCATCAGTGTGGGGAGTGTATTTATGTATAGTGATGTGGTTTGACCTCAAGAATGCTTTGGCATCTGTTTAGAGAGACATGTGGGATATACTTTGGTCTTATATGACTGATTTATGAGAGTCTTTTTGGATGATTTTAGTGTCTTTGGAAAATTAATGCTCCATTTGATGAACCTTCAGCTCTATCTCACATATTGCCACAATGTAACTTTAAGTTTAAATTCTCTAAAATGTGTGTTTGTTGTTTGAGGAGACATTTTACTTGGCCACATTATTTCTCAAGAAGGCATTGCTATTGACCCACCAAGATGGCAACAATCAAGCAAACCACAATACTGGATTCACCATGCACACAGTACCAAATTCTTAAGGGAGGATTAACAATAGTAAAAGATTAGGCAAATTATTGTATGAGAGTAGAGATGATGATAGAGATTACATAGAGTAGAGACCAATGAGAGATGAAACAACATACATGCAAGGGATCAGAGGCTTAAAGTATCCCAAAGCTAATCCTTGATTAAGAAAACCTATTTCTAATGAGTGTCCCCTTCACCGTGTCTTGTTTCAACCTATTATACCCCCAAAACTTGCATGAAATACTAGCTTCTACTCTATTGCTTGGATGGAAAATTGGATGGTTCCGTTGGATCCAAAAGGGGGAATGAAACCCTAGGACACCTAATTAGAATTCTTTTAGATTAGTCCTTTTCTCTCCTCACTTTCCGGAGTGCTATTTGCTACCAAAAAACTACGATCGCATGCAATGGGAATTTGGGAGCTCTTATTTTTTCACAAGATCTCCAAAACTGGTTGAAAAGCCTTTTACTTTTTGCATGATATCCTATTCTAGAAAATTTCTACACTTTTTGAGGATATTTACAAGAAATAATATCTAAAATATAAAAAATAGGCTAAAATTGTCAAAAAAGCCGATAATTTTGAACCATAGATACTATGGATACTAACACTAATGACTAATATGACATTGACTCTCTAGATTAATAAGAAAGCTGGATGATGATGCACTTGAGGGGTTTTCACATTGTGTTTGTGTAGCGGCATGATATCCACCCCCTTTGAATGTACACATCCTCTGGTATGTGTACCGCATGGTTAATCCTCATCTGGATCAATATATTTATCTTCCATCCTTGCATCTTTATTGTTCTCTTGATAATCTAAGTCAACATCAACCTATTCTTCATCCTGCACATGTTCTTCAATTGGTTTACTTATATTCCGTCACTTAAAAAAATCTTGATCCTCTTTCTTGCACCAGGAATCTCTAAATCTGTAAATCCATCTCACATAAAGAATAGGTCCTATTATTATGTACATGCTTCACAATATAAGGATCAAACCATCTCTTAGAAACCTTTTTGAGTGTACTATGTTGAGTGTCAAGACTACTGTCATAGACTAACACCCAATCTCCTTTCTCAATGGGTTTTGGACAAAGCCAATGTTTCTTGTCAAACCTATCTTTATTCTTTAACTTGGCATATACTTTGTACAACTTCATTACCTTCCTCTAGATTTGAATCAACTATGGTTGCAAGCTCTCCAATGGTATTAACAAAAGAAACTTCTTCAAAACCTCCTAAAAACCCTTCATCATCTTCAATCATAGCATTTTCCTTCAACCTCTTTTAAACATTACTAACATGTTGCCATTCCTTCCTTTGCAAGTCTTGAAACTTTCTAAAACATATGGAACCTTCTTCTATAAGTCCTATGAATCCTGTAGAAAAATCTTTCTTACCTTCTAAATTAGGCAAGAACCTTTTCTTTGTGTACTATCATAGTCCCTCTTTACAATGGTACATGTAGAAAACCCATCATATCTCGAGGCTCTTTGAAATCCTTGCTAATCTTTGGTAAATAATGCTCACAAAGGCATTTTGGCTTCCTCTCATGATCCACACATATGGTCAAGAACTGAACATCACCTTGACCATCATGACCTCTTATTGTAGCATAATCAAAACCATCATCCATCACCTTAGTCTCCATATATGGACTGTAGTAATATATGGTTGTCCAAGAATCAAAGGGTAAGAAGACATATCTTGTACAAAGAAATTTTGCTAATCTCGAACATCTCCAATATTCACTTTCACATTAGGACAAGCACCATATAAATCCCCTAATGAGTTGTTTGCAATCCCAATTCTCCACCCATGGTCCGAGTGAATTGGCCACCTTCCTTTAGAGTAGAGATTCTTTGCAATAACCATGATCTATGAGTGCAACACATGGCTCATCAAGATCACCAACCTTAACTAGAGTCTCTGTCGTATCCCTTGCCCAATGATTCCTTGAATAATGGCTTCTGTGAAAGACTTCAGATTTCTCATCATACTCAAATAGAACTTATTTTATCTATCTCAAAAACTAATTACAATCCACTATGCTTCTTGCATCTTCATCTTCATGTACATGTGCCCTGTGTACCTCCTATATACCCTATATCCCTTAGAACTTTAACATCTCTCTATCTCCTTATGAGTGAGGATTGGTAGGATCTCCCAAAACTTGTCACTTTCTCTTGATGATATCAATGATCTCCTCATGAAACTCACATTTTGCAATTCCAAGTACCTCTCCCAAAGTAAACTCCACCTTGCTATTGAGAATTCATTCTTCCAACACTTGCTTCACATCTATAGCCAATTCAATATCCGATTGCAATTTTTAAGCTAGAGTTTTAGATTTACTTTTCTTTGCTTATGCTTTTTCTCCCTTGGTGCATTGTCCATAGGTACTTTGGGTGGAGGAACATCATGTGGAGTTGCCTCATGAGATAACCATGTCTCCTTTCTTCTACCGCTCCTTGTTGCCCTCTTTGAAGTACCTTCATTGCCTTCTTCTTGTTTGCACTTTTCTTCAACAATAGCCTTGTTGTTTTGGCTCCTAAAAATGTATGCATACAGTAACAAAGAGTCTACAAGATCATCGCAACATGCTATTTGTTGAATATAATCACGAATTTGGTGCAAAGAATCCCTAGCAACCTTCCCTCTTTTTGATGTCTTTACTGCATAATACCAAAGCTCATTAACTTATTTAGATTTCTTAGCCGACATATCATCTATAAGTTTTCTCATACCACCTTTTTCAAAGTTGGTACCAAGAGGTAAACATGTCTCCCACAAATGAATTTTACCATCTTTAAAGAAGATAACACCTTTACCTAGTGCATCTTTGAATGAATCACAATCCTTTCCAAAGTGATTGGTATTATCACACCATATGCATCTCGAAACAGAACCTCCATGAGTTTGAGGTCTTTGCTTAGAGGATTGTCCTTTTTCTTCAAGTCTTGAAAACTTCAATTGAAATTTTTGTATACCTTTCACCAACTCATCCAAAACCAAGTTTTCAACTTTGGGACTTATAGTTATTGGCTTGGTTAGTTACTCCATTGAAGCAGAAGCTAGAATAGTACTGGCCACAACCATCTTTTCCCTTCTTTTTTGTCTCTTTGCAAGCAAAGAAACAACGTCTTCCAAATCTCTCCAAAATCAATTTTCAATTCTTGCTCAATATCCTTATCTTCCAAAAGTACTTCAAGACTTCTTTGAAGTGTAGGGTCAATAGCCTACAAGAAAAGTTCAATCTTTTCAAACTCAAGAGTTTGTTGTTTCCTATTTGATAATTGAGAGTATTTATGCTCAAACTCTTGTAGCGATTCTATAGGTGATAGCCCTTTATTGGTTTTAGCAACCCACTCCAAGAAAGTCCTTTTGGTTACCTGCTCTAGATCTTCCATAAAGTATTCCTCCTTGAGCACCTTCTTGAAATCATCCCAATTGTTAGCATGTAGATATTGTATCTCTGTAATCCTTGTTTTTATCTCCATAATAATAACCTGCTCAAAATTTGCTATCATTTGTTGCTCTGAGACCTTGTTCAACTCCATATCCTTTGCATATGTCTTGAGATACTTAGACACATCAGGACCTTCAAATTAATCTACCTTATTTACCATTAACACAATATTAGTGAGTTTGGGAATCCCCCAGTTCCCATTTTTTGAATACTAAAAAGGTGGCACTCGGATAGCATGCCCATAAGTTTCTCAAAACCATATGATGTGACCTATCATTGGAAAGCGCTTGAAAAATGGAATCTATTAAGCTATATAGCACTCAATTTGGAGTTATAGTGTTCCAATTATGATAAATCCAAAGATTTGACCACGTGTCCCAAACTTATGGAAAATTCCCATATTCCCCAATATGGTGTTCATTGATTGAAGTGTCTTTCCCATAGATTCTTCCATCCTCTCCATGCCTTGTTGCTTTCGCATATTGAGAGTTGAATTTAAAGCACAAAAGTCACCTGAGCGCCATAAAAGAGGCATTTTTGGTGAAAAATGTTTTGATTATGGATCAAGGAGTTGGAGTTTTCCTAGATGCATTTTGACGACGGCAAGAATCCAACGCAAGTGTCCATTTGTCGATTGGGGGTCATTTGACCCTCCATTTAATGGTTGCAAGGTTTGGCATTATAAAGCAACTACTTGATCCGAAAGCCAGAAAGCAAGTGACAGAGGCCAAGGTAATAGATTTTGATGGCAACTGTCTAGTTGGATCACGAATTTAAGATCGTTTACCCCTCCATTTGGACCTAAACCACTTATAGAACAATGTGAACGGAAGAAAGTGAACAAGTTATTTTAGAGATTGAAGACTAATGTATTTAAAAGAAGCATGCAACCAAGAAACATGACGAAGGGGGGTACCATTTTTTTTAGTGACTTCTCAATTCATAAAAAAATTGGTTTTTTATGCCATTTTGAATTATACTTCATGCTATTGGCCATGGATTCCTCTATTTTTTAACTCTCCATCACAAAAAACAACAAGCAATTTGACGTTTAAAATGAAAAGATAGAAATTCAATCTTTCTCTCTCGCCATAAACATGGTTTATATGGGCTAAGAGGATGAGGAATGGATGCCGATTCATGATGAGATGCAAGGCATGGGATAAGGAAACACAAAGGAGGTGTTAGCTGACTGTAAAACAACATCAACATCTTCTCGTTTTCAAAATAGGATACGTGCGTATGCAGATTATAGCATAAGCGATCTTTTATTAAATTTTATGATGAATATTTTGTTCGTCATAAAAAATGATTGAAAATGGCAAAATATACTTGAATATTTATGAAATTATAGAATAATTAGTAATTTTCAGCAAGTCACATAATGAAAATCAAAACTATGAACCTGTAGTGCGGGGTTTAGTAGAAAAATGATAATTTCATGGGGTTTTATAATTCAAATTGTGTTTCTATGATGTTATATTGAATATAATGTTTAATCACAATCAAATAAGCTTCATAAATTTAAAAATAAAAAATTAATATTAAATTAAATTATAAAAAAATTTAAAAAATAATTTTCTTAATGAAAAATTTAGTTTAAGGGTGAGAAAAATGGCTAAAATTTAGGGGAAGGTCCGTGAGTGTATAATGGATGTAAAGCACCATTTTTGTATTAAAGTGGTCATTTAGAGAGTATTTTTATGGAGAAATATCGTGAAATATAGAAAACACCCTATATAATAAATAAACACATAAAGAAGCTAAAATGTTAAGAATTTTACATAGAAATATAAGTGCTTGTGTATTGAAATGAAGTATATAGACTTTGTTTAATATTTTTAAAGGGACAACAACAAGGATTAGTCGGGTGTTGTTTCTAAGCAACACAACAATATGTTAGAAAGAAAATAATTGAAAGCATATTTTTTTCATATTACATGTTGGGTTATTTGTGATTAATTTGTTTGAGGACTATATGACATTACACCTTGCATTTTCATTCTTATACATGGTATCAAGATAGAGAAAAACTCCTGGATGTATTGCAATTGGTTGCTAAAACTATTGGACCAATGATGAGAGTGTGAGGATCCTTAAGTTGTAGGATAGTACAGTTTTCTTTGTTGGAAGACTCTTAAGTGAGGAAACAAAAATATCTCCAATCAGCATGGTGATTAATCAAGGAATCCCCATAACCTGAAAGATGCATTGTCCATCTTGAATGATTTAATGGGATCTTTGGTTAGCTGACTATTTCATCCTTTGTGCCAAAAGTAACACCATGCTCGAGTTTGCGCCACTATGGGAAAGTACCCACGGAGTGGCCTTCGTGAATTATTAAATAATCCATGGGGTTTATAGAAAAGATTATGAAACAAAAGTGTTGCTAGGACGGCATAGTCATCTATGATCCTTAATAGTGATAACTTTTTAGAGAAAAAGAATGTGATGGCAATGCTCAGATTAATACATGACTATGATTGGAAGATACAACCGATGCTAGTGCCTGATGTAGTTGGGTACCGAAGGCTTGGTCAACCTTTGTCCTTGAGATCAATTGTCTCTTCACCCAATCTTGTTGTTGGAGCCCTTTCAAAAATGGGGATTGAACTTTTTGGACCCTATCAAACTTGCAACATCCTACGACAAAAGTAAATATATTCTAATGGCATAACAGACTACTGCACCAAGTGGGTCAAAGCATGGGCACTGCCAAATAATTTAGCACCAGCAATGGCAAAATTTCACTTCAAAGATATCTTCACCCACTATGGTTGTCCCATAGATTGGTCAATGACCAAGGGAATCATGTTGTAATGAATAAAGTTATCAAGCATATGACTTCTTCCTTCATGATAATTCATAAAAAAACTTCTTCGTATTATCTAAAAGCTAATGGATTTTCCAAGTCCACCAACACAACCCTATGCAAAATACTTACAAAATTGGTCGAGCATCACCAAAAAGATTGGGATACCAAGATCCCGGCCGCACTATGGGCTTACCACACTTCCTTCAAAGTGGGAACATGCCTCACTCCTTACAAGCTTTCCTTCAGCATCAAGGCATTTACATCTCTGGACTATATAGTCCCCAATTTGCTAATTGCTATCAAAGATCACCTTCTTCCTCAAATCTTAGATGTCTAGCAAGCCTAAGTATATACTAATATATTCAAAATCCTCAATAAGTGATACATACACCACAATATTCTACGTAAGCTTGATATAGGTGGATTCATCCATTATCAATATAAAATACTAACATGATTTTAGTTGTTTCACAATCTGTTCACATGCTACAAGGAGAACTGAGATCCTTGGAAAGCATAATTATGTATGGTCCTCCTTTGCACCATAATACATAGCCCTAAAAAGATTTATTAGTGCATCCATTGGAACACCCTTATATCTTTGAATTCTCACATCAACACAAGTCTTGTTAGCTCCATAAAAATATTTTTCATCTTCATGAGCTTTAGTACAAGAGTGCTTAGTCAAAGTCTTATGCTATATATTTTTCAAAAAGTTCTTTTCCAAATCACTTTTTACATTACTTGTAAAATATTCTTATTATTGCATCTGATTCATCAAACTACACCCACTGAAAAGTTCATGCCCATGGAGCATTTCAGACTCTCCCTATGAACATATTTTCTTAATTTTTAAGATAATCATTTTTAGCATGATTAGAAGAAGATGTGTGACTAGTAACCTTTGAAGATAGCTCTCTTTATACTCATTTCTCTTTTTTTCTTTGAAGGCTCTGATTGTTTTGTGAAGTGTGGTAGTGTAAAGAGAGTTATTTCATTGTCTAAGATGCATTCACAAATAATAATGATTATGAAAGGGGATTTTATACTTCTTGTTAAGATAGTAAACTCAACACATGCAAACATTAATCATGAGCTGCTTGGTTAGATGGGTCTTCACATCTAAACTAAGAATGTTAATGGTCGTTAGATTCACGTATGGCCATTGACTTATCACTTATTATATTTAGTTTGTTACACCTATCTACATTAACTGGCATAGTTATAGCACTTGTCAATCGATATAGTCAGCTATGCATTGTTTGATTTCATATGTAACTTTCCATTATATTTTATCCTATCTATAATTTTTGTACATTATATTATATGATAAAGAAGAAATAAAAACTAGCAATAAAATTCTTTGTCTTCCATCTCTCTTCTTATGTTCATGAGAGCTTCCTCTTGTGTGTATCGTGTGTTTGTAGTGTAGTAGCTCAAGTTCCCCCACCATGTAATTCATAACATGATATCAAAACGGCATCACTAAGAGATGATGGTTTTGAAGGCTAAAGTGAAGGAAAAAATGACTTTGGGAGTGCACCTATAAGAAATTATTTATATAACTTGTGTCCAAAGGGTATTAAGAAATATCCTCTCTTTATATGTTATAAGGTCATAAAATGATCCATTTTACTTTACAAAACTTATGGATATTTTTAATTTTTTAATTAAAAATATTTTGTAAATATAATATTATAAATTTTACTAAATAAAATATCATTTCTTATGAATTCACGTGGTAGCTTACATGTTCTATAAGGTGCACCCGCCCAAAAGCAAGGAGCAATGATTGAAGCAAGGCAACTAGTAGATAAGAAGCTCTCCCATTCTCTCTATCTTTCTCTTGGACAATGCCTGTGGAGGCACCATAAGAATAGCAAAACAAAATTTTCAACCTAGAATGAATTTTATTAAGCAAGCATATATGCCATTTATGACTTTTCTACTCAGATTATTGGCCATCTTAGGCCATTTTGGGCCCCCTTTTAGGTTCGCACAATTGGGGAGAGAAATTTCAAAGGCATATAGTAATTTCAATAGTGTCAACCATCTCCAGATGCATAGGTTTTAGTTTTTGAATTTGTAAGTTTTGAGAAAATTTTCAAGAAGCAAACACAAGGTTTATTTGCAAATATTCAATTGTATGTATTATTGAGCAAGCATTGAAAAGGATTGTTTGGTTTATTGCTGTGCATATCATATGAAAGTTTACAAAAGACTTGCTTGTTGTCTAGTATGGGTAAGAATAGAGGAAATTCTATTATTGAGAAGCTAGAAAAGAATGACTATTCTTCATGGAAGTTTCATGTGATAAACTTTCTTATTGGAAAAGGTATATTCGAGTTTGTTTCAAGTAAAGAAAAGGAACTAGAGGTAATCGATTCTACGGCTAGAGAAAAATTGAAGGCATGGAGAGAATGGAATGAAAATGACAAAAATGTAATGTATTGGTTGTTTGCAACCATTGATAACACTATGCTAGGTATATCAAAAAAGAAAAAAGTTCACGTACAACTTGGACCACCTTTGAGAGTATATTTTTAGTAACTAAAAAGGCAAAGAAGATTTAACTCAAGAAAGAGTTGAATACTTTGAAAAAAAGAAAAATGTCTATAAATGAGTATGTTTTGAAGATGAGGAGTATTCTACATGCCTTAGTAGCTATTGATATAATGCTTGATGATGATCTAGTTTCATCTACTTTGGATAGTCTTAATAATGAGAAGGCCTAGATATCTTTTGTTACTTCTATGTATATACGGAAGCCATTTTCCAATTTTGACGATTCAATCTCTTCCATGATCATTGAAGAGATCAACATGCAAGATAAAATATCTAAAAGAAGTGGTGAACACATCTAAGCATTTTTCTCAAGTTCAAGAAGAGGAGGTGGCTGATCATCTTCAAGAGGCCATGATATGGGATATGGTAGCGGTAATTAGTAAAACAAGTTAAATCAATAGCTTAGTTATGTGTAGTTTTTTGGAGACCATGGTAATTTTAGAGCCAGAGGGATATCTAGAGGAAGAGGAAAATGGTAAAAGAGAGGTTCTAATAATTTTTTTAAAAAAAATTATTACTATGGAAAAACAAGCCATACTGCAACCCATTGTTTTGATAAGAATGATGATATTTGTAGTAATAAGCTACATTAGGAAAATTTTGGATTGTCTTCAAGACAAAATGATGAAAAAAATAAGCATTCATTTTGTTAAGACTTCAAGCTTAGCTCTACTATCTTTAGGTTGTGTGTAACCGACACTTAGCTTGTCTAGCTGTACCACATGCGGAAATTAAATGAGTCGGTGACTTTAGACTTAGTCTGTACCTAGTTTGAATGGTCTTACAGACCTTAGAGTGTTGTATTTAGTTGAGTTATATGGATTATGGAATAAGAAGAAAATGAGTGAGAGCATACGGCTCCTCTCTGTTGCTCCAACCCTTCTCTCTGACTATCTCTCAACATGGTATCAAAGCCATGCTAGGTGGGCTCTCTGGAGCAGGAGGCAATGAAGAAGACCTAAAGAAAGTGAAGACTCAAGATTCTTTGAAGACGTGCAAGCTGCCATTGGTTCTTGAAAGATATGCATTGAGACATTGAGTTTGCCATTTCCTCAAGTATTGTTTGCTATCTGCGAGTGCACGAAGGCTCCATTGAGCATGCAGAAGTTGTCAATGAGCATCATGTGCTAGTGGTCTACTACAAACACAGCCTGTCACGCTATGTAAACTGTGCTTGCTGCAGGCTGAACTCCATTGATTGCAAAGACACCACATAAAGTGGATACTAAGTGGTTAAATGTTGGCCCATACCCTTTGAAAGGTGCTTTAAGACTATTGTATGCAAATGGTTTGGAGAGGGCTCAGTTATGAGCTGAGACATGAATGTATAGATCTGAAATTCAGTCTTGAACTATTGGTAATAGAGAATACATAACATGTATGCTGCCTTGACATGATTTTGGAGCTCTATGTCATGCTCAGAAAGCATCATTGAAGCGTAGATATATGCAAGAAGGATATATGCACTTGTTCTTATGCCTTGGAGCTAAAATTTAGAGGTCAAAACATTCAGATGTAGGAGTATTTTACAAGTTGAAAATTGTCATGAATCTATGGACAGCAAGCATTTTTACATGGGAAGCACTACATAACATTGATTGGTACTTATCAAATGTATGGCTTGGGATATGTTTGAGAATATTTGGAGCATTAGGAAAAGCATTGAATGCTACTGAAAATTGAAGTTTGGAGCTGAAAAAAAAATGCATTTAAAGTGTCTTGGCTGGTTACAAGCAAGGAATGCAATCCATGACATTGCTTCTTGAAGACATAGTGTCTATGGTTATTTGTATGGTCATGTATTGACCTTGTCACACTGAAGAAAATGTATGAAGTGACTTGAAGACATTTTAGAGCTGTATAAAACTTATTTTGCTAAGTATTTATTGATTGCAATCTATGAACATGATGTTTTTAACACTTGTACTTTCCAGCTATGCACTAATTTGTGCCCGTATGATCATATTTAGACTGCTACCTGTACTAGCAGATGTCTATGAAGTTTTAGAAGCATATATGACATGTATGCAACTTTGTTTTGGCTATGAAAGACTTGTTGGCCAACTGACAGTTTATAGATTTCATACTGCATGTATGTACTTTGACAATAAGGTTGCATGAGATAGAATTAAGGAAAGTACATGGTCTATGTATTGACTGATGTACCTATGGGTTATGCCGCATGTTTGTGGATGGTTTTGAGATGTTGATGGGTTGGAATACTCCGGTTTTAACAGTGATTTTGTTGCAGGAAATTTTCATAAATAGCCAAAGACTATAGTTACTCAGTTAGACTTGGCTTGCAGGAAATCAGGCAGTGACTAGATATTGTCTGGTACAATATGGCTAATGCAGATAGGACCAAAAACATAACCTAGATAGTGGGGGAAAAACTTGATAGTAACAATTATGTCATATGGAAGTTCCGCATGGAGAACTTCTTGATAGGTATAGGATACTGGGAGTTGGTGACTGGAGCAAAAGTTGAGAACCTGAGCTCCCAGAGAGGCCTACAACTGATCAAAGACGAGCACACCAAGCTTGGACAAAAAGAGCTCGCAGGGTTTTACATTGGCTGTCTCCATGTATCTCTTGGATGCTATGGTGATGCAAATCATGAACTACAAGTCACCAGAAGATGCATGGAACATTTTGGTTAGATATTATGGCACAACTACAAGTCTACCATTGTGGATCAGCTGGCATCCATTGGCACAAAGGTTGAGGATGAAGACATGGTTGCAATGACATTAAATGGTTTGGGATTTGAATATAAGTCATTTGATACATCCATTTTTGTGTGGGCTAAAATGCTAGATTTCAATGAGCTTTTTGCATTGCTCATTCATGAAGAGATTAAACTAGGATTGGCTACATGCTCTAATAGTTCAAAGAGCAAGGACACCGTCTTTTATTTGAATCAACGGAGTCATGGAAACCGTGGTAGAGGTTTTGGTTCTAGAAGAGGAGGCTAGTTTAGAGGTAGGGGGAGATCTAGCTCTAGAGGTAGAGGCTCCTAGCAGTAGCAATGCCCATCTAACAATCCTAATAAGGATAAGGATTGTCACTATTATGGAAAGTATGGTCATATTGCTAAGGACTGCTGGAAGAAGCAGGGCAATCAAAGAGGCAAACAACATGGACATTTTGCAGCATAGTCTAGTTAGGCAGAAGATGCATCTGGGGATAGATTGTTTGCCATGACATATGTGAAAGACAGGGCTGCTGAGAAGTCTCATGAGGATGCAGCTTGATACATTGATTCGGGGGCATGGAATCATATGACACCTCATGGTGATTTTTTTACAGATATGGTGCATGAAAAGAATGGCTATGTATGCACATGGGATGACACACAACATAGCATAGAACATAAAGGCAAAGCACATTTAGTAATCTTTGATGGCAAAAAGAAGAACTTACATGATGTATTGCATGTCCCATCGATTACTAAAAATCTATTCTCTGTGGGTCAGATGATTGAGCAGAATTTGCAGGTTTGATTTAACAAGCATGGATGCTTCATTGAGGAGTTTGGTAATGGCTGCAAATTGATTGCTCGTGGTCATAGGAATATCAGGATGTTTACTCTCAATGCCACTTTGCCACAACTAAAATCAGCAATGTTTGCCCATGGCTTTGGCATAGTTAGAGACTTGGAAATATGGCATAAGAGAGTGGGACATGTTAATCTTTAGTGGTTGCAAATGATGCAGAAGAAACAGCTTGTGTGACAAGTTTACCCAAGTTTTAGTATACAGATATTGGTCATGTTTGTGATGCTTGCCAGTTTGGTAAACAGTCAAGGTTGCCATTTGTTAGACATGTAAGAAATAGTACATGACCGTTGCAGTTAGTTCACTTTGATGTGTGGGGGCTAGCCTATATGTATCCATGGGAGGCTCCAGGTACTATGTGACATTTATTGATGATTACAATCGCTATACTTGGGATTATATCTTGAAAACAAAGGACGAGGTGTTTGCTCTTTTTCAATAGTTTAAAAATTAGGTTGAAAAGGAATTTTATTGTTACATCTCTTGCTTGAGATTTGACAGCGGTGGGGAGTATTTGTCAAATGAGTTTGTCAGTTTTTTGGCTGAAAATGGAATACGTAGGTAGCTTACTTGTAGCTACACTCAGTAGAATGGAGTAGCTGAATGGAAGAATAGGGTATTGATCTAAGTTGCTCGGGCAATGATGAATGAGAAGAGTATGCCACTTTATTATTGGGCTGAGGCTGTTGACAGCCATGAATATCTTGAACAAGACTCCCACTGCAGGCATTCATGATATGACACCATTTGAGAAACTGTATGGCTACAAGCTTGATGTCAGTCACATGAAAGTATTTGGCTGTCTTGCTTATGTACATATCCTTGATGAGAAGAGGAAGAAGTTGGATCCGAAACCACATAAGTGTGTCTTTATTGGTTATTCGCAAGAGAAAAAGGCATACAAATGCTATGATCCCTCTACTCGGGATATATTAGTGAGCAGAGATGTCATATTTGATGAGATGGCCTCTTGTATACATCACCGGCTGCAATGCCATTGGATATGCCTTGTACACATACTTCTACAATTGATTCGTAGTAGTAGATTATTGCATTGATAGGCCCTAGTGATACGATGATATCTCCATGGATAGGGAGATTACCGAGCTCTGGGCTCATGATCCATTGACACCAGTATGTCAGTGAGGGGGAGATATGATGTGATGGACAACAAAGGGAAAGTAAAAGCTTTGGATGATGCATTTGGCATGATGACACCTGACATGATGACTTCAGGCTATGTCTTAGCTGATAGTCCAGACAATGAGCTTGGTATTTCGACTATGTATATGCTTGGTACTAGGCAAAAAATGTACATTCCACCTCATGAGAGAGGGGAATTAAGTAGTGCACCACAACTTAGACGATCACAGAGAGTCAGGTACCCTCCTGTGGATAGGATGACTTACCGTGGTTTTTCTGTGAAGCATTTTTCTTATATGACAAAGGTGACACAGGTCAAAGAGCTTGCTACATTTGTTGAAGCAGTGATGGATAAGAGTTGGTGCATAGCTATGGATGAGAAAATAGATGCTTTGACTGAAAATAGAACATGGGATCTTGTACCATTGCTAGAAGAAAAGAATGCCATTGGCTGCAAATGGGTCTACAAGATTAAATGCAAGTCGAATGGCAGTGTAGAGAGGTACAAAGCTAGGTTGGTTGCTAAAGGATATGCTCAGTAATATGGGTTAAACTATGAGGAAACATTCAGCCCTGTTGCCAAGATGGCAATCATACAAACAGTGATCAAATTGGTTGTTGCTAAAGGCTAGAAATTGTGGCAGATGGACGTGAAGAATGAATTTCTCAATGGTGATTTAGCAAATGATGCTTATATGGATCAGCGTGAAGGGTATGTACACCCTGATTTTCAGCATTATGTATGTAAACTAAAAAAAGCATTGTATGGGGCTGAAGCAGGCTCTGAGAGCCTGGCATGCAAGGATCACTAGTTACTTGTAGAGTTTGGGATTTACTATTAGTAAGGCCGTTCACAGTCTATTTACGAAAAAGATAGAGAGTGCTGGTCATCTATGTTGATGACTTGATAATCACAGGTGCTGACTTAATGATACAACATGTTATGAGAATGTTGAAATCTAAATTTGACATGAAAGACTTAGGTGAACTGAAGTATTTCTTGGGTATTGATGTGATCAAAGCTGAAAATGGTTTATGACTGATGTAGAAACACAATGGCATGGAAATGATGAAGAAATATGGGATGGATGAATGTAAACCACTGGATATACCTCTTGATCAGAATGTCAAGTTGGACATTAACACTGGAGCTGAAATTGATGATGCGACTATGTACAGGCAGATGGTTGGTAGTCTGATCTAGTTGACTATCATTAGGCCAGAACTGAGTTATGCTGTTGGGCTCATAAGTCAGTTCATGTAGAAACCTAGAAAGCCACATTTGGATATTGTTAGACAGATTATGAGATATGTTAAGTCCACTGTAGATTATGGGTTGTTCTATGTGAAAGATAAGCCCTTGACACTGGTTGGATACAAAGATGCAGATTGGGCAGGATGCTCATATGATCGCAGATCTATGAGTGGTTATGATTTTGGCTTTGGAAGTGAAATGATCAGTTGGAGCAGCAAGAAGTGTAATATATCAAATATTCTTTTCCTCTCTCGGCGGCGGCGGGTTGTGCTGGAGGGGAGTGAGGATTTAGTAAGGATAGCAAGCTCCTCGTTGGAGCTTGCATATCCGCAATGTCCATGCAAAGCGACACGCCGTGAGGGAGGAATTCCTTCCCTCCCCCTATAAAACCCTTCGCCATGAGAGCTAGGGGAGGGGGGAAATGAGCCGTGACGCCGCCAGGATAGAACGAGAGAGGGAATTCTGAAGGCTACGCCTTAACTGCCATAAAGGAGATAGGGAGGAGGGTGTGAGATTCGGATGGCCGTGTGAGAGAGACAGTTGGGGGGGAAATGTAACGCCACCACGTTGAAAGCCAGAGCTGCTACTACCGTACGAGCCAAGCTGCCTTCAGTCCACCAATGCCGGGTTGCTGCCGTCAATGCCAAAGATTGATGTTGGGCCCATGTGCCACCTTCAAACCTTCCGAATCGTTCTTCATCCATTCCACTTCACTATTATCCTCCCTCCCCACGTGGCTCCTGACCACAGAAGCTTCAAGAAGCTTCTTGAAGCTTCTAAGGGGGCTCCTCTAAGCTCCCCTTCCTGTGGAGCCCCTATAAAGTCCCTTCCCATTGGAACCCAATTTCCTCCCTCGTGCCCCCTTTTTCTTACACACCCTTTTACCCCCCCGTGTTAAAAATCATTAAGCCTTTATAAGCCTTTTTTTCCCCCTCCGTGCTTCAAGCCTTAAGCCCCTTTCTCCCTTAAGCCCCCTTCCCATGGATGGACCCTCCCCAAAAGAGAACTAAGGCTTGAAAAGTCTTATCCACCTTACACCCCCCCCCCCCCCCCCCGTGTTTAACCTATAACCCCCCTTCTTGTGCTTTTTGAAACCCCCTTTCACCCTTCACCTTTCCCCTTGGCTTGGAACTTACCCCCGTGTCCAAAAATTCCTTCAAGATCCCCCTTCCCATACCCTTTCACTCCCGTGCCCAAAGATCTCCTAGGGCCCCTTCATATGTTTTTGAAACCACACTCACACACACCCTTGCACCGTGGTATACCTCTATAGGGCTTTTTCTTTAGGCTTTGTAAACCTTTCCCTCTCGAAGAAACTAAGACCTTAAAGGTCTTATTACCCCTTCTCGTGGTTAATCCCTTAACGATTCCTTGCCTCGAAAAAGAGAAGAAAAGTATTGAAGCGACAGTGGAATTCCGAAAATGAGTGTAAAGCTGCTTCCACATTCGAAAGACTACAACAACGATGCCTCCTAAGAAAGTCCAAGGAGTAGCTGTGGGAGGGTCATCTCCCGGTATCCATGTGGATATCTCACCCCAAACCCAGGTTTTTCCTTCTTAATTTATATCGGTTTTAATTCAATCATGCAAGATGAATTGTTAGGGATAAGATATATTTTGTCCAAGTTATGTATGACGAAGGAATTTAGTTTAATTAAACATGAAAAATAAATAAAGCATAAACATAGTTTTCCTTCAAATAGCATTAGTCATTGAAACGAATTATAAGCAAGATTTTTTTTTCTTAAACCCACTAAAGTAGTATATTTCGGTTAAGCCTAGAAGGTATAAAACTGCATCTTGCACTATTAAACCCTATTCTTTTTACAACGAATCATCATGGAAGGTGCAAATCATGAAAGGTTTCTTACGATGCTTAAACTCTAGGAAGTTATCATTGCTAATTGCATAACTTAGCAAGGGAAAGATTGCTTATTTGGCATGAGTTTTGTTTCGCAAGGAAAAAGGAAGATTAATTGAATTTACCTAACCTCAAATTGATAAAGTTTAGGATTGAAAAATCAATTAACACGTAGATAACAAATCATGTGGAGGTGATCTCGATATTACCTTCTAAAGTTAACTAAATTAATATAGACTTAGAAATACCTATGCTGCAAAATATTCACTGGGAATGAATTAAAATCCAAGAAAAGTTTATACCTTAAATACTTGCCCACATTCCCTGAGTATAGAGTCAGTAAATTGTAAACATAAAAGAAACTAGGGTTTGTCCCTGAGTTTCTTAAAAGAAAATAATAAAGCTAGGAAACCCTAGATCTGACAAACGTCAGCTTAAAGAAACTGAAACGGATTGTTTCGTAACCCCATTATCGCATAGTATGATGCACGACTTGCGCGGCAAGTACGAAGTCATATGGTCTTGTGATTGATTCACAAGAAGAAAGATTGAATACCCTCAACAAGGATGGCGGATCCTTATGCAAGTTATCTTGCAAGAGGATGTATTCTTCGATATCCTTCTAAGTAAGGAAGGTTAAAAACCAGAAACTAAAGTATCCAATGAACTTTAGGGTTGACCAAGTCGAGTTAAATAGGATATGCCCTAACCCAAAATATAAAGGATCTTGCCAAATTGCAAGACACCTTGGATCAAGTGCTAGATGCATTCAAAAGGAAAGATTCCTTCCTTAGCAGTTTTCCAACAACAAGATCGATTAATGGAAATGTTTGTGCTTTCTAGAGATTTTAGAGCACGGTTTGATTTATGAATTACAAATTAAATGAATATCTATACTTCAGGTTGAAGGCCTGAAGGGAGAGGCAGTTTCAGTTACCCTCGACTGCCTGCCTGACCCTAACCAAGGGGGTTGTTGACCGCACCGGGAACTTGGACCGAACACGCCGCGAGAGGTCTCTCCGTTGAGCACTACTTGGAGCAGGAGGATGCTTGGGTGCCAGGGGGCTCTGGCCGTAAATCCCTCGCCTTTTGGGTCCTACGCAAGAGGCTAACGTGACTCCGGATTGGATCTCGAGGCCGGCATACTAGTCTACGGGTTGAAACTTGGAATAGTGATCCCTGTGGATTGCTGAATAGCCTTGGGGCGGTTTATGGACAAGCCTACGGGCAGAACTCCTTGTATTTCAAAGATAAATATGATGATATGTTAATAAAGAACTTGTCTGATATTGTTTTTCTATGTCACGTGATAAGATTACGTGAAGCCTACTAGTGCTTAACGAATTAATTAAAGAAGCTGATTGTTACATGTCCAATTAATGTGTTAGATAACTACATAATTAAAACAAACCGAGGAAAGTGCGGAGGATGGGCCATGGGTCCGTCCTATGGTTGGGTGGTCCTGGTTGGCCGGGCACTTTTCTCAAATCTTGAAGAACAGTGGGATGATTGTCAAAGAACACGAACAACGAAAGAGTTGACCTAGAGTTATGTCTTAACCGATTTATGCTTTTTAAGGGGAAGGGAATGGGACTATGCATTATGGCAGAGAGGTTGAGCTTTGCATCCCTCTCGTTTTCCATTCTCCTTGAACCAAGTTTAGCGTGAATCCACTTCGGACCTGGTGTTTCTGTGTAAAGTAGTTCGCTTGGGTCCGATGCTAGTTGCTGTTAGGAAAGGACCAATCAGGAAAACCCTAATTCCGGTCGATCCTAAGTGGGAACGGCCAGAATACTTCCGCTATGTGGCAGACGCGGAAAGCCCTAGATCGCAAATCCCATAACATTCCATAGGAGTGCCTGGTGGAGCTTTCTAGACATCCTTTCTGATGGACTACTAAGACGTGTCCTGGATTATACTAGTGGACACATTACAGTTGGTATCAGAGCCGACCAACAACGAAATCTTTTTAATGAAATCTCAATGAAATGAAGTAAAGCAATTGTTGCTGTCCAAACATTTCCTTACCTTCAATGCTGTCCTGTAGAATTACGAAGCATGGAACAAGTTCTTGGTATTTCGAGTCATGTTTATGACTGCAATGCATTCTCCGCTTTATAGACAAAGGATTGGGATGATGAACATCCTGGAGCAGATCTATAATCCATCACCTTTGTACATGGAACGAAGATGGATGGGTGCTTCAGGAATCTACTATATAGCCACCCACCGGTTTGCTTATCTAGAGACCAACCTAAAGAGAATCAAGTGGTTGGAAGACCTGAAAGTCGTGAAGCTGTTCGTTTTTGTGGAAGCTCATGTAAATTCGACTTTACATATTCGAGGTCGAAGGGTTGAGATGAACTCATATGTATATGAGGAAGTAACCTGTGTAATTCCCGCCGACAGGATTAAAGTGTTGGGCTGCCATGAGAAGTATGGATTCCAACGGAAAGGATATCTTGAACTTCCAATGACTTATCGATTCCTGAAGATCCATGACCCAAAACCCTACTATTACACAGTTCCTGTAGATAAATGCAATACAACGTTGTTCTTCCCAAACTAAATGTAAAAATAGGCTTATCATCGCATGAAACATTGTATTCGAAAGGGCTATGCCCATATAAATACAAATAAAGACTTCTTTTATCAATGTCTGGTTGTGCATAAGAGTTGATAAAAAGTTAAGTAGCTACATTGTTTACGAGTTAGCTGAATTAAAGATATAATATAAGCTAACATCGAATATCGTATAATAACGTTAAGAAAACCTTTACTCATGCACAACCCCAGGTACAGGTTCCTAATTCACCTCCTACATCAAGTACTGCTATGATCCAGGAGAAGAAGTTCCTTCTCAAGCAAATCAAGCCACTCGAGTTTGACGGGAGAGGCAGATTCGTCCAAGCTGATGCTGAAATTTGGATTGAATCCATGGAGGATTACTTCGAAGCAGCCGGTACTGCACCCGCCAATCAAGCTATACTCGCCAAGTTAAAGGTCACCGGCGAAGCTAGACTGTGGTGGAAGCAATGGTGTAGGGATCAAGGGATCGCAGAGGGATCCGTTACCTGGGAGAAGCTGAAGAAAGCCATGCAGGGAAGATACTTACCACCTGCACATCGCACGCAAAAATGAATGAGTTCTACGAGCTAAAACAACTAGGACTCACTCTTGATGCATACTACTCTAAATTTGTCTCACTTTTAAAGTATGCGCCACAAACGGACATGACACAGCAGGTGTCCAAATTTTGTGCGGGCTTAAATCCACCAGTAAATTCCCTTCTCGAATCTATGCGTCCATCAGATCTTCAGGATGCACTCATTCGAGCGGCACCTATAATTTAGGAGGTGCAAGCTAGACCAAGGGGTAACAAAACTTGGTCTTATAATGACCCAAACAGAGGAGCATTTAGACCTCAAATGAAGAGAGTTCAAGGTCATAATCAGGGACAAATGAAGAAAGAAAGGATGAATAACGTCAACAACTTTGTCCCTACTCAAAGTAATGGCCGAAACCTTCGTTTTTTCCATTACAACGAACCCGGTCACTTCAAGAGGCAATGTCCCAAGCTTGGTGGAGGACATTGCCAAGCGCCTTTCCAAGGAACAGGCCGTGGTCAAGGAGCCGCTACCCGAGGAAGAGGAAGAACCGCCTGCATTGCCAATAGGCAAAGACGCGAAGAAGAAGAAGAGGAAGATCCGACCATGGAAGTAGAATTCGAAAGAGCGATAGTCCATGCCGCTTTACACAAGAAAGGGCCGAATCGCCAGTTCTTAGTGATTCAGACACCGTTGAACTATCAAGGTAAAGGTTTCAAGACATTGATTGATTGTGGTAGTACACATTCCTTTATCTCACCAGCATGTGCAATTGGCAAATGGTCGTGAGGTTACTTGTACTAGCCAAACTGTTAAGGTGGAATTCTTTCTGGGAGGAAAGAAGACTTCGGTCAAATTCATAGTCATGAATTTAGGTATCCATGAGTGTCTACTCGGAATGGATTGGCTTAAGCCTAATGACGCCCACATTCACTGTGGAAAGGGTCAAGTTTCCTTTTGAAACTCTAAAAGGGAATTAGTTACAACTCAAGGCGAGGCTGGAGTGCCAAGAATCCAATTGGCCAAAGTATCCCAGATCATAAAAGGAGTCAGAAAAGGATTACCTGTTTACTTGATCAAACTCAACAAATTAGATCAAAAGCAAGAACCTCATGAAGGACCTTCTTGGCTAAAGGAATACGCGGACGTATTCCCTGAAGAGTTGACTGAACTTTCGCCTCAAAGAAAAGTGGATCATGAGATTAGGTTAGTACTTGGAGCTGCACCAATTGCGAAGAGACCTTATAGAATGTCCATACCAGAAGCAATTGAGTTGAAGGAACAACTCAAGCAATTGTTAGATCAGGGATACATCCGGCCTAGCAATTCACCGTGGAGAGCTCCAGTACTATTCCAGAAAAAGAAAGATGGGACACTTCGACTATGTATTGATTACCAAGGGTTGAATAAATCAACAGTCAAGAACAAGTATCCTATTCCTAGAATAGATGAGCTTCTTGATCGTCTTCAGGGTGCGAAGATCTTCTCCAAGATTGATCTCAGGTTAGGTTACTATCATATAAGGATCAAGGAAGAAGATATTCCAAAGACGGCCTTCAATACAAGATATGGGCACTTTGAGTTCCTAGTTATGTCATTCAGGCTTACGAATGCACCTGCCACCTTCAATAGGTTAATGCAGGATATCTTTAGGCCATATCTTGATGATTTCGTGCTTGTCTTCTTCGATGACACTTTAGTCTATTCTAAACAGGAAGAAGATCATTAACCCCAACTTCGGATTGTCCTTGAGACAATGAGGTCGCATAAGCTATATGCTAAAATGAAGAAGTGTGCATTCTTCAAGCGTCAAATTGAATATCTGGGATTCATAGTATCATCAGAAGGAATATCAATGGACCCAGCCAAGGTCAGAGATGTGCTTGAGTGGCCAACACCAGTATCCGTCAAAGAGATACGTAGCTTTCTTGGATTGACAGGATGGTATAGGGTCTTCATAAAAAACTATGCTTTGATTGCAGCACCTCTGACGGATTTACTAAAGAAGCAGACTTCCATTGCATAGTCAACTCCCGAACAAAATAGCTTCGACAGATTGAAGAAAAGTTTGGTATCAGCACCTATTCTAAAACTTCTGGACCTCAGTAAGGAGTTCGAGGTAGTAACTGATGCTAGCATTCTTGCCTTGGGGTGTGTACTTATGCAAGAAGGTCATCCAATAGCGTACTCTTCAAGGAAATTGAAGAGTCATGAAAGGAATTATGCTACGCATGATCTGGAATTGCTAGCTGTCATCCATGCTCTAAAGCTTTGGAGACACTACTTGTTGGGTAACAAGTTTACTCTAGTAACCGACCATAGGAGTCTCAAATGGATCTTTACCCAGAACGAGCTCAACATGAGGCAACGTCAGTGGATTGAATTGTTGGAGAAATATAACTTTGAAATTAAGTACCGACCAGGGAAAGAGAATGTAGTTGCCGATGCACTTAGTTGCAAGGCATTCCTAAATTCCCTGATCTTGCAGAATCCATCAACGGCCAGATCTCTAGCTATAAAAGTATCTATGCCAAACAACCCTATACTTGAGTTAGCTAGAGAGGAAGCATGCCATGATTTGGCCTACCAATCAATGCTAAAGGAGATCTCTACCAAGGATCAGAATCAAAAGTTGCAAGCTAAGTATCAAGAATTTTCCATTGATAATGGACTTGTCTACTACAGAACAAGGCTGTGTATACCACCAAGCCAGTCACTTAAGCAAAAGATAATGTGGGAAGCTCATGATTCTCCTTTCGCAGGACATCCTGGCTATGCTAAGACTCTTAATGCAGTTAGGAAGAGCTAACATTGGGAGAGGCTCAAAGGTGTTGCCAACATATCAAAGCCGAACATGTCATGATGCCAGGAAAACTGCAACCGCTTGACATTCCCCAAGTGAAATGGGAATTCATCAGTATGGATTTTGTAGTAGGCCTATCCCAAGTCCAGGGAGGATACAACTCCATCATGGTTGTAGTTGACATGCTTACTAAAGTTGCACACCTTATTCCAGTAAAGACAAACTATAAAGCCTCAGACATTGCAAGATTGTTTATGAAGGAGGTATTCAAGATACATGGTTTACCAAGAAGAATCATTAGTGATCGTGATTCTCTTTTCACATCTCACTTCTGGAGAGCTATCTTTGAAGCTATTGGGACTCAACTCTGTTTCAGCACCGCCTACCATCCCCAAACAGATGGCCAAACAGAGCGAGTAAATCAAGTCATCGAGGATATGCTTAGGGCATACTGTTGTCGCGAACCGAAGAGGTGGACTCAATACTTGCCTTTGGTTAAATTTTCCTACAATGCTTCTTACCAGCAGAGCATTCAGATGACCCCTTTTCAAGCATTATATGGTCATGATTGCAGAAGTCCCCTAAACTTTTCTGATCCAACCTTAAAAGTTGAAGCTTCAAGATAGATGTTGGAAGACATGGATGATCAAATAAAGTCAATAAGACAGGACATACAAGCGGCCAAGGATAGACAGAAGGAATACGTGGATTTGAAGCATCAAGAAAGGGTCTTCGAAGAAGGAGACATGGTCTTCATTCGCGTACGCCCTAAAAAGAGTTCTCTAGTCTTAGGAGACTGCAAGAAGCTAAGTCCAAGGTATTGTGGGCTGTACAAGATCCTCAAATGCCTAGGACCTAATGCTTATAGATTGCAACTCCCTGAGAACCTAAAGGTTCACAATGTATTCCATGTCAGCCTACTGAAAAAATATGTACCCAACCCTAACCATGTACTTGATGACCAACAAATTGTAATGCCTAGTCAAGGAGTCCTTGAACTAAGGCCTGATAGGGTCTTAGATGTTAGGGAGAGACAATTAACATCCAGAACCTTGAGAGAATGCCTCTTCTAGTGGAAAGATTATCCCGAAGAGGATGCCACTTGGGTAGATGAAGGCACTCTCAACCATCAATACCCCCAGTTTATCTCGAGAGGACATCTCGATTCCTCTAAGGGGGAGAAAATGTAATATATCAAATATTCTTTTCCTCTCTCGGCGGCGGGTCGTGCTGGAGGGGAGTGAGGATTTAGTAAGGATAGCAAGCTCCTCGTTGGAGCTTGCATATCCATAATGTCCATGCAGGGTGACACGCCGTGAGGGAGGAATTCCTTCCCTCCCCCTATAAAACCCTTCGCCATGAGAGCTAGGGGAGGGGGGAAATGAGCCGTGACGCTGCCAAGATAGAACGAGAGAGGGAAATCTGAAGGCTATGCCTGAACTGCCATAAAGGAGATAGGGAGGAGGGTGTGAGATTCGGACGACCGTGTGAGAGAGACAGTTGGGGGGGAAACGTAACACCACCACGCTGAAAGCTAGAGCTGCTGCTGCCGTACGAGCCAAGCCGCCTTTAGTCACCAACGCCGGGGGGCTGCCGTCAACGCCAAAGACTGACGTTGGGCCCATGTGCCACCTTCAAGCCTTCCGAATCGTTCTTCATCCATTCCACTTCACTATTATCCTCTCTCCCCACGTGGCTCCTGACCACAGAAGCTTCAAGAAGCTTCTAAGGGGGGCCTCCTCTAAGCCCCCCTTCCCGTAGAGCCCCTATAAAGCCCCTTCCCATTGGAACCCAATTTCCTCCCTTGTGCCCCCTTTTTCTTACACACCCTTTTACCCCCCCCCCCCCCCCCCTCTGTTAAAAGTCATTAAGCCTTTTTTTCCCCCTCCATGCTTAAAGCCTTAAGCCCCTTTCTACCTTAAGCCCCCTTCCCATGGATGGAACCCCCCCAAAAGAGAACTAAGGCTTGAAAAGTTTTATCCACCTTAACACCCCCCCCCCCCCCCCCCCCCCGTGTTTAACCTATAACCCCCCTTCTTGTGCTTTTTGAAATCCCCTTTCACCCTTCACCTTTCCCCTTGTCTTGGAACTTACCCCCGTGTCCAAAAATTCCTTCAAGATCCCCCTTCCCATACCCTTTCACTCCCGTGCCCAAAGATCTCCCAGGGCCCCTTCATACATTTTTGAAACCACATTCACACACACCCTTGCACTGTGTATATACCTCTATAGGGCTTTTTCTTTAGGCTTTGTAAACCTTTCCCTCCCGAAGAAACTAAGACGTTAAAGGTCTTATTACCCCTTCTCGTGGTTAATCCCTTAACGATTCCTTGCCTCGAAAAAGAGAAGAAGAGTATTGAAGCGACGGTGGAATTCCGAAAATGAGTGTAAAGCTGCTTCCACATTCGAAGGACTACAACGGCGATGCCTCCTAAGAAAGTCCAAGGAGTAGCTGCGGGAGGGTCATCTCCCGGTATCCATGTGGATATCTCATCCCAAACCCAGGTTTTTCCTTCTTAATTTATATCGGTTTTAATTCAATCATGCAAGACGAATTGTTAGGGATAAGATATATTTTGTCCTAGTTATTTACGACGAAAGAATTTAGTTTAATTGAACATGCAAAATAAATAAAGCATAAACATAGTTTTCCTTCAAATAGCATTAGTCATTGAAACGAATTATAAGCAAGATTTTTTTTTCTTAAACCCACTAAAGTAGTATATTTCGGCTAAGCCTAGAAGGTATAAAACTACATCTTGCACTATTAACCCCTATTCTTTTTACAACGAATCATCATGGAAGGTGCGAATCATGAAAGGTTTCTTACGATGCTTAAACTCTAGGAAGTTATCATTGCTAACTGCATAACTTAGCAAGGGAAAGATTGCTTATTTGGCATGAGGTTTGTTTCGCAAGGAAAAAGGAAGATTAATTGAATTTACCTAACCTCAAATCGATAAAGTTTAGGATTGAAAAATCAATTGACACGTAGATAACAAATCATGCGGAGGTGATCTCGATATTACCTTCTAAAGTTAACCAAATTAATATAGACTTAGAAATACCTATGTTGTGAAATATTCACTGGGAATGAATTCAAATCCAAGAAACGTTTATACCTTAAATACTTGTCCACATTCCCTGAGTGTAGAGTCAGTAAATTGTAAACATAAAAGAAACTAGGGTTTGTCCCTGAGTTTCTTAAAAGAAAATAATAAATCTAGGAAACCCTAGATCTGACAAACGTCAGCTTAAAGAAACTGAAACGGATTGTTTCATAACCCCATTATCGCATAGTACGATGTAGGACTTGCACGGCAAGTACAAAGTCATATGGTCTTGTGATTGATTCACAAGAAGAAAGATTGAATACCCTCAACAAGGATGGCGGATCCTTACACAAGTTATCTTGCAAGAGGATGTATTCTTCGATATCCTTCTAAGTAAGGAAGGTTAAAAACCGGAAACTAAAGTATCCAATGAACTTTAGGATTGACCAAGTCGGGTTAAATAGGGTACGCCCTAACCCAAAATATAAAGGATCTTGCCAAATTGCAAGACACCCCGGATCAAGTGCTAGATGCATTCAAAAGGAAAGATTCCTTCCTTAGCAGTTTTCCAACAACAAGATCGATTAATGGAAATGTTTGTGCTTGCTAGAGATTTTAGAGCATTGCTTGATTTATGAATTACAAGTTAAATGAATATCTATACTTCAAGTTGAAGGCCTGAAGGGAGAGGCAATTTCAGTTACCCCCGACTGCTTGCCTGACCCTAACCAAGGGGGTTGTTGACCGTGCCGGGAACGTGGACCGAACCCGCAGCGAGAGGTCTCTCCATTGAGCACTACTTGGAGCAGGAGGACGCTTGGGTGCCAGGGGGGGCTCTGGCCATAAATCCCTCGCCTTTCGGGTCCTGTGCAAGAGGCTAACGTGACTCAGGATTGGATCTTGAGGCCTGCATACTAGTCTACGGGTGGAAACTTGGAATAGTGATCTCTGTGGATTGCTGGATAGCCTTGGGGCGGTTTATGGACAAGCCTACGGGCGGAACTCCTTGTATTTCAAAGATAAATATGATGATATGTTAATAAAGAACTTGTCTGATATTGTTTTTCTATGTCACGTGATAAGATTACATGAAGGAACCATTACTTAACAGATTAATTAAAGAAGCTGGTTGTTACATGTCCAATTAATGTGTTAGATAATTACATAAATAAAACAAACTGAGGAAAGTGTGGAGGATGGGCCATGGGTCCGTCCTACGGTTGGGTGGTCCCGGTTGGCCTAGAACTTTTCTCAAATCTCGAAGAACAGCGAGATGATTGTCAAAGAACACGAACAACGGAAGAGTTGACCTAGAGTTATGTCTTAACCGATTTACGCTATTTTAGGGGAACGGAATGGGACTTTGCCTTATGGCAAAGAGGTTGAGATTTGCATCCCTCTCGTTTCCCATTCTCCTTGAACCAAGTGCAGCGTGAATCCGCTTCGGACTTGGCATTTCTGCGTAAACTAGTTCGCTTGGGTTTGACGCTAGTTGCTATTAGGAAAGGACCAATCAGGAAAACCCTAATTCCGATCGATCCTAAGTGGGAATGGCCAGAATACTTCCGCTACGTGGCAGACGTGGAAAGCCCTAGATCGCAAATCCCGTAACATTCCATAGGAGTGCCGGGTGGAGCTTTCTAGACATCCTTTCCGATGGATTGCTAAGACGTGTCCTGGATGATACTAGTGGACACGTTACAAGAAGCAACCTACGGTTGCATTATCTAGTACTAAGGCTGAGTATAGGGGTGTTACATTGGCAACATGTGAGATTGCAAGGATGTTCAAGCTTATGGCTGATTTGGACATACAGGTGGATGCTCCAGTGACCTTGTTATGCAACAATCTCAGTAGTGTAATCTTGGCAACGAATCCCGTATACCATGCCAGGACTAAACACATTGAGGTACATTACCACTTTATCAGAGGGATGGTTCTTGTAGGAGAGTAGATCTCATACATGTGAAGACTGATGAAAAGGTTGTAGATATCTTTACCAAGTCCTTAGGTAAAGATAAGTTCAGTGTTTTTAGACAGCTACTTGGTGTACAGATGATGCCTTGAGCTTGAGGGGGAGTAGTAAGACTTCAAGCTCAACTCTACTATCTTTAGGTTGTGTGTAACCGACACTTATCTCGTCCAGCTGTACCACATGCACACATTAAATAAGTCATTGACTTTAGACTTAGTCAATATCTAGTGTGAATGGTCTTACAAACCTTAGAGTGTTGTATTCACTTGAGTTATATGGATTTGGAGCCCCGAGAGGAACACCAAGGAAAAGGGAATTCTCTTGCAAGAAAATCTATCTTGTAACATCAACAAGCTTGTTTATCATGTTTCATATGATCACAATGAAGAAAAGAACACCAGGCACAACAAATCTTCATGCAGCATCATGTAGACCTCCCACGGATTTACTAGAATCAGCCATATTCTTCAATATCTTCATAAAATCCATCAATAGAACAAAGAAAGCAAAGGAATACACCATTTTTGAATGGAAATACATCACATAGTATTCATCTTCAATATCTTCATAGTCTTCTCTCTCAATCTCTCATATACAATCACTCTGTTTCAGTAGAATTGGCTATCTCTGACTCTCTCTCTCTCTCTCTCTCTATCAATAATACATCATATCCTCACTACAATCTCTCAAAAATCACTCTCAATAATCCTTCTTAGGTCGTGGATACCCCTCCCAAGAGGTATGTCTGATATGAAGAGTCACCAGAGCCACTACAGTGTCTTTTCATAGCTCACTGCTGTCACTTCACTCTAGTCTTCACTTGAGTCTTCAACAGCTACTTCTTCCACTTCTTCCAGCTCTTTTGCACTTGTATTCACCTCTTTCCAAGGCTATAAAACTTTCCCAAGCTACACTCTCATCCATCAGAACACATACAGAAGCATACAGAACAGTCACAGAACAGTACCAGAACAGCTACAGTACAGAACAGAACAGAGACAAAGGCTCTACAGAAGACCTACAGAAGGTTACAGAAGATCATCAAAACCACATAACTCATTCTCAAACCATTCCAAACTCTCACAAACCATTCAATAAGCTTTCTCAATATCTTAATCTTCATCAATCAATCAATACTCCATCCCTCCTTACAGAAGACAATCAGAACAAAACAGACCAAAACAGAGCAAAACAGAACAAAATAGAAGGTATACAGAACCAATCAGAACATATCAGAACATCACAGAACCACCAATAAACATTATGAACTTCCAAAACACAATCAATATCATCCAAAACACTCTCAAACCACTTCCAAATCAATCAATCATCTCATAAAATCAACCATTCAGCTCTCAAAAACAACAAAAATCAGCCAAAAAACAAGTCATTTCAACACTCAACATATCCCCACACTTAATAAGGAAGCGTCCTCGCGACCCAGGAAAAAAAAGAATACAAGTTCATTGAAAAGCGCAACTTTGATTCTCAATATCTTCTCAAAAAGAATCCATCCACCACGACGCCAACTTATAACCTGTATCTGATATAAAAATACAAAGAAAGGAAAACCCTTTATTCATTAACACCGCTTAGCAAACAAGAAAATCACAACAAATTTGTAAAGGATATAAGACTTTTCTTCTTCTTCATCAGCATCAACTTCAATTCTGCATCCACGACCCCATCACCACAAATCTCCAAAATGTAGCTCGCACACGAAATCCAATCCAATAGAAAACCACCACGTTCGTTTGACATAAATGAACTCACAACACAAACACTACACAACACAACCATCTGAATGACTCCTCCAAAAAGAGAGATTTTCATTAAAAAGCATCCACCATACATTGGAAAGGTATCAATGAAGATGATCCCTCTTAAAAGATTGATGTTATCGGAAACGATCCATAGACAAGGATTCATCTACAAAGTTTTTAGGAGGATTTTGAAAAAATTGGAGACAGCACATCCTTTCCAACAGGACCAAGTATCTGCTAGGCAAACAAATGGCATGAAAATACAAAATATCCAGATGTTGGGAATCAATGCTTACATTGACATTCATGCACAACTTTGGAATAGACTTGGAATCATTATGAGAGTGCCTATGCATATACGCCACGTACCAAGCAAAGTGAGCAGTTAATCTCACTGAAGGATCTCCAGACTGGGAATACTGCTGAGCAAAATGAACATAGTTCTGATAAGCTTGACTGGAAGCTGTCCATTCTCCTGGAATTACTGGCCAATTGATCTGAGGTCCTGTAAGGCAATCATCCGAACTCCATCCCCTTCTTCTAGAAATCTGATTATCAAACCCGTCACAGTCACTAACCAACTGAGGTGGTTGAGATATAGAAGTGTTAGGAGAGGGTAGTGGAATAAGAAAGAGTGGATGTAGGGAGGGATAGGAAAAATCATAAAAAGAAGAAAAGGTTAAAGAAGGAGTGGCAGAAATTTGGAGGGAATCACTAAGGAACGGTGTTAACTGATAAATAGGAAATATGGAGGGTACATGAATGGAGGGAGAAGGACAGGGCGGAGAAGGGGAAAATACCCTATCCTCAATAAAGGAACAGTATGTAAAAATGGGAATTTGAGGGAAAGATGAAGGTTGGAAAAGAAGGGGTAAAATAATTGTGGAATTAGATTGACAAAGGGAAAAATATATAGCATAGCGGTGAGCCATTTGTTGGTAATAGAGGAGGGTAGGAACAGAAGGTCCTAAGAGAGACCGTCTATGATAGGCATCAAAGAAGGTAGCATCAAATGGATTATGTTTGGAAAGATAGGCTAAGAGATCCATCCTCAGTTGATTAGTACTCTGGACAGAGGTAGGAGCTGTGTTTTGTCTTTGATTTAGGACCACCGAATCAATCATGGGATGCCACGAATTATCATGACAATCAGCCACTTTGGAGGAATAACCCTGGAACATGTCAGCTATGCGCAACTCCAAATGGTTGACATACAAAACAGCCTGTAAGACCACATCCCCCACATACCATGCCATATCCACCTCATCTGGAATTAACAAGTCTCCTCGTAGATACATATATGACATCAACATGGTATCCGGCGTGACAGAATCTTCAAACACCATTCTGACTACCTCTGTCAGCAACTCAGTAGACCAAGCCCCACTCCATCCATCCTCTGGAAGAGGTAAATCCATCGTGGAAAGCTTCATATAGAAGACCAACTTCTGTAAGTGGTAGTGGATAAAGAAAGAATGGTCTGGTGAAACATATTCCTGAAACTGCTCAAAGGTAGATCATAACAAGTCCATTCTGGACTGCAATCTTTCCACTTTATCTTGGAATAGAGGGCACAAAGTAGCCTGTCTCTGAAGAGCAGCCAAGTCCTGCTGTAAAAGAGAAGGAATCAAGGGAACATTAGGGCTTGGAGGAACAGAGCGGGACTTTGCAAGTTGATCTTGCAACTGCTTGATTTGGGAGGCTTGGTTTGCCACTGTGTCATTAGCAGTCTGTAAAGCTGAAAGTTTTTCATCTAAGATAGCTGGGAATTCCTGCGCTTCTCTGGACATCCTCTCCTTCTCCTCTGAAAGGCTAGTAACCTGTGATTGAGCCTCTAGTAACTGGATCTTCAAAGAAGAAATCTCATCGCTTTGGGTGGCAACCAGTTGGGTTTGTTGTTCCATTCGCTTAAACAAATCTGCTAGGGTATCCTTAGCAGATGCTAACTCAGATGTTGCCTTATGCAACTGGTCCTTAGACTGCATGAGTTCTTCATAAAAAGACGCGTACAGTTGTTGAACACAGGCTGTCACTGACAACTCAATGGAGCTCTGAATATCCTTACAGAGAAAAGGAATTGCATCTCCTGAAACTAGACTGTTCAGGGAGGGAACTGATATCTCCAATGATCCTTCTCGATGTGCTCGGAACAGGTTATTACAAGTGAGATACCCAGGGAGATCACTGCCAGAGGTAGCAGGGATGGGCACTGAAGGAAGTACTGAAGGAGCTTTATCCGCTACCTGCTTCAAGCGTTTGCGTTGTGTGACCAGGGGAGGCGGAGAATCATCATCCTCGATGTCAATGGGTTCTGACTCTTTTGAAGGTGGAGGAGGAGGTACGGGATCTGATGGAGGAGGTGGAAGCACAGTCTTCTGTAAACTTGAATAGGTCAAGAAGGCAGACAAATATGATCCATATGTGACATTGGTAACATTACCCCTAGTGACTTTAACGAAATGCTGATCCATTTTAGTAAGGAGGTAAGTGCTCCAATCAATAGCAACTCCTTTCAACACCATCCTGGAAGCTGTGAAAAGCTCTTTGGACAAATACTGGGATGGCGTTTTGGCAGGCATAAACCTGTCCTGGAGAAACTGATAGATCGTCTTCCATACGGGATCAGTGATCATAGAAAAGGAAACTCCTGAAGAGTTTATCACCTTCTTAACATCGAGGATTTCCCTTGTCTGCTTTTGCAACAACTTCAGAATCTCTTCATTAGAGAAAAGCTGACGAGTGGTAACAAAAGGTTCACCTTTGGAGGGAAGAGACAGAGCCTTCCCTAAGCCGCGAGGTGTCAAAGTCATAGAATTTCCCTGGACTAGTCCTGTCTTCTTGCTGTAAGAGGCCAGAAACTCATCACATAACGACGGATCCTCTGGAAGCAATGGAAAAGAAGTAGCCACAAAAGCAGCAAGGCCTGCCTTCGTGAGAGGCTCAAAAGTAAGTAGGGAAGAGTAATCCCTACTAACTAGTGGGACGTACTGGATAGGGGGAGGAGCATGAGAAGGCGCCATTCAGATGGTTACACACACACCACAAACACAGACAATCAAGGAGAATGCCTGCAAAGCAACAGACAAAAACCAAAGATAAGAGAACAACCAATAAAATGTGACTCGACCAACTAACCCCAAGCAAACCACATCCTAGAAAAAATTCGACATGACCTTGAGACATATGCGACCGAAAGCTTCATGCGATGCATCAGACAAACACCCTGAACCCCGTATCAGGCAAGAGAAGAAAAAACTACATACCGTACCCGTAATCGTAACAAAGACAGTAAACCAAAAAAATACCATATCCGACACATATCAAGACTACATCGGTGATAAACCAAGACTGGACTAGGAAAACAACTCTAATGACTGCGCATACCCATCCCACGAAACGGTTCATTAAAAAGGGAAATTAAGTGCAGTGAGGGGGAATTAATTTAATGAAGGGTTCATTTTAATAAATTATTAAGAAATGGGTGAATTTTTATTAGGTGATAAACCTTAGCAAGAAAATGGCGGTTCCTTATTATAAATTAAAGTACCAATTATTAGGTTAAAACGGTGATTTTATTCGAATCCCGGACTTCGATACCCGACTGGGTCTCTAAATGCAAATTCATTTATTACAAATTAAGGTGATGTGGTGTGCTTTTTTGCCAGCGCGTGCTCATGTGACGGCGGGTTCATTTTAATTAAAAATTAAAGTGCCTCTGTAGCGCACGTAGCGCGTGCTAAGTGAACGGCTGGTTAATTTTAATTAAAAAGTATGTGTGTGTAGCGCGAATGCGCGTGGAACTGTGGGTGAATTAAAGAGTTCATTTTAATAATTAAGGTGTGATTAAGGGGGAAATGAAAATAAATAAAGCACATAAAATAAATACCTGGAAGGGGTGTGTATGTAATGCAAAAATGCGCATGGAAGAGTCCCCCAAAAGAAGTGAATCCAGTAAAGGAAAAGTAAAGACCACTGACGAAACAACAAAGACAACACCTTAGTGGATGGGGTGATTTGTTTTTCGTTGGTTTTTGAATTTTTGTAATTTGTGATTATTTATGGTTGGTTGTTTTGTTTGTGAGGTTAGTATGTTTTGTGGATGTGTGTTATTGTTTTTTTATTTGTGTAGTTTGTTTGTTTGTTTTTGTTTTTTTTTAATAAATAAAAATAATAATAGGGAAATCAATATATACAACACATGAATATGGAGGAAATATCCACAATGGAGTCTATGCAAATAAAATAGAGAGTGTTAAGGGAAATTTCCGTTTGTTGGTTTGTGGGTTTGTTTGTGTGTTTGTTTGTTTGTTTTTTTTTTTAAACAATAGGGGTACCATGTATGGTAATTTTTGTAAAGTGAAAAATAAATGAAAAATGGTCAAGGGGGGTTGAGGGGAATTTTGTATAATTTTTTAGAAATTTTTTAGAATTTTTTACTATTTTTAAATGAATTTTCTACATTTGTTGGGAATTTGGGGGATAAATTAGGAAATATTTAATTTTCAAAAATTGTAGGATTGGAAATTTCCAGCGGAAAAATTTCCAAAAATTGGCAAAAAGTGAAGGGAATTTTTAGAAATTTTTCTGAATTTTTATGATGTGAAAATTAATTTATAAATGAATTAAATCATGTAAATCATGTTAATCTGATAAGTAAGTGAAAAGTAAGTCTGTTAAGTCTGGTTAGTCTGTGTAAGTCATGTTAATCTTACTAAGTCAAGTCAAGTTAGTCAGATGGAATTAGGTGAGTCTAGGTGAAGTTAGATAAGTCAGTTAAGGCAAGTTAGTAGAAACTAACCTAAAGGGGGTTAGTTAACCTAAGGTGCGTTAGGGTTAGGGTTAGGGTTAGGGTACTAACTAGGGGTAGTTAGAACTAACCTAACTAAGGTTAGTTATACCTAACCTAACTATGGTTAAGGGTAACTAACCTAACGAAGGTTAGTTAGGGGGTTAGGTTAAGTTAGTTAACCTAACTAATGTTAATTAGGGTAACTAATGTTAGGTTAGTTAGATGATTGTTAGGTTAGTGAAACTAACCTAGGTTAGGAAGGGAGGAAGAGGAGGAGGAAGAGGAGGAGGAGGGGAGGGTTGGTGGCGAAGGCGGTGGCTCTGGCGTTGGGCGCGGCGGCGCGATGGCAGCTCGGCGGCGGTGGCAACGCGGGAGGGCGGCGAGAACGTCGAGGACGAGGCGGGCGCAGAGGGCGAGGAGGGAGGGATTCGACGTGGGCGTCGTGAGGCAGCGGCAGGAGGCGCCAGAGGACACCGTGGCGACAGTGTCGACAGTGTGTGGCAGGGGCTGGCGGCAGGGAACACGAGGCGGGCAGGGAGGCAGGGCCGAAGGAGGTGGCGCCCAGCGCCCAGCAGGAGGGCGATGGCGACAACGGCAGACCACGGCGCAGGTGGCGGGGGCGCAGGCCTCTGTCGGGCGGAGAAGAAGGAGGGGGGGAGAAGGTGGAGGGGAAGAATGAGGAGGAGGAGGGGAAAAAGAGGAAGGAGATGGAGGGGAGGAGGAGCAGACGGGAGAAGGAGGGGACGCAGGGAAGAGAGAGGGAGGGGTAGTTGGAGGAGGGAAGGGGTCGGGGGAGGGGAGGGATAGGAAAGGACATGGGGGGGGGTGGAAAGGGTGGGAGGATATGGGCAGGGGCCCAGAGGGTGCCCAGAGGAAAGGGTAGAGGGATAGGGGAAGGGTAGGGTATAGGGTGCCCAAGGAAAGGGTAGGGGTGGGATAGGGGAGGGTAGGGTAGGGGGTGCCCAAGGAAAGGGTAGGGGTGGGAGTGCCCACGGGATGGGGGGTGCCCAAGGAAAGGGATGCGTACCCCCGTCCCGTGCACGTGCGCGGGACGGGGTAAAAAAATTTGCCGTGACAAAATTGAAATGGCGCGGGATGACGGTACGGGTCATGCGAACACGACCGGGGCGCGTGGAGACGCGTAAAAGCGAAAAAAGGCGCGTTCACGCGCAAGACGGACGCGCGAATACACGTAAAAATAAAGAAAAATTAATAACTCCCAATCCGGACGTCAAAACGAAATATCGTAAAAATAAAAGTTGGGAAGGACGATAGGGGGAAAACAAGAAAAATATGCGACGGAGGTTCCGGGGGGGGGGGAAAGGGCGGTCACATGCAAAAAACCCAAAAAACGAACCAAAAACGCAATTAAAAATTAATATCGAAAAATCCGTGCATCGGAATGAGGTGCAAAAAAAAGGAAAACTGTGCGGAAAGATATGCCCGACAATCCTATCACATCAAAACATAATTCTGACTGAGATAAGATGCGTTCGTATGGAAAAAACCCAAAAAACAGACCCAAAAATGGAATCGGAAATTAATATCGGACGGACCGTACACCGGAATGACATGCAGTAAGAAGGAAAAATGTCCATATGAAGGAGTGACACAGGGTTATCACGTTAAACCGCAGTTCCGGTGGAAGTAGGAGGGGTTCACATGTGAAAAACTCCAAAAAGACACCCGAAAACTCATTTAAAAATTAATAAGTAAAAATCCGGAAGTCGAAAGAGGGGGAAGGAAAAAGGAAAAAGGTGGGGGAAGACACAAGGGACACGGTTGTCAAACCAAATTGAAATTTCGATGCAAACAGGGCAGGTTCTCACGGAAAAATGTCAAAAAGACGCACGAAAAAGTCGTAAAAAACCAGAAAATTAATAATGGACAAATCGTGTATCAGAATGACACGGAATAAAAAGGAAAAATGTCAGGGGAAAAGTGGTTGTCAGGGCCATGATGGCAGATCACGGTTCCGAAGCAAGAAAAGCACGTTCACATGGAAAACCGACTAATTTGCGCAAAATGCTTCAAAAATTAATAACTCAAAAACCGTGCACCGGAACAGGGGTAGGTAAAAAGGAAAAATGGTCCGTTCAAAGGAAGAAACAGGGCTATAAGGTTGGATTTGGACTTTGGTGAACGTAGGGTGCATTCACATGGCAGGACCTCAAAATCAGGGAATGAAGGAAAACTGCAAGGGAACAGCCCCAAGGGTGGGTGGAACATAACCGGGTGGGTGGGAAGGGACCCTTGCAGGGTAACAGCAAGGCATGGCAGACATGCATGAGCAGATTAAGGCATATGCAGAAGGGTATGCAATGTAGACGCGCAGGGACGCGTCCCCACACTTAAGACCTTAACGGATAGGGTTAACCGAGCAACAGGGACCTAGGACCACGCCACAGACCATCCACTAACGTCCCCACACTTAAAACATGACCGTCACTGAGAAACCAAAGTGGGAGGGTTAGAAAAACTTGGCCCATTTTGTCAAGAAGCAAGGTTGAGTGTCGATGGCACGTCTAGTGTTGTTGTTGACTGCAGGAGGTACCAAGGCATCTTTACAGCACACGTCCGTCATGGCAGGGACCATGTGGCAGCACCCAGGGAGGTAGCTGATGGAAGGAATCGCAGGAAATTTATCGATGACGAGGGATATTACACTCCTCTCACAATCACTCAAATGAAATGAAAGAACTGTCACTCGCCCCATGACTAATATCACTCGAGGAATAAGGATTGAAACCCATATCTCATACCCGGTTGAGGAATCGACAAGGGGGGAATGGTGCAGAAGGAGTATGCCAAGGTGCACAGTTGATGGTGCATTAGTGCGTCGAACCCGTATAAGTGCAAGGAGGAAGGCAAGGGAGCCTTATAGTGCAGTGTACAGAACATGGTGATGTGTCTTGAGATGATGGCAAAGACCCATCCCGTGGGTGCATAGGGAAACGGGAACATACCTTACTCCAAGTGTCGTAACGTCCCTCAATCTCACCTCTCGGTAATTGATTGAAGAAACTCTAGTCACACTCATCCCACCCTCTGTCTCACGCTCTGTTGATAGATACAGGAGGGCAGCCTTTTCCTGAAACCCATTGATGTAATCCTCACGGTCACTTGTACAAAGGTTGTATGCCTTGTGCGCATTTGATGGTGCAATGGTGCATCCCTCCCTGTGCCGGCATACGGTGCGAGAAGGAAGGCTAGGGAGCCTTATAGTGCAGTGCACAGAAACAAATTGTGCTTTGTGCATTGAGAGGCCCATCCCGTGCGTGCAACACTTCATTCACACTTCTCACCTCTCATTTAATTTGAAGGGAAAAGGCTAGTCTCTCGCCCCACCCTCTATCTCACGCTCTGTTGATAGTTACAGAGGGCAACCCATACTCACCTCCCCATCCGGTTAGGATGAAAGCTCACATCACTCGATTGTTTATCGATGAAGATCGCGTCATCAGTTGTTGAAGAGGCATACCCAGGGAGGTAGCCATCAAATCGAACGTTGTATTGGACAGGAACATGTCATCTCCTAGAGGACAGGTAGTCACTTCTCAGAGAAACCCAGGACAAAGCGTACCAAGGGAGGCAGCTTCGAAATTGAATCCTGGGAATATCAATTAATGAATCCACTTTCTGGACTGCTGGGTGTTACCACCTTTTCCACAGCCAGCTTCCCGCCCAAGGGTGTTTACCACCTTTTCCTGGAACGGGGCCTGCTATGACAGGGAATTGCTTCCTTTTCTCTCATATCAGATTTGTTTGTTTTGTTTTTTTTTTCTCTCTCTTTTTCTTTTTCTTGTTTTTCCCTATTCCCGAGGGTGTTTCCACCGTTTCTCGAAGAATAGGTTGGCATGACAGGGACCTAAGTCCTTTTCTCCCATGACCGATATGTATAGTTTTCTCTTTTTTTTTTCTTTTCTTTTCTTTTCTTTTCTTTCTCTTCGAATTAAGCAAGGGAACAATGGAAATACCATGTATCAGAACCAACCTCGCCATTGTCGCTGGTGGAAAATAGAGGATAAGAGATCAAGGCTGGAAGGGAGATTTGAGGGGACAGAGGGTTGCATCCACCTTATCAGGAGTGGCTGAAGAACAGCTATCAAAAGTAGCATCAGAAGAAGTACAGTGCCGCGCCAATGAGGGAAAAGATCAAGTGACCGTAATTGTCAAGATCCCCAAGGAGGGAAGTACTTCTTCAGGCGATATCCATTAATTAGAAAGGGATTATCACAGGCATCAACGGTCTGCACTTGGACAGAGCCATTAGGGTTGACTGCAAGTACCTTATAAGGGCCCATCCACCGCTGTTGGAGCTTGCCAGGAAACTTGCCAAATCGTGAATCATAGGCTAGGACCAAATCACCTTCTTTGAACTCCTTATGCTTGATAAAGCTATCATGGTAAGCCTTGCGTCGAGCTTGCGTGGCTTCCATGCACTGTAGAGCCATCCTACGAATTTCGTCCAGACATTCCAGGTGCAGGAGACGGCGTTGCAGTGAATCATCGTCCCCCAAACGCTCTTTGATAGCCACTCTCAAAGAGGGTAATTCCAATTCAACAGGGAAAACAGGTTCTGTACCATACACCAGCTGAAAGGGTGTCTGTCCTGTTGCTGCTTTATGGGAGGTTCTGTACGCCCAGAGGGCCTCTATAAGTCGATCATCCCAATCACGACGATGTGCAGCAATTGTTCTTGTCAAAATCGAGCAGAGGATGCGATTGGTGACTTCGACTTGGCCGTTGGCTCTGGGGTAATAAGGAGTGGACTTGCGATGGCGGATCTTATACAACTCTGTCAACTCCTCCATGACTTTGTTAAGGAAATGAGTGCCTCTGTCACTTACCAGCTCTAAAGGACTGCCAAAACGGGTGATGATATTCTCGTACATGAACAGGGCCATGCTGTTACCATCGTCCCGCTTGAGCGCTTTAGCTTCACACCACTTTGTAACATAATCCGTACATACGAGGATGTATCGGTTCTGTTTCCTTCTGGTAGGAGGATCGATCGGACCTACGAAGTCAATGCCCCACTTCTCAAACGGCTTCAGGGGAAGGATAGGTTGCAATGGCATGGCACTTGTCTTCGTGGGTTTTCCCATTCTTTGACAAGCATCACATCTTTTACAGTAATCATAGGCATCTTTGTGAATTGTAGGCCACCAATATCCTACTAGCAGAGCCTTCCTGGCTGTAGCTTCTCCTGCAAAGTGACCTCCACATGGCTCGTCATGGCAAGCCTTTAGAACAATCCCAATCTCATTTCCTGCAATACATCTTCTGAGCACTTCATCTTTGCCTTTCTTATACAGTGCACCGCCTAGCAGGGTGTAGGGGGCTGATTCTAGCATAAGCTTCTTCCTCTCCCGACTAGAAATGCCAGGAGGATACTGTTGGGTTGCCAACAGATTGGCAATGTCTGCATACCAGGGAGTTACAGTTTCCACCAAGAATAGGGAAGCATCAGGGAGGTCTGGATCATCCTGCTCCTCATCTGCAGTTTGTGGGATACGCGACAGATGATCAGCCAAAACATGGGAACGACCAGGCTTAGTAATCACCTCAAAGTCAAAATCCTAGAATAAAAGGAGCCATCTCATCATTCGTCCTTTCACATCTGCTTTGTTCATCAAGAAGGAAAGGGCCTCATGATCCACATAAAATTTAAAGTGGGTGGATAGGAGGTAATGGCGAAACTTTTCCAGGGCAAACACCATTGCCAAGCACTCCAGCTCTGTCACTGTATAGTTCCGTTCCCTATCAGTGACTTTTCGGCTTGTGTAATAGATCGGTTGATCCAACTTCGAGGAGCCCTTCTGGCAGAGGACAACACCTAAACCTTCAATTGATGCATCAGTTTGTACATGGAACTCTTTCATCCAATCAGGAGGTTGCAGAATGGGTGCCTCTATCAGACACTACTTCAGAGCGTGAAAGGCTTTGTCACATTCTTCCGTCCAAGTAAACTCTGCATCTTTCCTCAGAAGCTTATGCAAGGAGGTTGCCTTTGTTGTAAAATGGGCTATGAACCCTCTGTAGTAACCCACATGGCCTAGGAATCCCCTCAACTGTTTGAGGTTGGTGGGTGCTGTCAGAGCTGCGATCTTTTCGATCTTTGCAAGGTCTATTGATATCCTTGTGCAGAGACAATGTGGCCCAACAGAACTCCAGAAGAGACCCCAAAGATGCATTTGTCGGGGTTGAGGGAAATCCCATACTCCCGGCATCGGTCAAAGCATTGTTCCAGGTGTTCCCAGTGTTCACGGATCAAACTATAGACACAGAAGTCATCCAAATATACCTCAATAAAGTCGTGCAGATGATTCTGAAATGCGGCTATCATGACTCGTTGGAAAGTAGCAGGGTCATTGCAGAGCCCAAATGGCATCACTCGATAAGCGTAGCTCCCCCATTCTGTGGTGAAGGTTGTTTTGGATTGGTCTTCTTCTGCAATTTGGACTTGGTTGTATCCGCTGAATCTATCCAGAAGGGAATAAAGCTCATGTCCTGCCATTGTGTCCAACAGTTGGTCTGTGAAAGGGATAGGAAAGTGATCCTTCTTCGTCTTGAAATTAAGCTTTCGGAAATCCACACATATTCGCAATTTGCCATTCTTCTTGGGTACAACCACGATGGGTGAAACCCATTCACTATTTGCCACTGGATAGATGAACTCGGCTTCCAGAAGCTTCAGCAGCTCCGCTTTCACCAATGTGGAATAATTTGGGTTCATTCGCCTCTATCGTTGCCGTACTGGCTTGGCATCAGGCTCCCAGTCAATATGATGTTGACGTATTGTGGGATCAATCCTCTTTAGGTCTTTGTAAGACCATGCAAATATGTCCAAATTCTCTTTCAGCAAGTTGTACAAGGTTGATAACTCCTCTTCTGGGAGGCTGCTACCCACCTTCAAGTGGCGTTCAGTGCCTTCTGCATCCACAAAGGTTAACTGCCTTTCACCTTCTACTTCACGGATGAAGGTCCCACGGACTGCTTCTGGATACAGATCCGACTCCTTCAAGGGAGTGGTATCCTCTTCTGATGTCCCACTAGAACCAACTTCTTCTTTTGGTGGAGACTTAGGTTGCTCCTTAAGATGCTGGAATGGGATTAGAGCCGTCTCGGGTTTGGTTTCAAGATTAATTACCTCTTGACTTGAAGACTCCTCTTCTGAAGATGACCCATCCAGGAACGTCACATAACAGGGACTCTCTGATGCCTGTTGGGTTGGTGGGATTGGTGCTTGTTGGCACGGTGCATCATCATCATCTTTCTTTGGCAAGGATGGGTGAGGATGGCATGAGCCACTATTGAAAGACGGCTTGTTCTTCTTTACCCACGTCTTATAAGAATTTTGCATATAAGAAGATCCATTTACCAAACCAAATGGTACCATTGCCATTCTGTCCCATAGCATGAGCTCGTCTGTTTCTGATGCTTCTGGAACTTCTTCTTCAAATGTATCCTCTTCAGGTGGGATAGATTCTTCTAGCTCACTTTCATAACCTTCTTCGTCCATATCATATCCATCCTCTTCTGTCTCTGTCTCTGTCTCTGTCTCTGCTTCTATTTCTGCTTCTGCTTCTGTCTCTGCTTCTGTCTCTGTCTCTGTCTCTGTAGGAGCTCTGTAACAGAAGAACAAATTCTCTGTTTCCTCTCCTACCTCTGTCTCTGGCTCTGCTATGGCTATGTAACAGGGAGAGCAGTACATCCATGCTTCTATCTCACTATCAGAAGTGATTTCAGAAGTCATTCCCGGTTCAGGCAGGAAGTATTCACCCATTGATAATGGCTTTGCATCTTTTGGAAGTCGGCTTACAGTATCCACTGTTAAGGAATGTGCCACTGTTTTCTTGGGAAGGATCTGTTTGACAGCATCTTCGTCTACTGATGTTCCATCTGTAGCCTCATTAGGGGAATCAGAAGATAATTCCAAGGAGGTGGATCCATGTCCTTTTTGAGAACCATACAGTTTCAGCACCACTTTGTTGGGCCCTCTACCCAAGGTCAAAGTTCCTTTGAACCAATCCGTCCTTGCTCGGGCTTCAAAAAGCCATGGTCTGCCCAGTAATAGAGGATAGGATGTACCATAAGAGTTTGGCTTCATCACCAGATAGGTTAGCCAATAATCTTTTCCAGCCACTGTAGTCTTCACATATGGGAGAATGCCCAAAGGCTTGATTCTACTCTGATCCGCCAGTCTGATGAGCCATTGGGTGGGTTGCACACCTTGTAGGCCTAGATCCTTCATTGTCACATCCGTCATAATGTTCACTGATGAACCTCCATCAATCAGTGCATTTGCAATGAAGCAGCCTTCTATCCACACGCCAGTCTCTGGAGTACCCGGATCTAGGAAAGCATTAGCCACATCCACTTCTTTTACAGGCTCTGGAGCCTTGTTGGACTTTGTTGCTGTTGAGGGAGCAATCCCTAAGCCACGTCTTCTTGTTAGTATACTTTTGAACCTTTTCCGGCAACTAGGGGACAACATCAATAATTGTCGGAATGTGAGGTTTGGTTTAAAGGTATCTAGATCTCTGACCAGATCGTATTCCTTAATAGGATCCACTGGCTTCTCTAAGTGATTAGGGAATGGGGCAACACCCATTTTCATTTTCCCTCTTTCTTCCAACAGAGGAATTACAGGAACTTCTTCTGCCACTTGTGGCACTTCCTCCTCTTCTGTCTCCTGGACCTCTGGTCCTGTCTCTGTAACTGTCTCTGTAACTCTCTGTGGCACTGTAGTGCTCTGTACGGCACTGTTAGGCTCTGTTCTGTTCTGTTCTTCTAGTGGAAGATTGAACTTCACTGTTCTGGTAGGAGGATTATTTTCTTTTTGGATAGGTGGTTCCTTCTGCTTTGCACGCGTGATGGCAGCAACTTCCAATTCCACTAAATTGGAAGTAGGCTCTTGGGCCTTGGCCGAACTATCAGTAGCACTGTTTTTCACTAGGGCTGGGCTTGGACAGTCTTTTGCAGTGTGGCCTTCTCCTTTGCATCGACTGCATAAGGGCTTGTAATCCACTGACCTTCGAGGATTTGGACAATTTGGTGAAATGTGTCCCTTTTCTCCGCATCTGTAACACTCCACTTCTGATCTGTGACCACCGCCAGACTGTCTTCCTCTGTAACTTTGAGAGGGAAATCTTCTGGGTCCAAATTTAGGACCAAACTCTCTAGGCTTGGGTCCAATATCTTGTGTTGTCATTTTGGATTCCAACAAGTTGAATCTTGCGTCTTCTTCCTTCCTTCTCCTATCATGCATCTCCTTCAGAGAGCAAATGTCCTCTGTATGGTTCTTCCGCAAACAGTAGGAACAGAAGGCCCGAGGAATAGTTGGTTTTCGTGTACATTCAGTGGCTAAATGGCCTGCTTGATGACACTTACCACACCAAGTATTTGACCGCATCACATCTCTTCCTGCTCCTGCAACGTTGGATATGCTCGGGGTGTTCACTTTCAACGTCTATAGCTGCTCTGTAATCACATCCATCAACTCCTTTTTGATGTTTGCAACTGAGTTAGATAAGTAGTCCTTCAAGCTTTCTCCTCCGGACGTACTGGCAGGAGGGTTTTGAGGAGTCTCTGTAATCACTTCATAAACGGGTTGGGCTGGTACAGAGGGGTCTTTGTTCTGGTTCTGATTCAGAGCTCTTGTTTGAACTGTTGGATGTTGGCTCTAGTTGGTAGAATTCCACTGTTGCTGCTGATTTGGTAGTGAGGAAATTGGTTGGGACCATTGTTGTTGTGGTTGAACTACCATTTGAGGCATGGATTGTGGCCACTGTGGATTTGGTGCACTGTACTGTGATATCGGGGGCATCTGTTGGTAGGGGTAGGGAACAGTCCCTGGAACTGCATTTGGTGGGTACATCATTCCTGGCATCAGGGGAGGTAGGACTCCTCTTCCTGAATTCATCGCTAATCTAGCTTCCACTTCATCGTACAGTCTTGCACCTTCTGTTGCAGCTTGTAGTGTGGCTGGTCTTTGCAGCTCCACAAACTTACGGACTTCTGGTTGTAATCCTCTGAGAAACACCCCCTTCTGAATGCCATCATCTAGATTATGGTTAGTCCATCTCTTCAGGATGGATTCCATTCGTGAGACATAAGCTTCTACTCTTTCTCCAGAGGATTGACTTAGGTTCATAAATTCCTCCCTCATCCGCTCTTCAAAACCTTCACGCCTGAATTTAGCGAGGAAGGCCAACTTCAGGTCGTCCCATGTGCCAAAAGTTCCTGCTGCTTGTCTCTCATACCATTGAAACGCCGCGCCCTTGAAAGTGGCGGAGAAAATTGCTAACCAATGCTCAGAGGTTCTGGCATTGTTAGCCACACACGCTACCATAAACTCTACTACATGAAGATCGGGGTCTTCATTGTACTCTCCCTTAAAAACTGGCAATGGGACTACATTCGCTGGCCTGTCATCAATATTTCCAGGACGGATCTGGCTTGGAAGTGGACCTCCAGCAGGAGGAAGGGCTTGATGTGCCATTGGGACTTCTGTAAAGAGTTCCGCAAGGGCGTCAAAGGCAGCTTCTGCTGCGAGCTCGCTCTTGGCTTTGATTTTTGCTTTCTCTCTTCTCACGTACCTCTGGACTCGTTCTAACGCTTGCCTTTTTATTGCGTCATTCATCAGGGGGTTGGTTCCACTATGTTGTTAGTGCTCCACAGAGGGTTAACAGAAGGCTTCAGTCTCTGGAGGACTCTCTTGCCAACATTTCTTCTACTTCTTTCTTTTCAATGTCCCTGAATTCTGCTTTCATTCCACTACACAGAGGAAGGTATTCGGTTCTGAAGGTGTCAAAATGCATACATCTGAGCATTGTGGTGGTGCCATCATCATAGTAATGCCAGCTTCTGATGGTTTTAACAGTGTATGTTGTGAAAAACACTCTATCTACCAACTTCCAGTGGGTTGCTAATTGAACAAATAGGAGATTATCAGTACACCAAGCATCCCATGTATCTTGTTGTTGAGCATCCACAAACAAATTCCAACTCTTTTCCTTCTTGTCTTTGTGAACCTCTACAGACCAAGACTCCTGAAGCTTCTTCACAATCTCCCACTTGATGTTGTCTGGAAACTTTTCAATGAATGCCAAATCTTTCATGGATGGTCATTCTCTCTGTTTCTGCTCTTCAGTTTGTTCCCAAACAGTTTGCTACCAAGATGCAAGTTTCTGCTGCTTCAATAGGAAGAGGAAACTGTCCACCACATAAAGCATGCATCATAATGGTGATGTGTTTCCGCCATTGTGGGATGAACTTCTTGTGGAAAGTGGCTTTGATTATGAGGAATTCCAACTCTTCAGTGGAAGAAGGAACTTTACAAATATCCATTGAATTCTTCTCTTCTTGGCAATGCCATTTCCTTCATTTTTAGCCTCTTTTGGTGCTTGTTGTTGGCAAGTTCCCCGGCTGCGCACCAAAAACATGGAGCCCCGAGAGGAACACCAAGGAAAAGGGAATTATCTTGCAAGAAAATCTATCTTGTAACATCAACAAGCTTTTTTATCATGTTTCATATGATCACAATGAAGAAAAGAACACCAGGCACAACAAATCTTCATGCAGCATCATGTAGACCTCCCATGGATTTACTAGAATCAGCCATATTCTTCAATATCTTCATAAAATCCATCAATAGAACAAAGAAAGCAAAGGAATACACCATTTTTGAATGGAAATACATCACATAGTATTCATCTTCAATATCTTCATAGTCTTCTCTCTCAATCTCTCATATACAATCACTCTGTTTCAGTAGAATTGGCTATCTCTGACTCTCTCTCTCTCTCTCTCTCTATCAATAATACATCATATCCTCACTACAATCTCTCAAAAATCACTCTCAATAATCCTTCTTAGGTCGTGGATACCCCTCCCAAGAGGTATGTCTGATATGAAGAGTCACCAGAGCCACTACAGTGTCTTTTCATAGCTCACTGCTGTCACTTCACTCTAGTCTTCACTTGAGTCTTCAACAGCTACTTCTTCCACTTCTTCCAGCTCTTTTGCACTTGTATTCACCTCTTTCCAAGGCTATAAAACTTTCCCAAGCTACACTCTCATCCATCAGAACACATACAGAAGCATACAGAACAGTCACAGAACAGTACCAGAACAGCTACAGTACAGAACAGAACAGAGACAGAGGCTCTACAGAAGACCTACAGAAGGTTACAGAAGATCATCAAAACCACATAACTCATTATCAAACCATTCCAAACTCTCACAAACCATTCAATAAGCTTTCTCAATATCTCAATCTTCATCAATCAATCAATACTCCATCCCTCCTTACAGAAGACAATCAGAACAAAACAGACCAAAACAGAGCAAAACAGAACAAAACAGAAGGTATACAGAACCAATCAGAACCTATCAGAACATCACAGAACCACCAATAAACATCATGAACTTCCAAAACACAATCAATATCATCCAAAACACTCTCAAACCACTTCCAAATCAATCAATCATCTCATAAAATCAACCTTTCAGCTCTCAAAAACAACAAAAATCAGCCAAAAAACAAGTCATTTCAACACTCAACAGGATTATGGAGTAAGAAGAAAATGAGTGAGAGCATACGACTCCTCTCTATTGCTCCAACCCTTCTCTCTGTCTGTCTCTTAACACATTCTTCATGCAACATATGATGAATATTGTTACAAGAAAGAGGATACATGATTATATATGGTATGTTGATTTGGGTGCATCTAATTGTATGACCAGCTATGCTAAATCATTTGGAGAGATTTAGGATATACAAAGCTTAAGATATGTAGAGACAAGTAATGATTCATATTACATGTATACTAAAGGCAAATGTATGGTTGTAGAAATTGAAATATGGCACACAAACATATTGGACATGCAAATCTACAAAGATTAAAATTAATGTAGTCCAAAGGTTGGTTGAAAGTTTGCATACATTCAAAGTTACAGAATTAAAGAAAATATGTGAAGCTTTTCAATTGGAAAGTAGGCAATGCAACTATTTTTCTAATATCCAATAAAGGAGAATAGAGTAGATATCTTTCCCAAAACTCTTGCAAATAATTTGGTTTGAAAACATCTTTAGAGGTTTTTCATTGGGACGAGGATGCAGTTCACTTGTGGGTGGACATTGATGGGGGGTGTTAGATATGCTCAGTACCCCACCCTCATCAATTGCTACTAATGATCAATGGTTCTCCAAGTTCTAATTGCCCCATAATGAGGAGAAGCCATGTGTGAGCTCAAATATTGGTTGGATCCTAACATGTATGTTAGATGAGGTCTATGTATCTGGATGGCAAAAAGGTGACATTTTTGGAGATTCCAGCCTTTGGATTAGATAGAGTAGATATGTCAATAGCAACTCAAGGCATAATGCATTGACTTATATGGTGCAAGAGTTATAAAGGACCAACTCTATCACGGGCCACAAAAGCTACCCCTTTCCTAGGGGGATGTTAGGGGGGCCATTAGCCCACCCGACATAGGTTTGGGGGTAATGCCACTAGCTTGATAGTAAAGGAAATATTCCCTTGTTAATTAAGAAAAGTTCATAATATGGTCGAACACATTGTATCGTGAGCGGAGATCAAGAATAAATCCCTCACACAAGCCAAGTTACACAAGAAAAAGAAGCACTAGTACATATTGTGGTTTGATGTTATATCTCACAAAATGTGAATTCTAGCCAAAAAAACCCTTATCTCAAACCCAACACATGAGGAAAACTTCAAAATTATGTCTCTTTAGCTCACAGAGAACATCAACACTTCTAAGGAAGCCAAATTATTTTTCTTACACAAGAAATACTTCAAATCTCAATAAAAACCTTTGACAACCACTAAATTGTTGAAGAAATGCTGGCACATCATGATATTCACCATTGACTATCTTGTGTAGATCTAGCTTCACACTGTTTTTGAGAAAGAAAGCCACCAAATATTGCAAATACTACAACTACAACCTGCATGATCAATATATGGACATGAGGGGGCTGCCAACTTTAGTTTTTGAGTTTCCCTTAAATTGCAATATGTTTCTACCAATATTAGTGATTTAAAATGTCAATGAACAAGGATTGTGATAATAACTGATCAATTGTAATATGAAAGAAACAGTCACCTTTTGAATTTGTACAACCATCTCACAGCAATATGTAAGAATTCAACATACAATTAAAAGTTCTTGTTGATATTTCTAGTCCTCTTCATCAACTTCCAAGCCCTTGTAATGGCCTGATATCCAAAAGTATAGCAAGAAGAATACCTTCTGTTTAATACACTCCCAACATCTAGTTTTTAGGTTTTATTGTTTTTCTACATGAAAAAATGACATGAAACACCTTCTTAAACTGGTGTGCGATTGCAAAACCTAAACAATAGGGAGAAAGGGGTTGTGAAAAGTTAAGTATCGATTGAATTATGATTTTCATGCATATCATGACATATAGGACTTGCTACATTTATGTTTAAAGGGACCATAGCATGGATTAGTCCGATATTATTTCTTAGCAATGATGCACTTCGTTAGAAAGAGACTCATTGAAAGATTTTTTTTAGATGACATGTTGACTGATTTGTGGTTAATTTATTTGAGCACTATATGGCATTACACCTTGCATATGCATTTTTATATATGATATCAAAAAGAGGAAGTCTCCTGGATGCATTGTTGGTTGTTAAAACTATTGACAAACAATAAGAGAGTGTGTGAGGATCCCAAAGCTATAGGATAGTATGCTTTTCTTTGGGAACTCTTATAATGTGAGAAAATAAAATGATCTCCTAGAACACTTTATCAAAAGAGAGGACAATGTTCCAATTGTGTTTTAATTTGAAATGGCCCATCCTGGGCCAATCCTTGGGGTGTAGGAGAGCCATAGGAGGCACAAAGATCGGCTACAGAGTGCTCTGTATGTGTATGCAATGAGATGTTAGTCACCTATATGTGTGAGATACTCTCTCTATTAGAGTTGGGAATGGAAAATTTTGTTGGAGTGTAAATCGATACAAATCCATAATTTAGCTTGATTAATATATAGCCTCTAGACACTTCTAGTTGTGAGATTGTGAGGGTGGTTTGATGAGTATAGGATGCCCCATTAGAGCCCTAGAGCTAGAGTTAGTTTGGTCATGGCAGCTACCTTATGGGTGGGATCTACTTAGGCAGGAGAATTAATCATATATGCCACCTTGAATTTCCTAAGGAAGACATCTAGGTCCTTGGTTGGTTCTGATAAGCCAACAAAATTCAAAGATGGAACTCATGTCTAGGCAACCATATAAGTGTAGATTGGAATACCACAAGGAAGAATGGGTAAAAACATGATGGATTTAGCTAACACAAAGGGCTGCCCTACTAGCTTTAGAGCCATCAAAGGAGAAATTGATAGACTAGGAAGTATATCCCAAGATCTAGAAATAGAGTGAGAGGATGTCAGTGAGGTTGTAGTGTGGATTACTCCGTCGAGAAGTCATTATTGTTGAGGAATGAAGTATCCTCAAGACATGGATCTCCACACCATTGCTCACACGCAAACCGCCATGAAAACATATGTTGGATGTTTTGTGGTGAACATTGAGATTTAGTGCATATGAAAACCTACATACATGGGAAATATCAACATGGTTTCCATGTGTAATTGGGTCCAAGTTTTGGTTGTGATTGCCACATGCAAGAAAATTGCACGAACTTTGTGGAACAATAGAGTCTTAGCATGCTCAGACCCAACACAATGATGCTACCATTATAGGTATGATAATTGTAGCATATCCAAAGTAAGACCACCAAGTATATCTCCATGATAGTACTTAATGATAGAAAAGGATGCTCATATATTACAATAATATGTTATAGCATTCAACAATAGACATCAAAGCATGGGGTATATTCCAAATAATAACCACTCACATAGACACATGACAATAGACTAGACAATTGTGGTTACCATCAAAACAATACAATGAATGAACAAATGTGAGGTAATCTTAGAGCATGGGAAAGCTCCAAAACTAAACCAAGAGCAAGGGAAGAGAAGAAAGGGAAAAAAAAGAAATACAACACTTCTTCACTATTCCTATAGATTCTAGTACTTGCACTGTCACAAAGTCCAAATGTCATAATCTGTGGCTAATCTAGTAACTTCTATTAGCACTATTGCCATCAACATTGATTGCCTCTTTTAGGCACAAATCTATGAATGCTACTTTTGGGCTACCACTTGGGATAGTCCTACACGTGTACCTGAAAATGGCTAGTGGGATACACTTGAAATGGTAGAGAACATAATGAAGATTTAGAATAGGAGATTCACCAAAGCTCTAATAGAAATTACTCGGCCAATTGAGGAGGACACAATGGAAGGGCTTTTTAAGATAATGTAGCACACCAACTTAAGGAAGAAGGGCTCATTGAGGAGTAACTAACGAGACTAGGATTCATGATTCCAAAGGAGCCTCCATTGTCACCACCCCCAATTGACATACAGGATTGGGATGTGGTGGAGGATCTGTGATTCCATCTTGAGCAAACAAATAGTGATCAATTTCTTGATCAATCTACTTCTTCAAATACACCTAAGGATCCAAAACAACAATGGAAAAAGCAGTTAGATGAAGTTGGTCTGAAATTCAAGGTAACGTCAACACCAAATGTATCATTCTTGAAAGAACCAAAGGTTTTCGTCATCTGATGGAAAAAAGGAGATTAAAGAACTAGAGAGAAGAGAGCCACTAGGTGTACCAGTGACCTTCACCTTCACCATGACACAAAAGCTAAAGTTATTAGTTCCAATCAACATTATCAACTAAGTCATTGAGGTGGGTGAGATAGTGGAAAAGTAATGGATTGAATAGAAAATCCAAAACCTTGATTTAAGGCACTAGAAGGAAGGCTACTAGTAGAACAAGACATTGGAAACATCCAAGAATGGGCGAGGGATTGCGACACAATGAGGTTGGAGGAAGACTACTACTAGCAAAACAAGACATTGGAAAAATCCAAGAATGTGTGAGGGTTTGAGACACAATTAGCTTGGAGGAGGGCTACTATAGCAGAACAAGACATTGGAAACATCCAAGAATATGTGAGGGCTTGAGACACAATCATCTTGGAGAAAGCCCATCCTTGAAGCTAGAAATGAAGCCTAAATGGCTTTCTGTGGTGGATGTATTTCTATCGAGAGAGGAAAACCCACCTAGTTACTCTAACCATGGAGGCATGGAGTTGACTTCAACCATGATCTTCATGGAAAATGTGACTACCCTTTTATCTTCAACATCAATATCAAAGATCTTGAAGACAGCTTTAGGTCCTAGGAGTAAGATCTAGTCTCTTTCTTTTGCAAGTTCATGGACATCTTCCAAAATTGTCTCGACCCAACCTGTGCAACTATATGCAATTATCTTAACTTGATGGTGGTTCTACTAAAGTAGAAAAGAATTATAAGTAGGAAATGTTACATCCCTTATCTTTTTATATTAACACAGGAATTAACATGTAGGCCATGGCCAAATTGATCCTTTTAGCTACCATGTGTCCAGCTTCCTATCATAATGTATATTAGTGGAAGAGGGTGAGGGTATAATGAAGTGGGGGGCAAGGAGGGTGATGGATATGGAAGATGGATGGGGGAGTGAGGGAGAGGGAGATTGTGTGTGTGATGAAGTGGGAAAGAAGGGTGGTGGAGTGGAGAGAGATGGAGGAATGGTGAATAAGAGAAAGAAAATAGAGGTATGGAAAATGGTGATAGAGTGAAGTATGTGTGTCCCCTAATTAATCAAGTATAATCTTGATTGATTAGAGCCTCAAATTGGATGGCACACTTGGTAATGTAAGGCAATGCATGGAGTCTCCCTTAATAATGAATTTTGTTTTCTTATATGCGTAAGTATTCATAGTCAAGCTTCCCATAGAAAATAATACAAAAAGATAAGGTAAACTACAAAGATTTAAAAATGTAAGGGAGAGTTATGCATGTGCATTAATAGTATAATGTGAGATTTCATAGATTGAAAAATGTAAGGGAGAGTTATGCATGTGCATTACTAGTAGAATGTGAGATTTCATATGATGGAATGGATAATTTTACAAGGGTTTGAGTAGTAAGAATGTGATAAGGTTTATATACTTCTTACAATATGTTCTCATTCTCCAAAAGGAAAAGAAGCTTACTTTGGAGAGAGCTCTATGGAGGAAAAGGCTTCCAATAATAATTGAGAAGTGTCTAAAATCTCCACTATTATAGATGTGATCTCTGTTACTAATCCTTTCATGCACAAATATATTGTTAGCTTTTTTTCTTTTGGTGGCCCAAAGCTTTTTCTGACAAAACCAAAGTGGAGGGAGTCAGTGAGGCCAATCAGATGGAAGTCAAGAGCTCAATATCATCTTCTCCTCCATTATTCTCCTCTATTTCTCCAACAGTCCACACACACTAAAATGGTATCCTCAAAAGATAGATACCCCAAACTTAAAGACACTTTACATACAACCATAGGATATGACATATTTATCAACACCCCCCCTCAAGATCAGAATGAGCTTGCACACATAAGACTCCAAGTGCACTCCTGAAGTACTCAAACTTATCTTTACCTAATGCTTTGGTAAAGATATTAGAAACTTGGTCATTTGTTTTCACATGGACCAAGTCAATCTCTCCATCAATGACTTTTTCTCTAATGAAATGATAATGCACTTCTATGTGTTTTGTTCTTGCATGGTAGACTGGGTTCTTTGCCAACATAATGCTACTAACATTGTCATAATGACTCCACCATCAATCTCTTTGCCCATGTCATATAAGATCAATCTCAGCCATGTCTGCTCACATGCTGCCAATGCAATGCCTCTATACTCTACTTCAATGCTTAATAAAGCAACTGTAGGTTGCTTCTTACTGCTCCAACTTACCATGGCTGATCCAAATGAGAATGCATAGCCACTAGTAGATCTTCTATCCATATAGATACTTGCCCAGTCTGCATCTGAGTATCCAAACAATGTAGGCTTGATTCCTTTTTCATAAAATAGCCCAAATCCAGCTGTCTTCTTCACATATCTAAGAACCCTTCTCACTACATCCAAATGTGATTTGCATGGTTTCTGCATAAAATAACTTATCAATCCAACAGCGTAACTCAAGTCTGGTCTTGTAATGGTCAAGTAGATAAGACTACCAACCATCTTTCTGAACATAGTAACATCCTCAACATAAGATCCATCATCCATCAACTTAGCATTTTGATCCAATGGTGTATCAACCGGTTTGCATCCTGTCATGCCATATTTTTCCAACATCTCCAATGCATATTGCCTTTGTATTAGCCATATACCATGAGGTGTGTCAATTACCTCAATACCCAAGAAGTATCTCAACAAACCAAGGTCCTTTATATCAAACTCTTTATGTAACCCATGCTTGACTTCAGTAATCTCCTTCTCAAGTGTACTTGTAATAATGAGATCATCAACATAGATGACCACAACAACCATACCATCTTTTGTATGGCTCACATAAAGTGAATAGTCAGCTTTGCTCTACTGAAATCCCATACTGCATAAGAATTTGCTCATTCTATCACACCATGCTCTTGGTGCTTGCTTTAGTCCATATAAAGTCTTCTTCAACCTGCATACATAATGTGGGTATTTTGGATCCACATAGCCCTCTGGTTGATCCATGTACACTTCCTCTTCTAAGTTGCCATTCAAAAATGCATTTATCACATCCATTTGATACAGCCTCCAACCATAGATAGAAGCCAAAGCAATTACCGATCTCACTGTCATCATTTTAGCTACTGGACTGAATGTTTCTTCATAGTCCAAACCATAAGTTTGTGCATATCCTTTTGCAACTAGCCTTGATTTATACCTTTCAAGAGAACCATCCGACTTACATTTGACCTTATAAACCCATTTACATCCAATGGACTTCTTGCCATAAGGTAGTTTCACCAAATCCCAAGTCTTGTTTTTCCTTAGTGCATCCATCTCTTCATCCATTGCTTGTCTCCACTCTTTGCTCTCTACTGCTTCTTCAAAGCAAGTAGGCTCCACATGTTGTACATAAGAAACCATGTATGCATAATGCATCTTCATGAACCCATTATAAGTCAATCTATCAACTGGATACCTTACCCTTTCTGACCTTCTCAATTGAGGTGCACTACTGTGTGTCTTATCTGATCTAAGCATGTGGTGGCACATACTTTCCTGCACTTCTAGTGCCAGGTGTTTTAACATGCGAAATGCCATACCCGTCATCTATAGATTCATCTTCTGAAATTTTAGTCATTGGTCTCTTACCTTTTGCAACTTCTACACTCCTTTGTGCATTTCTCAATCTACCACTCCATGGACTATAGCTGCCACTACTTTCCACATTCTCTTGAGGTCCTGAAGCATCTTCCACATGCTGATTTTTAGCCTTATTGTTTGCTGAAATTTTCCTTCCATAGCCATCATCATCATTTCTTTCATAGGAATCAACATCCACTGCAATTTTGGGCTTGTACCATGATTCATATTCACTGAATCTGACATCCTTGCTTATGTATACTTCCTTACTCACTGGATCATAGCATTTGTATCCCTTCTTCTCATCAGGATATCCAAGGAAAATGCATTTTACAGCCTTAGGTTCCGTCTTCTTTCTCAAATCATCCGGAACATGAACATAACAGACACATCCAAAGACTCTAAGGTATGCAACAGTGGGTGTCATGCCATACATTCTCTCATATGGTGACATATTATGAATCAAGGTTGTAGGTGTTCTATTCATAATGTGAACTGCAGTATGCACTGCTTCTGCCCAATATGACAATGGCATGTTCATTTGGTTCATCATTACCCTTGCAACCTCTGCAATAATCCGATTCTTACTTTCAGCCACACCATTTTGCTGAGGTGTATACCTGCATGTCAATTGCCTTTTGATACCATGATCTCTCAAGAAGTCACAAAACTCATATGACATGTACTCTCCACCATTATCTGACCTCAAAAATTTTATGTAGCGTCCAAACTGCTTTTCAGATTTAAATTCCAAGAACTTTTCAAATGCTTCACTTTTATGCGGCATAAAGTACACCCAAGTCATCCTGCTAAAATCATCAATGAAAGTGATATAGAATCTACATTTTCCGCTCATGGAAACATTCTGACATGGGCCCCAAATATCTGAGTGTATTATTTCCAAAGGATAGCTGCTTATTCTCCCCCTCTTTGGAAATGGCAATCTGGACTGCTTGCCAAATTGACAAGCCTCACATACATGATCAAAATTCACATATCCTAAATGCGGTAGACCACCGACTATCTGTTTTGATTGCATTTGCTTCAATCTTTGCAAATTAACATGACCAATCCATCTATGCCATAATTCTACATCCTTATATTGCCCATGTCCTCTCTCAACATACATAGAGTTTTGAATTACTAGAGTACCTACATCCAAAGCAAACAATCCCCCTTTCTTTCTACCATGAGCAATCACCCTGCTAGTTCTCCCATTATGGAACTCTTCAATGAAACATCCAAACTTATTGAGTCTCACTTGCAATCCTTGATCTGTCATTTGACCAACCGATGCTAGGTTCTTAGTTATTGTGGGCACATAAAGTACATCACCAAGCTTGTTCTCAATCCCATCTTTAGTAACAAGTGGCACACTACCAACATGAGTAATTTTGTGTAAAGTATCATCACCAATGGCAATATAATCATCGTTCTACATTTGCTCCTTACTATCAAACCACTCAACATGATGAGTCATGTGGTTTGTAGCTCCTGAATCCAAAAACCAGTCATTCTCACGAAGAGGATGAGTCATGCTCCCAAGCACATGCTCCATAGCAAATAGGTGACCTCTAGGCGATCCATCTCTAGGTCCATAACCCCTATACCACCATAAGTGCCTGCATAGTGGCCATATTGGGTCCTTCCATGACCCCTAGACATGGCATTATTTTTCTGATAACAATCCCTCTCAAAGTGACCAAACTACCCACAATAATGACAAGTGCCATCTCTTTGTGAAGGACTAGACCATCCTCTACCTCTAGGGAAAGATCTCCCCCTGCCTCTATGCATGAAGTCACCACGACCAAAGTTGCCTCTTCCACGAGCAAAACCATAATTACTATGACCAAGTGAAGAGCCTCTAGCTCTAGATGAGCTGCCACGACCTCTCTGGTGATAGAAAACACTATCTCCACCTGCATTTTTGCCACTGCTAGATGCATTCAATCCCAACTTGATTTCTTCTATAAGTAGCAATCCAATAAGCTCCTCAAAGTCAGGCATAGAGCCTCACCTAATGGAAATAGAGGTATCCAAAGATTTGAAAGTTGATCCAAGCCCATTTAGTGTTACTGACACTAAATCATCATCATCAATAGGTGCATTAATGGATGCAAGGTCTTCTAAAATTTGCTTGATTTCTGCCACATAGTCACTGATACTGCGATTGCCTCTCCATGCACCATGTAATCTCTGCTTAAGTTGTATCTTACGAGCCTCTGTACATGTTCCATACATTTTTTCTATGATTTCCCATGCCTCCTTACAAGTACTTGCCTTTTTTTATATGAGGAATCGATGTTTCTGAAATACATATGGAGATCCAATGCAAAACCTTCCTATTCTTCCCAGTCCAATCCTTGTACTCTTTCTTTTGCTCTTTAGTTGGATGTTTCGGAACTTTTGGACATTCATCATCACCTGTTATGAGGTCCCATAGACCTCTATCCATCAAAAAATTCTCCATCCTGTAAGACTAAACACTATAGTTGTCTTTGGTCAATTTGTCTCCCATGATCTGAGTGATCTATGCCATGTTAGACATTATGACTACTGCAAATTTAGAAGAAAACAACAATACAATCTGCCCAGAAATGGTATTCAGCAATATGATTGTCATACATGTGTCCAAAAACTTTCATATACATCCATCCATGATGCCAACATGTCATACATTCAGTTCCCAACAAGAAACATCCAAATCGGATCCCACACGATGTCTGTATGACCCAAAAAAGCATCAAAACATGGGTCTAAAGTTGACCACTTTTCCTGCAATTTTTATGCAATTTTTTGTGCCAAGCTGAGAGTACTTGTCAAGCTGAAGTTGCAGAAGATTTCCCAGAATTTGCTGAGCAAAAAACCAGCTTCCAAATAGTCTTCCGTAAGTTGCATAGGATCTGACACCATAGCTTAATCATATCTGTAAATCATAACACACATGTTCCCACAGTCTCTAAAACTAAGACTGTGTTCCTTACCCAGTTCAGCAAACCAATTCCTAGCATCTATAATAATGTCATTCAAGAGCTGATTGTCCAATAGCACTTGTTGCGATATAACCAGACGTACGAATATGACGCTATTAAATTCTTACAAGCTATCCCAACATGAAGGGGATTTATCACAAACTGAAAAACAAGACTTTAAGTAGCAAAGCCTGCTAAGCTACTGCTCATACTAATCTGCTGTCCCAATTTCATCATTTGCAGCCGCCATCAGTTCATCAAATCACTCTGATTTCTTCAAAACAATTTCCATAGTGTATGGAGTCCCATATCCACCATTCATGGCCATTCCATAGCCACTATTATCCCCATAACCAGGGGCTGCAGGGGCCTACACTGGTGGATATGGAGGTGCATCCCCAGCAACTCCATATGCGACAGGACCTACATATGGCACTGCAGGGGCTCCAGTATAGCAAGGTATGTTAATGCTCCACTGGCATCAAGAAGTCCGTGGGGCAATTCAAGCAATAGCTTTACTGGTGATGTGAGCCCTGCTGGGTATGCGACCAATGGAGATGTAAGTATGCCGGGATATGCAACTCTAGCCTGGCCATTAGCATCTCTTACTGGGCAGGCGGCAGGTCCTACTTCTTATGGCAATGGTAGCTATGGATATGGCACACGTGAGGTTGGCTATGGATCCAACACAGGGGGCTACCAAGATCGTTTACCAACAGCTGCATTCAAGGCCTGTAGATGACCTGCGGTGCATCGGGGTCTTTCCGTGTTGTGTCTGTGGTTTTTTTGGGATCTTTTGATGCAAAGAACATCTTCTGTGGCTCCATTAGCCGCTTTCAACTTGCGCCTGCCACGTAGAACTTATCAGTGTCTTCGAAAAGTCCATGTATTGTCTGCCTTGGGATTCTCAAAATGATCGATGATCCTGAAACTGGAGACGAAGCTGCAGGGAAAATTGATGCAACCATGCATATTATTGCAGCATACCCCACATCTGATTCATAGAGTTCTCCCTCAGTTTTGATATTCCTCCTATGCTCTGATACCAACTGACAAAACCGAAGTGGAGGGAGTCAGTGAGGCCAATCAAATGGGAAGTCAGGAGCTCAATGTCATCTTCTCCTCCATTATTCTCCTCTATCTCTCCAACAGTCCACACACACTAAAATGGTATCCTCAAAAGATAGATACCCCAAACTGAAAGACACTTTACATACAACCATAGGATATGACATATTTATCAACATTTTCCATGCATGCATCATTTACAAAGCTCCAAATATTGAAAAAAAATCATAGTTTATTTAATAATAGACTAAGAAAAATGGGATGCATGAAAGGATGAAATATAAGAGAGAGAAAAAAGAGAATCAGATGTATGCACTAAGTGAGAGAGTTATTGAAGTACCTTCTTAAAATACTAAAAAAAGAAATAGTTTATTTAATAATAGACTAAGAAAAGTGAGATGCATAAAATGATGAAAATATAAGAGAGAGGAAAAAGAGAATCAGATCTATGCACTATGTGGGAGAGTTATTGAAGTATCTTCATAAAATACTCAAAGATGTGTATCTAAGCTTGATCCCGCCTCCTTCTTTTATTTTTAAAGATCTTCGCTTCAAGTAATTGACAAGTTTGAATTTTTAGTAGAAGGTGTCATTATATTCCATTATCCTCATGTTGCCTTTCTTATATACTTGGGACCATCTTTTTAAACATGAGAAGACTCTTATGCACCACTCCAAGGTTTTTTAATGTTATGTGGTCCAACTCCAAATCCATCCAAGCCCAATGCTAGTGTTATTATAGATAAATATTCCCAAATATGATTACTTCTAGAAATAAATTTCTTAAGAAAAAAATGTTACTCTTATTTGATAAAAATATGTAAGAATTTATAATTATTGGTTTTGATATAAGGATTAATGAAGGATATCCTCCCACAACAAAAATAGAACATAAAACTGATGAAACAACACACAAATCTATGTGTATGGCTTTGCCATTGATCTCAAAACCATAAAGAACTTAAAAAATCTCTCATAAATGAACAAGATCTTCATTTTCATCATCTTTTATAGCTTCCATTCCACAAAACAAAGAAAAAAGAGAGGAAAACTTTTACACAAAGGAGATGAGAGAGAAATTTTGGTAACATACAAAAGGAGATGTGGGATTCTTGAGAGAAAGGAGAGAAAGAGACATATAATCAACTCTGTACTCCACCCCACCTCTTTTCCAAAAGACACACAATCCTTCAATATATTATTATTATTTCTTAAAATTATTTGATATATTTTTATTCATAAGGCTTTAGCATGTTAAAAGATGTGGGATCTAGAGCATGGCAAATGCTATGGTGGATGGAAGATGAAGATTAAGATCATGATGACATAGACAAAGACTCAAATTTTTACACAAGTGAATAATGTTCCAAGATGGAAGCTTGGACTCATAAACACAATCTTGTGTATAAGACTAATAATGAACAAGACACTAACTGAAATGGGAAAGCATCATGATATTGCATTCATCATATATGAAAGTGACAAGCAAGTACAATGCTTTATAGGAAAGTCTAGGCAACACATCCTCCTACTATGCTTATGGGATTCTTGTCCTGATCTCTTACTACTCCATCTAAAGAGACTGAAGTAGGTGTGATTGCAAATATCTCAATACCCCTCCTCAATCACAACCAGAAGCACAAAGTGTGTAGAGGCTTTTAGTGAGGAACACCTGCAAAGTGTGGGCACACCATAAACATGGCAAACACCAAAGGCTGTCGTATAAAAGGTTAAGTGTGGGTACCATAAACATGGTGGACATCCAGAGGATGTAATAGGGGCCTCAAAAAGTGTACAAAGGTTGTAGTACAAGGCTACATGAGGAGTTTACAAGCTTATGTCAGAAGCATTAGGGCTAGGCAATACAAGGCTAAAAAAGTCTATCCGAATAGAAGGATTGATGAGGCTTGTCCTTCTCCTAGTAGTCTTCTTCTTCTTCTTCTTCTTCTTTTTCTCCATGGTCTTGTTCTTCTTTGACTGCAACAAGATAGGCCTTCTAGGACCTTTTTTTGGCGTGGAAAAACTTCTTGGTGTGTCTGGTCCTTTTGCAAAAATCATAGAAAAGCTGGTCCTTCTTGCCTTTGTACATGTTGCCAACATATAATGCTTGTTCATCTCTAGAGGTGCTTGGTTCTTCCTTAGTTTTAAGCTTCTTTTCCTCCTCTAGCAGTGTTTCCTAGATATCAACAAGCTTAGGGTCTGGCATATTGATTAACGTTGTTGATACATTAGTATATTCAGGAGGCAAACTTTTAAGCAGAACACTAATGCAAACATCTTCTTCCATTTTAATGTTGATTCCTCTAAGCTAGGTTAGAAGCCCTTCCATTTAATTTAGATGTGTAGCAAGTGATGTGTTGGACTTCATGTCAAGCTTGAAAATTTCAATCAAGAGACCACACTTTGATGACTTAGACTGTGCACCAAACAAAGTGTCAAGTCTCTTCCATGTATCCTCTGAAGTATCACAATTATCCACATGGTGGATATAGCTGTTATCTAGCTCTAGTTTGATAATGGCCTGAGCCTTATCATCATTCTTTTGCCAAGTGAAGGTCTGCATCACGAGGCTTCTTTTCTTTGCCACTTGTGATGGCTTAGAGACCCTTCTTCATTAGGATAAACTTGATGCGGGTCTGCCAGGTGTGAAACCCAACCCCTTTGAACCTGACAGTTGGAGAGTCTTTTCCCATGTTGGAGTTGTAAAGGTAGCTGCAAATCAACTCCAAGAGTTCTCAGTTTTTAGCTCAAAGGTTGATCTTTAGTGTGAAGGTATATCAAGAGACACTAGATGAGTAGTATAAAGAGATACTAGTTATGATAAACTGAGTGTTGCTTGCCTTGTTGAACTTGAGGTCTTCAAGAACCTTCATAAATCTACTCCAATATACTCCAAATCTTCCAAATCCCCTACTTGATTTGATGCTGGTCTGGTTTGCTAGTAGATTCGAGTGACAAGGTGAGAAAAAAAAACTTGAGAAGGGCTATGCTTCAAAAGATTTGCAAGAAAAAACTCCAAAATCTTCCCTCCTCAATGGTTTGAGGATAAATCTTGCTGGAGTCTTCAGTGGGTTAGCAAACCACAGTGACAATGTCTTAATCCAAGCGGTAGGAGAGAGAAAATGAAGAAGAGGAAAAAGCTTGAGTACTCTAGGCTATGGAGGACTCTGTTAGGGTTTCAGAGAGTAGCCTAGTTTTTTACTTTGTGTGTAGTGTACACTCAACCATTTCCAAAAAAATTTGTATGAGAATGAAGCTTGGTTAATGGGCTTCCAAAGCCCTATGATCCTCAGCAAGATCGTGGCACGTATGGATTGTGCAAGACATACGAATCGGACTCCACTGTTTTTTGTTTGTGAGCTCTTTTTTTGCAATGCCAGGCCATATACAGGCTAATGTCAACTTCTTAGGTGATGAGGAGGAGCAGTCTGGTCTGGGCGAGATATCCCTAGAAGAAATCGACTTAAGATGTGGCTTATAGAAGGAGATCAAGAAGCTCCAAGTACAACAAGTTCTATCTAGCTATGGAGGTTACATAGAATAGAAGTTGACAGAGTTGACAATGCTGAGATATAGATGACCTAATGTTGAGCTTTGAGATGATAGAGGGGAGCTCCAGGAGAAAGAGTAGAGATCTCTAGAAGGAAACACGTCAAGATCTTTTCTAGTTGAAGAGATCTAAGAAGGGTTGCTATGGCTGCCAAACAGGGCAGTGAGAAGAAGAAGTGGGAGATGAGGTTCTAAGTTGGGGGGCTTAGCTCAAGCCAAGCTACATGATAGAAAAAGAGAGCTGGAGATGTAGTGCCATGCCCAACTGGGCCCTGATGCCATGTTAAAATACACGAGATCTAGAGTATGGCAGATGCTATGATTGATGGAAGATGAAGATTAAGATCATGATGACATAGACAAAGACTTGACTTGTTACACAAGTGAATTAGGTTCTATGATGGAAGCTTGGACTCATAAACACAAGCTTGTGTATAAGGTTGACAATGAACAAGACACTAACTGAAATGGGAAAGCATCATGATATTGCATTCATCATATATGAAAGTGACAAGCAAGTACAATTCCTTATAGGAAAGTCTAGGCAGCACATCCTCCTACTGTGTTTATGGGATTCTTGTCATGAGCCCTTACTCCTCCATCTAAAGAGAATGAAGTAGGTGTGATTGCAAATATCTCAACATAGCAGTTGCATCTCAATTATTTTTAGCTCCTTAGAAGTGCATGCATGTACACTTTTGTGTATACTATTTGGAGGATGTGCCCCCCTGAGGGGTCCACTAGGGTTTACCTTATGACACAACATGAGTGTAAGGGAGGGGGTTATTTAAGGGAAGGAAGGTACATTTTATAAGGTAAGGTCCAATAAATACGAGGTAGATAAGGGGTATTTTCATATATTTCTTGCACCCTGTCGTGTCACTATGCACACACCATGTAAAAAAAATCTAGAGTGTGACTTCCTTTTAGATTTAGAGAGCCAATGCCATTTTAGACATTAGTGTTAGTGTCCATGGTTCAAAAATATTAGATTTTAGTCAATTTTTAATATTCTAAATATTATCTATTGTGAAAAAATTTACAAAACTATAGACAACTTCTAGATTATGATGACATGTAAAAGAAAGCATGTAGCTTTCAACTAATTTGAGAGGATTTTATGTAAAAAGAGAGATTAGCAAAATCATGCAACGCGCGATCGCTATTTTCAGGCATTGGACAACACTCCGAAAGTGGGAGATGAAGAAGGAGTGATTTGGCAGGATTCTGGCCAGGTGTCCTAGTATTTAACCCCCCTTTTCGGAGCCATTAAAAGGATTAGATTGGGGATCTGAGTAGCATAGAGGAAGGTATTATTTTGTACCCGTTTTTGTCTATTAGAGTTATATTTTCTCATAATGCTAAAAGAAACTGATAGGCTTCATCTCTGTTAGTATTCTTCTATATTTTCTAATTCTTTTTGGAAGTATTCTTCTACATCTTCAATCTCTTTGAACCCCTTCTCTTCTGTCTACTCCTCTCCTTGAATCTACCTTCACCCTGCTGTCACTTATCTTCAAGAACTTGGCTTGAAACCTTCAACCCTTCTCTTATCTCTACCATCTATGGAGTCCAAGCTCTTGAACCCCCATACATTCTTCTCTTGCCAAACCCCTGTGGTGACCTTCAACCCTACGCGCTGCGACATTGGTGAAGCCAACGTGAAGGTCAGTGTAAGAGAACTCCAAGATGGGGGATTCTTTAGGAGACACTCTACAACAATTGGTGCGCATACTACAGCAGACTCAACAACAACAAATCCAAATATTACAAAAAAACAACAAAGGTAAGAAGAAGAGAAGATTGATTCCATAGCTATCAAGGCCCTAGAAGAAGTTGGGCGTGAATTAAAACAATTTAATGGTCAAAATGTCTCTGTTTTCATTCATTTGTATGTTGAGAAAATGCTCTTATTTGGTGTATCACAAGATGTATGGAGCCGTTATTTTGCCAAACTAGCCAAGCATGGTCTTTAAGAAGGAATCCATGGTCTTTTCCAACAAGATGTGGATTGGGCTACATTCAAAAAAGCCCTACGCGAAGAATTCTTCTTAGAAGACTCTGGCCTTATGACGAAGAAAAGTTTCACTGAATGGGTTGAAAAACCCAACAAAGTTTTAGCTGTAACAACTCTATACCATGAATTTAAAAGTAAATTTGGACAATTTGATGCTGAAGACCAACAAAGTATGGAAGGTCAAAAGATTGAATCATTCCTTAAGACTGCAGATCCCATTCTACAAGAAAAGCTTGCTGATCGCCTAGAAGATGCTACCTTCAAATCAGGAGTCAAGATTGCATGGACAGATGTTACTAATGCAGTTAACATGATTGCTCGAAGAGAGTGGATGCGACTAAGATTGGTCTCTACTTCAACTTCAACAACTCCATTGATGGAGCTTGTTTCACCTTCAAAATCCCCTATTCCTTTGACTAATCAACCAACTCTTTCTTCTTCTGTTCCATCTAAAAATGATGTCATGGATGAACTTATTAAAATCATGCGTGACCTTCATTTGAATCTTACAGAAATTAGTTCCAAAGTAGAGACGTTGGATGCCAAAGTTAAAGAACGAGGACGATCATAAACTCAAAGACACATGAGATAAGGCTTTAAGAGGCGTTGTATTTGGTGCGACAGCCAACAACATTACAAGAGGGAGTATTCTGCCTTCCGTGAGGCTAAAGCATAGAAGCTCATCTTTTGGAAAGACAGAAAAATCCATGCAGCTGAAACTGGTCTTCCACTAGAGACAAATTTTGGCAATGGTGGAATGAAGAAAAAATTAGAAGATTTAGCTCTAAAGAATGCCTATGCAGCAATTGATGCAGCTACCTATGGGTTGCAAATTGGGCCAACTAAATCAAGTTTGAAAGTATGTAAAGTTAATGTGCAATCTAAAGTATGGATGCAGGCACTAGATCAAATGGAACATGGTAAAGCAGCGAAAGAAGATTTGGCTAACGCCAGTCAGTCATTCGAGGAATAACTGGTTGGAGAGAACCGATAGATTCTTTTTCTACCTTTGCACATTTGGCTGACAGCAATCATAAAGAAGTCTTGATTGAAGAAAAGAGAAGAAGAGAAGATGAACCAGGGCCTTCCTCTTTTGGCCCTCCAAAACGGGTAACTAGAAGAATGCCTAAACAACCAAAGCTTGCTAAAAATATAACCCCAGATCTGTAACGTGTCCACTTGTATCTTTAGGACACTTCTTGGCAGTCCATCGGAAAGGATGTCTAGAAATCTCTGCCCGACACTCCCATGGAATGTTACGGGGTTTGCGATCTAGGGCTTTCCACATCTTCCACGTAGCGGAAGTATTCCGGCCATTCCCACTTAGGATCGACTTGAATTAGGGTTTTCCTTATTGGTCATTTCCTAACGGCTACTAGTGTCGGACCCAAGCGAACTACTTTACACAGAAACGCCGGGTTCGAAGCGGATTCACGCTGCACTTGGTTCAAGGAGAATGGGAAACGAAAGGGATGCAAAGCTCAACCTCTCTGCCATAAGGCATAGTCCCATGCCATTCCCCTAAAACAGTGTAAATCGGGATCAATCATAATTCTAGGTCAACGCTCTTGTTGTTTGTGTTCGTTGACGATCTTCTGGCCGCCATCTTGATTTGAGAAAAGTTCCCGGCCAACTGGAACCACCCATCCGTAGGATGGGGACCTATGGCCCATCCTCTACACTTTCCTTGGGTTGTTTTAGTTATTTAATTACCTAACACATTAGTTGGACATGTATCAATCAGCTTCTTTAATTAGCCCATTAGGCACTGGTTCTTTCACGTAATCATATCACTTGACATAGAAAAGCAATGTCAAACAAGTTCCTTATTAACAGGTTATCATATTTATCTTTGAAATACAAAAAGTCCAGCCCGTAGGCTTATCCACAATCCGCCCGAAGGCTATCCAACAATCCACAGGGATTATTAATCCAAGTTCCGCCTGTAGACTAGTATGCGGGCCTCGAGATCCAATCCCGAGTCACGTTAGCCTCTTGTGCAGGGCCCGGAAGGTGAGGGATTTACGGCCAGAGCCCCCTCTGGCACCCAAGCGTCCTCCTGCTCCAAGTAGCGCTCAACGGAGAGACATCTCGTGGGGGGTTCGGTTCACTTTTTTGGCGCGGTTAACAAACCCCTTGGTTAGGGTCAGCCAGGCAGTCGGGGGTAACTAAAGTTGCCTCTCCATTCAGGCCTTCAACCTGAAGTATTAAATATCCATTTATCTTTTAATTAATTGATCATACAAAGCCAAACAGTGCTCTTAAATCTGTAACAAGCACAAACATTTCCATTGGTTGTTTTTGTTGGCAAATTGCTAAGGAATGAATCCTTCCTTTCGAATGCGTCCAGCACTCGATTCGGGATGACTTGCGACTTGGCAAGATCCCCTATATCCTGGGTTAGGGCGTACCCTATTAACCCGACTTGGTCAAACCTTAAGTTCATAGATTATTCCAATTTATCGGCTGGCCTTTTGCTTTCAAGCAATCTTCTTTACTCAAGAAAGATACTAAATTAGGATGATTATTCATCCTCTTGCAAGATAACTTGCATAAGGACCTGCCAACCTCATTGCGAGAATTGGCCATTCCCTTGTGATCCAAACATAAGATCATACAACTCCGCACTTGTTGCACAAGTGTCGCATCGACTATGAGACTATTCTACTCATCAAATGGAGTCACGAAATAATCTGTTCCTGACTACATTAGGCTGACGTCGCCAGTCCTACGGTTCCAAGTTCCATCTCGTAAGATTCTTAAGGACAAACCCTAGATCACTTCCCAAATATGTTTCACTGTCCCTACATTCGGTGAATGTGGGCAAGTATTTAGGGTATAGGAGTTTCAGTTTTAGCAATACGTACGATTAGGTCACGTATTAATTCCTAGTGAATTTGTTGGAATTTAACTCATTCTAAACGAGTACTCCGGGGTTTAGGTGTTTAGGTTTGTGCCAATTTGTTTAACTCTTGAAGAAAGTTACGTTAACATTTCATAAATACATGACTCGTTGTCTACGCATAAATTGATTTTTCAACCTTAACTTATCGATTAAGGTCAGGCTTAGGTTAGGTTAATTCCAACTAATCTTCCTATAACTTGCGAACAAAATTCATGCTAAACAAGTAACCTTTTACTTGATAATTTATGCAGTTGACAAACGATAATTGCTTAGAGTTATGCATCGTAAGAATCATTTCATGCCTTGCACTTTCCTAAGGATTCCTAGCACTTTCCATGATGATTCATTGCGAAGAGGATATGGGTTAATAATGTGATATGCAGTTTATACTTCCATGTTTAAACGAGGTATACTATTTTAATTCCGTTCTATAACAATGGACATTAATCTAATTTTAATTCATTGCAATGCATAAATCTATTTATTGAAAATGCATTTATACTCCCTTTATTTTGCTTGTTTTATTGAAAAATATTAATGACTAAATTTCTCCTTCGTGAGCTAATTTTTCTAAAGCATTTAAGACAAAAAATGCATCCTATTTCCAACAATTATTCTTTGCACCATTGAGTTATAACAATACCAAATAAAAATGAGGAAGGAAAACCTGGACTTGGGGTGAGATGTCCACGTGGATGCTAGGAGACGACCCTCCTGCGGGGCTGCGCCTTGGGCTTTCTTAGGAGGCATCGCGAATGCAGTCTTCCGTCATGGATGCAGCTTTACAACTCCTTTTTAAAATTCCACCGTAGCTCCCTTTTGTGATAACTTGCACCGTCTGTCGAAAGTAGTTTTAGAAGGCTTCCTCCTTGAAATAGGAATTTCAAAAAGGGGGTGTTTCAAAATATTTCGTGAATAAGGCCCATTAAAGCCATGGGAAAGGCTTAATGGCCTTATAAAGACTCACACGAACGGGGAATAAAAGGTGTAAAACAAAAGGTAGTATAAGGGTCCTTAGGGAGGAAATTTTGTGGATGGGGTGTTATATGCAAGGGCACATGAAGGCTTTGAAATTCCCGAGGGGTAGGCGTTTTTTTGACAATCCCTCACGAACCATGGCTAGGAGGGAAAAGAAAAAAAAAGGACATGAAAGGCCTAAGGGAACCCTTAGGGAGGGGTTTTGAGGGGGTGGGAGAAAGAGGGCTTAGGGAGGTCTTAGGAGGGAATTCAGGGGGGGTAGTCTTAAGGCTATAGGAAAGGCCTAAGGGGGATTTAAAACACGGGGGAGGAAAAGGCCCTTTGAGGTAAACTTTTATGGGGGGGGGGAAGGCCCTAAGGGAGCCTTAGAGAGGAATTTTAAAGGGGGGTTTCAAGAGGCCACAAGAAGGGGGCCTAAGGAGGGTTTTAAGACACGAGGGGAGGGGGGGGGGGGGAGAATAAGACCTTTAAGGTCAGACTTCTTTTGGGGGGAAAGGGGGCTTATCGAGCCTTAGAAGCTTCCCCCAAGAAGCTTCTAAAGCTTCTGGGCCACGTGGGGGGGAAAACAAATGTCGATTCGACGGCGTACTGACGGGATGGGAGCGTGGACTGCGATGGCAGAGGGTGACGACGTCCTGGCACTCGGCGACAATCAGCGCCTCCATTCCTTCTCTCCCCCTCACGACTAGATTCTTCACTCCCTTGTACCTGAGGCAACGATGACCACCTCTCTCTTCCTTACTCAGAGTCGGGCACTTTCTTTCACAATAACAACATTAAGGTCTTCATGGCAGCGCCCTCCTGCCTCTCCCAGCAGCCACGATTTAAATAGGGGGGAGGGGATAAGATCCTCCCTTCCCCACGCGTCGAGCCGCATGCTTCAGAGTGTAAGCAAGCTCCAACAAGGAGCTTGCTTCACATTCTATTCCCCTCTTCCTCCAACTCGAGGAGAGGGGGAAAAAATTACCTTTATTTAATTAAAAAAATTTATCCCTATGTCTTATAGAAGTAGTTCACTCATGAAAAAAAAAATCAGAACGTTACAAGATCAAGAGATGGAAGATGTGCCACAAATAAAGAAGACCGAAGGAAAGAAGAAAGGCAAGCAACCATGCTACAAATTGCAGTCTAACATAGAATCTGGAAAGACAAGTCCTAGAAGAACGAATTCTAGCAAGCAAAATTGAATTCACCTTAGGCAAAATTATTGGAATTGCCAAACGTGAATTCCATGATGTAATTATTAATGTAATCAAAAGGAAAAGACAATAGGTTGATGATGAAGCTGAAGAAACAGTGCATGTTTTTTTGCAAGTTCTTCAAGTTTTTGTGCAGGATGAAGAGAAGCTGACTTCACAATGAATTCATCTTGAAGCAGTTAAAGAATTAATTGCAGCAATTGAAGCTGAAGATAAAGAAAATATGAATGCAAAAATTAAAGAAGTGAAAGCTGAAAATGTAATGGTTGGCTGATCCAAACCAATTGGGCAGGCCACCTCTCAAAAAGAAGCCGCCTACAACACATGCATGAGGAGCAAGAGACTCGGTTCATTCCAAGCAGTCACTACTCTTGTACGCATTGGGCAAGAGCAACAATGGAGACAGTCGTCAAAATTGGAGAAAAAGAAATACCATGTATTGCACTCTTAGACCATGGCTCGGAGATAAACGTCATGGCAAGGAGTCTCTATGAAAGTGGCAGATGGCCCATAGATGTTGATCCAGGATGGCGAATGAGAGCTGCAAATAACTCTTCTGAAGAGTTATATGCTACATGTCCTAATGTGCAGGTAACTATTGGAGACATAAAAGAAAAATTTCACTTTTTTGGTCAAGACTCTTGTAGTTACCCTATCATCCTTGGGTAACCTTACATTTCTGAAGCCCGCTTGAAAACAAAAGCTCTTGATGATGGTTCTTCCTATGCTCAAATCTGAAGCAAGGATAAAGAACGAGCTATCCAATTTCTTACTGTGTGTGTTAACCATCATTGAAAGAGAGATTGACTGCATGATTATCCTGTGCCTCCTAATGCCCAAGAATTCAAGGGTTTTCGGGCTGCACTACTATAAAATGAGGCTATGGTAGTACGTCATGTAAAAAGATTGAACCTCCTTATGCTACAGAAATTGTGTCTCTAGCTAATTTGTATGTATGTACAACCAATAGTATGGGATGTTATAAGTCTCTTCTGGCCATGACTAAGACCGAAAGAAAATATTTATGTCATGTAAAAAGGGACCTGAAAACTTATGACATGATGGCTAAAAATGAAGATATTTTGGGTATTTTTTTTGGAGTGATTACTACTGACACATTGGTTGAAATATATGCAGCTGCTCATGCAAAAAATCAGGCAGAAAATCAGTCCATAGAAGTATGTACATTGGATTTTTATCAAACAATTCAAGAATTTGTTGAGCAGGAAGACATTGGTTTACTCAACAAGGTTGAAGCGTAAGTGGAGACAAAATACAAGACGATGGATAAGAAAGTCAAACTTGTGGCAAACTTGTGGCAGTCCCACTACCTCCTGAAAGTGAAGGGCTGGTTGATAGGGCAACAAATCAGCCAAGTCTTCATGATCCTTCCAACATTGGTCACAAGTTCACATTTGAAAGTATAAAAGAGCTCAAAATAGGTGAAAATTATTTCCTTTCTCCGGATGAAAAACACTCTTTTATGCAAATGCTAATGAAACATGGAAAAGATTTTGCATTTCAACCAAGTGAAATAGGCTATGTGGATCCAAATATTGTGGCTCCTATGATCATTTTTATGGTCCCACATGTGCCTTGGAACCTCAAGCCTATTCTTGTTCCAAGGGTACATTTGCCCAAACTACTCGAACTTCTAAATGAAAAGATCATAATGAATATTTTAGAACCTTCTTCAGCTCCCTACTCAAGTTGATGGTTTACCGTGCCAAAAAAAAAGGATCTTTACGATTCATTCAAGATCTACAACCTGTTAACTGTGTCACAATCCGAAATGTTGGTTCGGGTCCAATTTTTGATGAGTTTGCTAAAGCTTTTGTAGGTAGAGAAATTTATTCTATGGGTGACCTATATTCAGGATACGACCAATTTCAGCTTTCATTAGTGTAATATTTCTGTTAAATATTAATGAATTTTGACCACTACACACCCCACGAAAGAGCAGCTTAAAAATCTCCCCGCGACTAGAAGAATCCGGGCTAAATGCTCCATCCTCATGCATTAATAAACTCCACCCGCATGGTGTATAAGAGGCCGTGGCTTGAAAACCGCAAGCCCGCACAAGAACACCTCTTCTAGAGGAAAAAAGGGATAATGGTTAGAATTTTGGCAAAAGTTTTAATTAATTACCCCCTCCCCTCAGCCGATGCATGGTAGGGGGATAGGGAGTGTGAGAGGCATAGTGGTGGAGTGCATGGGGGAAGGGAGGAGGCATGCAAGCCATCCACGTGGTGGCTATCTCTCCCCCCCCCCCCCCCCCTTAGCCTATATAAACTCCCCCTTGGAGCTTGGGGGGGGGGGGGGGGGGGGGCTCTGCCCGTAAATCCCTTGCCTCTGGGTCCTGCACAAGAGGCCGACGTGACTCAGGATTGGATCTCGAGGCCCACAAACTAGTCTACGTGCGAAAACTTGGATTAGTAATCCCTGAGGATTGCTAGATTGCCTTCGAACAGATTATGGATTTCCTTCGAGCAGATTATGGATTAGCCTTCGGGCTGGATTATTATGATGTATTCCAAAGACTGTTAAATAAGATCAATTGTTGAAAAGGAACTTGCTTGACATTGTTTTTCTATGTCAGTGCTTAAGTTACGTGAAGGAATCAGTGAATAATTGGCTAATTAAGGAAGCTGCTTTTGCGTGTCAAACTAAAGTGGTAGGTAATTAGAAAACTAAAGTAACCCTGAGGAAAGTGCGGCCGATGTGGCTATGGGTCCGTTCTATGGAAGGGTGGTCCTAGTTGGCTAGGAACTTTTCTCGAAGGAAATTGACAGCAAGGAACGATGACCTAGAATGTAGGATACTAGAGTCCGATTTATGCTGTTTTAGGGGAACGGAATGGGACTATGCCTTACGGGCAGAGAGGTCAAGCTTTGCATCCCTCTCGTTTTCCATTCTCCTTGAACTAAGTGCAGCATGAATCCACTTTAACCCTCACGTTTCTATGTAAAGTAGTTTGCTTGGGGTTCGACTCTAGCCAGTGTTCTAGGAATTTGACCACTAGGAAAACCCTGATTTAGGTCGGTCCTAAGTGGGAACGACCAGAATGCTTATGCTTCGTGGCAGACTCGGGAAGACCTAGATCGCAAACCCTGTGACATTCCGTGAAAATGCCGGGCGGCGCTTTCTAGACTCTCTTCCCGATGGGCTACTAGGACGTGTCTTGGAAGTGAACAGGTGGATACGTTATAGTTGGTATCAGAGCAAACCAATGACAAACTAATATTTACAAGAAAACTTAATAAGGAGAAGTAGAACAAATGCTGATGTTAAGAACCTTGTCTTACTTACTTATCAATGCTGACTTGCAAAGTCGCGAAGCATGGAACAAATTCTTAGTGTTCTAGGTTATGTTTATGACTATGATGCGTGCTTCGGATTATTGACGGAGGATCGATATGATGAATATCCTAGACCGCATCTACAATCCTTCACCCCTGTACGTGGAACAGAGATGGACGGGTGATTCAGGAATCTATTACATAGCTGCCCACTGACTTAAAGATCGTGAAGCTGTTCATCTTTGTTGAGGCTCACGCAAATGCAACCCTACATGTCGGCGGTCGAAAGGTTAAGCAGAACAAGTATGTGTATGAGGAAGTGACCCGAGTAATCCCTGTCGACAGAATCAAGGTGTTGGGATGTTATGAAAAGAACGGGTATCACCTAATCTTCCTATGACACCTATCGATTAGTGAAAATCCACAACCCCAATCCATACTATTACTGAGTTCCCGTAGCTGAATGTAACACAATCTTATTCTCCCCAAATTGATGTATCAGCTTGTTCCATTTTCCCAAGAATGATTGTACTCGAAAGGGCTATGCCTATATGAATGAAATAAGACTTCCTTTTTATCAATGATTTTCTTGGTTGTAAGTGTTGGTAATGGAGTTAAGTGATTGGGTCACTTGGCTAAAAGCTGAACTAGGCATGTAAAGTAGTGTGGGAAACGATTAGTAAGTTTTTAACGTAAAGAATTTCAATGCCCAAGCATAACCTCAAGTGCAGATCCCTAGTCCAACCCCTAAACCAAGTACGGATGTAACTCAAGAGAAGAAGTTTCTTCTCAAGCAAATCAAGCCACCAGAATTTGACGGAAAAGGAAGGACCGTCCAAACTGATGCCGAGGTCTGGATCAAATACATGGAGGATGATTTTGAAGCAGCCGGTACTGCACCTGCCAACCAAGCAATGCTCGCCAAGTTGAAACTTACCGGCGAAGCAAGACTTTGGTGGAAGCAATGGTGCAGAGACCAAGGGATCTCGGAAGGGTCCTTTACTTGGGAGAAGCTAAAAAGAGCTGTGTGAGGAAGATATCTACCACTTGCCTATCGCATGCAGAAGATGAACGAGTTCTATGAGCTGAAACAACTTGGTCTTACAAATGGATATGACACAATAGGTGTCGAAGTTTTGTGCTGGATTAAACCCACCCATAAACACCCGCCTCGAATCAATGTGCCCGACAGACCTTCAGGATGTGCTCATTCGAGCTGTGCCCATAATACAGGAGGTGCAGACCAGGCCAAGAAATAACAAGACTTGGTCTTACAAGGATCAAAACAAAGGAGTGTATAGGTCCCAGGTGAAGAGAGCACAAGGCCAAAATCCGGGACAAAGGAAGAAATCTAGGGTGAACGCTACCAACAACTTCGTTCCTACCCAAGGTAATGGCCACAATCTCTGTTGCTTCCATTGCAACGAGCCTGGTCATTTCAAAAGGCAATGTCCCAAGCTTGGCGGAGGACAATGTCAAGGACCATCCCAAGGAACCATCCGTGGCCAAGGAGCCGCCACCTGGGCCAGAGGGAGGACCGCCAGTATTGCCGACAAGGAGTTCGGTGATGAAGAAGACCCAACCATGGAAGCCGACTTTGAGAGGGCAACAGTCCATGCCGCTCTTCATAAGAAAGGCCCAAATTGCCAGATCTCGGTGATTTAAACTCCATCGGATTATCAAGGTAAAGGCTTTAGAACATTGATTGATTGTGGCAATACGCATTGCTTTATTTCACCAGTTTATGCAAAAAGATTAGGAATAGCCACAAAAGATGCATCCACCTTACTTGTGGAATTAGCAAATGGTCATGAAGTCACTTGTACCAAGCAAACTGCTAAGGTGGAATTCCTACTGGGAGGAAAGTCGACTTCGGTCAGATTCAGGATTATGAACCTAGGTATTCATGAGTGTTTGCTCGGAATGGATTGGCTTAAACCTAATGATGCCCACATTCACTGTGGAAAGGGCCAAGTTTCCTTTCGAGATTCTGAAGGGGAATTGGTCACAACTCAAGGAGAGGCTGGGAAGCCAAAAATTCAATTGGCCAAAGCATCTCGGATAATAAAGGGAGTTAGAAAGGGGCTACTTGTCTATTTGATTAAGCTAAATAAGCTAGATCAGAATTAGGAGTCTAGTGAAGAACCTTCATGGCTAAAGGAGTATGCAGACATATTTCTTGAAGAGCTAACAAAACTTCCTCCTCAAAGGGAAGTTGATCATGAAATCAAGCTAGCACCAGGAGCTGCACCAATTGCAAAGAGACCATATAGAATGTCCATCCCAGAAGCGATTGAGCTGAAGGAGCAACTCAAGCAACTGTTAGACCAAGGCTACATCTATCCTAGCAGTTCACCATGGGGAGCTCCAGTGCTGTTCCAGAAGAAGAAGGATGGAATGCTTCGGTTATGTATTGATTACAGAGGGTTGAATCAATCAACCATTAAGAACAAATGTCATATTCCAAGAATAGATGAACTTCTTGACCGTCTTCAAGGTGCGAAGATCTTCTCCAAGATTGATCTCAGGTCTGGATATTATGAGATAAGGATCAAGGAAGAGGATATCCCAAAGACGGCATTCAGCACAAGATATGGACACTTTGAGTTCCTAGTCATGTCATTTGGGCTGACAAATGCACCTGCCACCTTCAACAGGCTAATGCAGGATATCTTTAGGCCATATCTTGATGACTTTGTGCTCCAAATAGGAAGAAGATCATGAACCCTAGCTTCGCATCGTCCTTGAAACGATGAGAGCACACAAGCTTTACGCCAAGAAGAAGAAGTGTGCATTTTTCAAGTGTCAAATTGAATATCTGGGATTCATTGTATCAACAGAAGGAATCTCAGATGATCCGACCAAGGTCAGAGACGTTCTGGAGTGGCCAACACCAACAACTGTCAAAGAAATACGTAGTTTTCTTGGATTGTAAGGATGGTACAGGGTCTTTATCAAAAACTATGCCTTGATTGCAACACCTCTGACGGATCTACTGAAGAAGCAAACATCAATTGTACGGGCAACTGCTGAACAATCTAGCTTCGATAAACTAAAGCAAAGCCTAGTATCGGCACCTATCTTGAAACTTCCGGACCTTGTAAGGAGTTTGAAGTAATAACGGATGCTAGCACACTTGCCTTAGGATGTGTGCTTATGCAAGAGGGTCATCTTGTAGCATACTCTTCAAGGAAACTAAAGAGCCATAAAAGGAATTATGCTACCCATGATCTGGAGCTGTTAACTGTCATCCATGCTCTCAAGCTTTCGAGACACTACTTGCTGGGTAACAAGTTTACCTTAGTGATGGATCATAAAAGTCTTAAATGGATCTTTACCCAAAATGAGCTCAACATGAGGCAATGTCGATGGATTGAAGTGCTGGAGGAATATGATTTTGAAATCAAAACTGGCCTGAAAAGGAGAATGTAGTTGCCGATGCACTCAGTCTCGCAAGGCATTTCTGAATTCTCTAATTTTGCAAGATCCATCAACAGCCAAATCCCTAGCCATTAAGGTATCCATGCCAAACAACCCAATACTTGAGCTAGCTAGAGAAGAGGCATGCCATGATCCCCAACCTATCAAAAATTGCTAAGGGAGATTCCTATCAAGGATCAAGACCCGAAGCTACAGGAAAAGTATCTAGAATTCTCTATCAATAGTGGACTTGTCTACTATAGAACGAGATTATGTATACCGGCAAGCCAGTCACTTAAGCAGAAAATACTTTGGGAAGCTTATGACTCCCCTTTTTTAGGACATCCTGGCTATGCCAAGACCCTCAATGCAATTAGAAAGAGCTATTATTCGGAGAGGCTTAAAGGTGACGTTCTCAAATATGTCACTGAGTGTTTATCTTGTCAACGTATTAAGGCCTAACATGTCAAAATGCTAGGGAAGTTACAACCACTTGACATTCCCCAAATGAAATGGAAATTCATCAATATGGACTTTGTTGTTGGCCTGCCCCAAGTTCAGGGAGGATACAACTCCACTATGCTCACCAAGGTTGCACATCTTATCCCTGTTAAGACAAACTATAAAGCCTCTGGCATTGCAAGGTTATTTATCAAGGAGATATTCAAACTGCATGGGTTACTTAGAAGAATCATTAGTGATCGTGACTCTCTCTTCACATCACATTTCTGGAGGGCTATTTTTGAAGTCATTGGGACTCAAATCTATTTCAGTACAGCTTGCCATCCCCAAACCGATGGTCAAACGGAGCTAGTCAACCAAGTTATTGAGGATATGTTAAGGGCACATTGCTGCCGCGAGCCCAAAAAGTGGATTCAATATTTGCCACTGGTAGAGTTTGCCTACAATGCTTCTTACCAACAAAGCATTCAGATGACCCCTGTTCAAGCATTGTACGGGCACAACTGTCGAAGTCCTTTAAACTTTTCGGATCCAACCTTAAGGGTTGAAGCTTCAAAGCACATGTTGGAAGATATGGATGATCAAATCAAGGCAATAAGATAGGACATCCAAGCCACCAAGGACAGACAGAAGGCTTACGCGGACCTAAAACATCAAGATAGATCCTTCGTTGAAGGTAACATGGTCTTCATTCGCGTACGCCCAAAGAAGAGTTCCCTATCCTTGGGGGAATGCAAAAAGCTAAGTCCAAGGTATTGTGGACCTTACAAGATCCTCAAGTGCCTAGGGCCTAATGCTTATAGATTTCAACTCCCTGAGAATCTAAAAGTTTATAATGTATTCCATATAACTCTACTGAAGAAGTATGTGCCCAACCCTAGTCATGTGCTTCAAGTTGTAATGCCTAGCCAAGGAGTCCTTGAGCTACGGCCGGACAGGATCTTAGATGTTAGGGAGAGGCATTTGAGATCCAGAACCTTGAGAGAATATCTCATCCAGTTGGAAAGATTATCCCGAAGAGGATGCCACTTGGATGGATGAAAGTACTCTCAACCAACAATACCCCCAGTTCTTTTTGAGATGAGGACATCTCGATTCCTCTAAGGGGGAGAGAATGTAATATTTTCGCATGAAATATTAATGAATTTTGACCACTACATGCCCCGTGCAAGAGTAGCTTAAAATAATCTCCCCGCGACTAGAAGAACCCTGGGCTAAATGCTCCATGCATTAATAAACTCCACCCGCATGGTGCATAAGAGGTCGCGGCTTGAAAACCGCAAGCCCGCATGAGAACACCTCTTCTAGAGGGAAAAAGGGATAATGGTTAGAATTTTGGCAAATTTTTTAATTAATTACCCCCTCCCCTCAACTGATGCATGACAGGGGGAGAGGGAGTGTGAGAGGAATGGCATAGTGGTGGAGTGCATGGGGGAAGGGAGGAGGCATGTAAGCCATCCACATGGTGGCTATCTCTCCCCCCCCCCCTTAGCATGTATAAACTCCCCCTTGGAGCTTGGGGGGAGAGGGAGAAATCAGACGCCATGCTGCAGCCCGCCATCGCTGTCGTGAAGTCTACCTGCTACCGCCTACTCCACCTCACCATCACCATCATCAAAATCGTCGCCATCATCCTCTTCCTCAACCTCTCCATCATCATGATTCCTTCTTCCACGTAGCTTTTGCTCAGAATCATAGAAGCTTCTTTAGAAGCTTCTAAAACAAGGCTTCTATAAGCCTTGTTCATCCTCATCATTGCGGGTTTTGCCTAAAACCACATTCTGTAAGGGCCGTGTCCCACTGAGAATAGAAGATCCCGGGCAGAGAAGGATCGATACGCGAAAGTAACCCAAGGAAAGTTGCCGAATTAAATTATTTACGTCATCAATGGCTCCCAAGAAAATGGTGAGAGGTGCACACGCGGGAGCCTCCAATCCAAGTTTACACATGGACATCCCTACGAGTCCTCATGCCCAGGTTCTTAAAAGATTAATTCTGCATAAAAGGAATGCATTAGGCATGTTTAATTTTCATGGGAAGAAATGCATTTACGCATGTCCCTAATTCATGTAGTCAAGTTAAAATACATTTAGGGAATTCATCTCCTTGGACGATTTACAAGAGTTAGAGCATGTCATGCATTTAGGTTTGCTTGCATTTTCCAAGTTGCAAATCCTAAGCACATATTGCATAGGTTTAAAAAAAGATGGAATTGTTTAAATGCATCCTTGATTGGCCGCAAGAAAGAACAAGCACATAATGCATTTAGGCAATGATTTCCTAGATATGATTCGTAGGAAATAATCATTAGCATCGGGTACAATATTGTCCAAAGAATTGCATTGCATGAAAAGGAAACCATGAACTTACCTGTTGCATGCGAGGATGCTTGCATTTTTAAGTCGGGTTAAGTGCCGCTGAATGGATTAAGTCAACAATAGTCTTATGACATTCGTCATGCATGAACTTATTTATCGAAGTTGTTTTTAAAAAAAAGATGCATTTCATATTAAATCATGAATTCAATGCATCGGACAAAGGGTTATAGATATAATTCTTGTTGAAACTCAACGTAGGCTTTATATGAGTTAGCCATGAATCGTCTATCATTATAGATTAGACAAGGAAAAGAAATGGTCATTGCAAACCTTATAATTGCATAGAAGTAAAGGACTATGATTTGCATACTTGCATGGAATGTTGTATCTTGAATTTATTTATTTGCATCTCTTCTAAGCAAAGATCACTCTTGTCGCAAGACAATTAGATCGTTTTAGGTGGACCACTTGTAATGGCATAACCCTCAAGGGATTCATAAAAGCATAACTAGTTGGTACAAGGAACACCTCAAAGTGCTAGGTAGGGTTTAGCTACGTTAAAAATTCTGCCTAATATCGCACTTGGGACGCCAAGTCAAGACTTTCAATCTCAAAATGCTACCACATTCACGGAATGTTAGGGTTAGATAGTCGCCCATACAATAACGATCAAGGGTTTTTACCCTAGGGTAAATTGGCCTAATACTAGACTTCCGATTGAGTTTAGAAACCCTAGGGCCAAACGTTGTCGGCCTAGTATGGTTAGGGTTGGGTTGGGTAAAATGACATCCCAAACCCTACATCTTGACCAAACATATTTCTTGACCAAGAAATGCCGTTTGATGGGAGAAATGATCCCACAAGTTAGGTGCGACACTTGTCTCGTACAACAAGTTGCAACATCACATGGCTTTGTGTTTAAGTCACAAGATAGATTTGCCACTCTTTAGAACAAGGGTTGGTAGGATCCAAGTACAAGTTAATTTGCAAGAGGATGATTAGTCATTCTGCTACATCACCTTGTGTAAGGCTGAGTTGCCAAGTTAGGGTAACTATGAATTGCCTAGCAAGCAATTGACAAATCAAGTTAGAGCGACAAAGTCGCCAAGATCTACTGTCTTAGTTAAGGTACCTAAGGTGTTTGCTAATTTGGGTTAATAGGGTATAAACCCCAACCCAAGGATAAAAGAGTAAACAAGCAATGAAACCCTTAGGATCTTTCCAAGTCGCAATTGATCTCGGATCGAATGCTGGATGCATTCGAAGATAAGGAATATACCTTAGCAGTTGGCCAAACAAACGACCACTGGATTGATTGTGTTTGTACAGTTAGGAGCACTGTTTGTACTTCTTTTCTCAATGAACTAAAGATGGAAAGATAATTAATGCTTCAGGTTGAAGGCCTGGAGGGAGAGGCAGCATCAGTTACCCCCGACTGTCTGCCTGACCCTAACCAAGGGGGTTGTTAGCCGCACCGGGTACGTGGACCCAACCCGTCGCGAGAGGTCTCTTCGTGGGTGCTACTTGGAGCAGGAGGATGCTTGGGTGCTAGGGGGGCTCTGGCTGTAAATCCCTTGCCTCCGGGTCCTGCATAAGAGGCCGACATGACTCGGGATTGGATCTCAAGGCCCGCATACTAGTCTACGGGTGGAAACTTAGATTAGTAATCCCTGAGGATTGCTGGATTGCCTTCGGACGGATTATGGATTAGCCTTCGGGTTGGATTATTATAATGTATTCCAAAGACTGTTAAATAAGATCAATTGTTGAAAAGGAACTTGCTTGACATTGTTTTTCTATGTCAGTGCTTAAGTTACGTGAAGGAACCGGTGAATAATTGGCTAATTAAGGAAGCTATTTTTGTGTGTCAAACTAAAGTGGTAGGTAATTAGACAACTAAAGCAACCCTGAGGAAAGTGTGGTGGATGTGGCCATGGGTCCATCCTACGGAAGGGTGGTCCCGATTGGCCAGGAACTTTTCTCGAAGGAAATTGACAGCAAGGAACGATGACCTAGAATCTAGGATACTAGAGTTCGATTTATGCTGTTTTAGGGGAACGGAATGGGACTATGCCTTACGGGCAGAGAGGTCGAGCTTTGCATCCCTCTCGTTTACCATTCTCCTTGAACCAAGTGCAACATGAATCTGCTTCGACCCTGACATTTTTGCATAAAGTAGTTTGCCTGGGGTTCGATTGTAAAATATTACACGGCGCAGCGAACAGAATCTGAGAAAGAGATAGAGAGTACACAACAGATAAGAGGAGAATCAGTAAATTCTTTAACTTCAAACAACTGATACAAAGATGGCTCTGTCCACCCGTGCGCTTCCACTGAGTGAAGCTTAGATGGCGATCTAGACAGAAGATAGGTGAAGAGCTTAAGGCTAGCTGGAACAACAACTCTGACTGGGTGAAAGATAAGTGTAAGATGGCTGCGAAGGGGTTTAGCTTTTATAGCCCGCGAAGGTCGTTAGGTCGGCCTGCTGACCGACCTACCATATGAGCCTCCACTAGTTGGCCAGGGAATATTCCAGGGAATATTCCCTTTACCATCGGGCCGGGGGCGCTGCCCCCGGACCCCCGCCAGGGGGGCCGCTGGCCCCCCTGGGACCCCCCAGCCAGGGGCCGCTTCCGCGGCCCCCGGACCCCACAATAGGGGCCCCTTTTAACTCCCTTACTACGCAACTCAATGCAATGTGCCTCGAGTTGCTACCAGCTTAACCACTCTGTCTAACCCAAAGATTAGACCCACAATGGTCACCTTTTTGCCATCCGGTCACATAGACCTCATCTGATATACAAGTCAGGACTCCACCAATGTCCGGGCTCACACTTGGCTTCTCCTCATAATGGGGGCCTTACAACTTTGAGCACCATGGATCATTGGTAGTACCTAATGAGGGTGGGGCATTGATCATATCTAACACCCCCCCTCAATGTCCACCCATAGGTGAACTATCTCCTCGGCCCAATGCCGAGTCTCTGAAGATGAACTTGAAGCAGATCCTTCGTAAGTGCTTTGGTGAAGATATCTGCTCCATTCTCCTCTGTTGGACAGTAGACCAATTCCACTATCCCATCCTCCATCAAATCACGCACATAGTGATACTGGATCTCTATATGTTTGGTGCGTGCATGAAACACTGGATTTTTGGCAATGGCGATGCAACTCTGATTGTCACATCTCAGCACAGTTGGTTCTTCATCCTGCACTCCCATATGCCATAGAATCCTTCTCAACCATACGGCCTCACATGCAGCAAAACAAGCTGCCTTGTACTCTGCTTCGGTAGAAGACAATGCCACTGTTGGTTGCTTCTTACTAATCCAAGAGAAAATTCCTGAACCCAAAGAGAAACAATAACCAGAAACTGACTTCCTGGAATCAATGTCTCCTGCCCAATCTGAGTCACAGTTCCCCACAAGAGAAGTTCCGAAACTGTATGTGATACCATAGTCAAGAGTTCTCTTCAAGTATCTGAGCACCCGCATCCCAGCCTTCCAATGACTCTCATGAGGTTTGTTTGAGAACCTGCTCAAAACACCAACAGCAAAACTGATATCTGGTCTGGTGTTACACAAGTAGATTAGACTGCCGACCAACCTCCTATACCTCCCAATGTCTGCTAGTGCTGATGTATCCTCAACGGATAACTTTACATTCACCTCCATAGGTGTAGCTATTTCCTTGCACTCGGTCATGCCAAATGCCTTCAAGATCTCCCATGCATACTTCTTCTGAGAGATGAAGATCTTTCCTGGCTCTTGCCAGACTTCAATCCCCAAACAATAGTGCAGCAAGCCCAAGTCTGTCATTTCAAACTCAGAACTCAAAGCCTTTCGAGTTTGGTTGATCATATCTTCATAGTCACCTGTAATAAGAAGGTCGTCCACATATAGGACAATCACTGCAGACTTTTTACCATCCCTGTAAACATACAAGTTAGCATCTGAGGCACATCTTTTGAAGTTTAGGTTTAAAAAGAACCTATCTATCCGTTGGTACCATGCTCTGGGGGCTTGTTTCAGCCCATACAATGCCTTCTTCAGTTTACACACTTTGTTCTCAGAATGGGGGGCCTCAAACCCTGGTGGCTGAGCCACGTACACCTCCTCCTTGAGGTCACCATTTAAGAACGCTGACTTAACATCCATTTGGTACACTGGCCACTTCTTGTGGGCAGCCACTGCAAGTACCGTGCGAATAGTGGTCATTCGGGCAGTTGGGGCAAATGACTCTTGAAAATCAAACCCTTCAACTTGTGAAAATCCTTGGGCAACTAGTCTAGCTTTGTACTTTTCTAAGGTACCATCAGCCTTGTACTTTACCTTCCAGATCCACTTGGTGCCAATAATCTTCCACTTTGCTGGCCGATCCACTAGCTCCCAAGTGTCATTCTTCATTATGCTGTCATACTCCGCCTGCATAGCAGCCTTCCATGATGGATCTGCAAGTGCTTCTTCTAAGTCAGTTGGCTCCTTTACTTCTCTCATAATCTCAACCATCAAGGCCATGTTGACTATGTGAGCAGAAGCCCTCCTTTGCTCCTCTATTCTCTGAGACCTCCTTGGTCCGTCTGCCTTCTCCTCAACAGATGCAGGCATAGGATTATTGTGGTCATAGAGCTGCTTCACCCAGCGCGGCAATGGCTTTTCCGGTGGGGTGATGTCAGGTTGGTGAACTTTTTCCTCATCATCTGAAGATGATGCTTCCTCCTCCTTAAGGATAGGGATAGCTCTCGGGACAGGTTCATAGTGGACTACTTCTTCGCTTGATGATAAAGTGGAAGACCTTGCCTTCTCCTCCTCCACTGTATGCGGCTCCTCCTTGAACACCACATCACGGCTCGCGATGATCTTCTTTGCCTCTTGGTCATATAACTTGTAAGCCTTCTGCTCATCACTATAACCCAAGAAGATACATTTTCTGCTTTTTGGTTGTAACTTGTTTCTCTTCTCATCTGGAACATGTGCATAACATTCACATCCAAAAATTCTGAAATGTGAAACAGATGGTTTCTTACCAGTGTAAGCCTCATGAGGTGTTTTTCCCTTGAGAGCCTTTGTGTAGCTCCGATTTAGAATGTAGACTGCAGTATTAACAGCTTCAGCCCAAAAATGGTTAGGCAATCCCTTGCCCTTTAGCATGCATCTTGCCATCTCCACAATGGTACGATTCCTACGTTCCACAACACCATTCTGCTGAGGTGTGTGAGGCGTCGTCAATTGACGCTTGATCCCTTTGCTCTTGCAAAAGCCTTCAAACTCCTTTGAGTTGAACTCACCACCACCATCTGTTCTAAATTTCTTCACACTTTTCCCTGTTTCATTCTCAACAAGTATTAGCCATTCTTTAAACTTACCAAAAGCTTGAGCCTTATCACGAAGGAAGTACACCCACATCTTCCTACTGTAGTCGTCGACAATCAACATAAAATAAGAAGATCCCCCCAAGGCCTGTGTAGGCATCTTACCACACAAGTCAGCATGCACCAACTCTAGAGGAGCATGTGCTCTATTCTTGCTTTCTTGTGGAAATGCCTTTCTCTGTTGCTTGCCCATCATACAAGCTTCACATGGTTCCTTCAATTCAGCTATTGTAGGTAGGTGAGCAACCATACCTTGCTTTTGCATCTCCTTCAATACTGCAAATCCGATGTGTCCAAACCTTTCATGCCAAAGCTTACTTGTGCCCACTCCAGCGGTGGCTGTAAGAGCACTTAGCTCATACAGGTTGTTCCTCCTTTCTCCTTTGCCAACAATTGTGCCAGCACTATCAATAATTTCTGCACCTGTCTTCTTGAACCTTACTTCATGACCAAGATCAGTTATGGCAGCAACTGATAAGAGATTTCTTCTGATTTCGGGAACATACAACACATTTGAGAGCTTTTTGACTTCACCATTTGCAGCAACAAAAGAAATAGTACCTGTGCCCGCAGCAGGGCATTTAGCATCATTTCCAACCGTCACAGTGATGGATTCTTGTAGAGGCTGCATAGAACTGTATAGACCTTTCTTGTTGGTCATGTGACGGGAGGCCCCACTATCCAACACCCAAGAGTCAGTGGTAGATTCTTCTTGCGCCGAGGAGCACACTTCCTCAATGGTCGCCATGAATAATTCCAACTCTGCTTCAGCCGTATTGGCTGTCTCTTTCCCTTTACTTTTAAGGGTACCATTCTTTTCATCTGCCTTCTTGACACGACAATCTGCAATTGCATGTCCTTTCTTCTTACAGTAGAAGCACTCTCCTTGAAACTTCTTCTTGCCGCCCTTCTTCTTTTTGTCACCATCATTTTTGGTGGAGGAAACACCTTTGCCTTTTGCATTGGCAGAGAATGCAGCATCTCCATTGTTGCTTCCTTCTCGGGCTTTCAGCCTCAACTCCTCCTCCATTAATAATGCACAAAACTCCTCAAAAGTCAAAGCTTGAGGTCTCACCTGAGTATTAAGGGCAGTTACTAGTCCATCAAACTTTTGTGGACAAATCCGAAGACACCTCCGAGCTAGCTCTTCGCTAGTCTTTTGTATCCCAGCGCCAGCCATCTGGTCGCGCAGATTCTTAATCCGAGTGATGAATGCTTCAACCGTCTCTCCTTCAGCAAACTTCTCCGCTGCTAGTTGATTCTCCAAGTTTTGAATCCTTGTTTGGTTTCGTGTTTCATACTGACTCCTTAGTACATTCCAAGCCTCTGACGCTTTGGTTGTATGCTGAATCAGAGTCAAAACACTGTCAGAACAGCTTGTAACTAAGGCACACAATGCATCTGCATTCCTTCGTTTCCAAGCTCGTAGAAGATCTGCATTCGGAGGAATCATCACACTAGGATTTGATGGGTCGGGGGTAGGCTGTGGTTCTGCGTCAGTCCCCAGCACAGTCTCCAGAAGCTCATAAGAATCAAGGATAGTTGTAATTTTGAACTTCCACAAGGTGTAGTTTGTACCATCTAACTTGCCTTCGCTGAAGGTTGGTGGACGAATCCTCAGTGTTTGAATAGCCGGTACAGCAGCACCACCTCCTGCACCGCTTCCTGATGCACCAGAACTGCTTCCCGGAGTCGACATCGTTTCTCTTTGCTGTTGAAGCCTTTGCCTCTTGCACGCTCTCCGATCTCTAGAGCCCCCTGGGCTCTGATACCATGTAAAATATTACACGGCGCAGCGAACAGAATCTGAGAAAGAGATAGAGAGTACACAACAGATAAGAGGAGAATCAGTAAATTCTTTAACTTCAAACAACTGATACAAAGATGGCTCTGTCCACCCGTGCGCTTCCACTGAGTGAAGCTTAGATGGCGATCTAGACAGAAGATAGGTGAAGAGCTTAAGGCTAGCTGGAACAACAACTCTGACTGGGTGAAAGATAAGTGTAAGATGGCTGCGAAGGGGTTTAGCTTTTATAGCCCGCGAAGGTCGTTAGGTCGGCCTGCTGACCGACCTACCATATGAGCCTCCACTAGTCGGCCAGGGAATATTCCAGGGAATATTCCCTTTACCATCGGGCCGGGGGCGCTGCCCCCGGACCCCCGCCAGGGGGGCCGCTGGCCCCCCTGGGACCCCCCAGCCAGGGGCCGCTTCCGCGGCCCCCGGACCCCACAATAGGGGCCCCTTTTAACTCCCTTACTACGCAACTCAATGCAATGTGCCTCGAGTTGCTACCAGCTTAACCACTCTGTCTAACCCAAAGATTAGACCCACAATGGTCACCTTTTTGCCATCCGGTCACATAGACCTCATCTGATATACAAGTCAGGACTCCACCAATGTCCGGGCTCACACTTGGCTTCTCCTCATAATGGGGGCCTTACAACTTTGAGCACCATGGATCATTGGTAGTACCTAATGAGGGTGGGGCATTGATCATATCTAACATCGATGCTAGCTACCGTTCTAGGAATTTGATCACTAGGAAAACCTTGATTTAGGTCGGTTCTAAGTGGGAACGGTCGGAATGCTTCCGCTTTGTGGCAGACTCGGGAAGACCTAGATCGCAAACCCCGTGACATTCCGTGGGAGTGCCAGGCGACGCTTTCTAGACTCTCTTCCCGATGGGCTGCTAGGACGTGTCCTACAAGTGAACATGTGGACACGTTACAATTAGAAAGCCGAGACATTACCACAATGAAGATAACTCTTGAATTGGTTCACATGTGCACTCTACCACAAGGTGCAACAAACTCCGTAGCCCATATGATGAATGCCATGTACAAAGTCTTAAGGGACTTTATTCCACAACTTACTCTTCCATTTCTTGATGATGTACCTATCAAGGAATGTGAAGTCAATGAAAAGAATAAGGAGCTTGATGAAGATGGCTGTAGGACATTTGTAGTTAACCATATTCATGATTGTGACAGGATTTTGACAAGGCTAGAAGAGGTACATCTTACCCTTTCTGAAGCTAAGTCGATTTTTGGAGTAGAAGAAGTCCTAGTGGTTGGTCATCTATGTGGCCCCTATGGACATAAAAATTCTCCAATCAAGATAGATGCCATCAGCAGAATGTAAGAAAAATGCACAATGTTTTAGAGGTGAGAAGATTTCTTGGCACATGTGTATTCTATCTCATATGGATACCACATTTTGCTCATGTAGCCAAAAATCTTTATCAATTATTAAGAAAAGGCCAAAGATTCTCTTGGGGTAATGAGCATACTTTCACTATGCGTAAATTAAAGAAGCTGTTAATTTCAGCCCCCACTCTCAAAAGGGATAATTATTGAAATGGTCAACCCATCATCCTTATTGTGGATACAAGTCCCATTGGGATAGGATGGGCTGTTGGCCAAGAGGATCTTGAAGATAATAGGATGCAATTTGTTTTGGAGCAAAAGTTCTCAATGAACATAAAATAAGGTATGCACAAGTAAAAAGGGAATTGTGGGGAGTTGTAATAGCATTAAAGTGTGACCGTGAATACTTTATAGGTGCTTTCGTAGTGGTAGAAACTGATTGTCTTCCACTCTTGGGCATGATTGCCAACTGTTGTACACCCGACATTGCTATGCTAAGATGGATTGCATATATTAAATCTCTCAACCCCAAATTAAAGCATATTGTAGGAAAGGTGAATCCAGTGCTCACATGCTATCACATGCAAGATATGACAATGAAGAAGAGCTGATGGAAGAAGATGAAGCTGAAGAATCTATACTTACTGAATTTCATTCCATGGCTGCTGAAAATATCTTTTCAGTTACTGCATATACTGGTCCAAAGCTGAAAACAACAGGATGGTCAACTAGAAGCCAGCCTACTCATTGCATTGCTCAAGTTCTACTTCATTTCCTTGAAAAAGATTATAAAGAAGATTGGTTGAAGATTGGCCAATATTTGAGCACAATGAAGAAGAAGGAAACTTGGACTGATGAGGAGTTCAAGCATATCAAGAGGAAAGCTTATGACTTTTTTCTTAAAGAAGGATATCTATGGAAGCACGCAAAGAAGAAGAAAGGAGCACCTGTCTGAGTTTTAGGTAACAAAAGATTGCAACAATAGGTAATGAAGGAATTTCATGAAAGCCTGTGGGCCATAAAGGCATATGGGGAACCTTTAGTAAAGTCAAAGAAAAATATTGGTGGCAAAACATGTATCAGGATATAACACATTTTGTTGGAACCTATTATGTGTGTCAAATGTATTCTATCGTTAAGCATCGAGATGGGTTACAATCAACTTATCCCTTGTCTATACATTATAGATGGGTTATTGATCTTGAAACCATGCCTACACAAATATGGAATATGCGATATTTAGTGCTTGCAAGAGAGGATCTGACCAATCAAGTTGAAGGCAAAGCCTTAATAACCAAATCCACTCAATCTGTTTGTTGTTGTTTTCTTGAAGAAGTGTTTTGCAGATATGGTTGTGTGGGTAAAGTAACTGCAGATATAGAGGAGAGTTGGATGCTGATGAGGCACGCAACTTCTTTGCTCAATTGGGTGTTAAGTTGGCTTTAACATTAGCCTACAATCCTGAAGGCAATGGAAAGAGTGAGAGAGCTCATCAACCTATTCTCAAAGCTCTAGCAAAGTCTTGTAGAGGAAAAATCAAAGAATGGCCTAAAATGCTACATTTTGCATTATGGGCTGACCAGACTACTCACAGTTCAGCTGGCTATATGCCAGTTGAACTTATGCATGGAAAACAACCAATTATGCCAATTGAAAAATCTACTCTCACATGGAGTCTTCTACCTTGGGAGGAAGGCATCAGGAGAGAAGAGTTTCTGACTTTACGCATATGGAAGCTAGAAAGAAGGCTTGAAGATGTTCAAGTAGCTATTGAGAAGCTAAAGACAGCAAGACTAAAGAACAAAAGAAGATTTGATAAGCGACATCGACTTCGGCCAAGATAAATTCAAGAAAATGGTTGGGTGCTTGTCTATGATAGTAGTTTAGACTATCAATACAGTGCTTCTAGGAAAATGGTGAAGCATTGGTTTGGCCCATATGTGGTAAAGGTCGTTCATGACAATGCCACATATTGATTGGCTGAATTGGATGGAACAAGCATGAAGATACCCAAAGCTAGAAAAAGAATCAAGCTCTTCAAATAAAGAGAAAGTTCAACATATGAGCTAGAAGACTTGAATATAATTCAAGAGCATGAAGACAAAGAGGAAGAAGAAGAGGGAGAAGATGAAGACATTGACATGGCAGAAGATACTTCTTATGACACTGCAAATCCATAAGGCTTTGACACATGCCAAAGGATGTGCAGGTTAGGAGGGGGTGGATGTTGTGCCGCTACACGCACAACGTGTAAAAAAATCTAGAGTGTGGCTTCCTTTTAGATTTGGAGATCCAATGCCATTTTAGACATTAGTGTTAGTGTCCATGGTTCAAAAATATTAGATTTTAGTCAATTTTTAATATTCTAGATATTATATCTTGTAAAAAAATCTACAAAACTATAGATAACTTCTAGATTGGGATGACATATAAAAGAAAGCATGTAGCTTTCAGCTAATTTGAGAGGATTTTATGTAAAAAGAGAGATTAGTGAAATCAGACGATGCGCAATCGCTCTTTTTAGGCAGTGAGTAGCACTCCGAAAGTGGGAGATGAAAAAGGAGTGATTTGGTAGGATTCTAGCCAAGTGTTTTGGTATTTAACTCCCCTTTCGAAGCCATTGGAAGGATCAGATTGGCGATCTGAGAAGCATAGAGGAAGGTATTATTTTGTACACGTTTTTGTCTATTAGAATTATATTTTCTCATAATGCTGAAATAAACTGACAGGCTTCATCTCTGTTAGTATTCTTCTATATTTTCCAATTCTTTTTGGAAGTATTCTTCTACATCTTCAATCTCTTAGAACCCCTTCTCTTCCATCTACTCCTCTCCTTGAATCTACCTTCACCTTGCTTTCACTTATCTTTAAGAACTTGTCTTGAAACCTTCAACCCTTCTCTTATCTCTACCATCTATGGAGTCTAAAATCTTGAACCCCCATATATTCTTCTCTTGCCAAACCCCTCTGGTGATCTTCAACCCTACCCGCTACGACAACGCAGATGACGTCTCCTTATTACTACTAGTGAGTCCCCTATGTGTGGCTCCCTCATCTGGTATATTTTTTTGGTGATTTTACATTAAATTTAATATTATTTTGTTCACAAACACTAGAAATGTGATGTATGCATGGTTTATTTTGTGCACTATTTTTAAGCTTTTTTAGATGTCATCATTTCTTCTACACTGAAACGTGAAGTGTTGTCATCGTATTGGGGGTCTAAGGTCTACCACCGGGGTTTAGAGCAGAAGAGGAGTGAGAGATTCAAAGGGGAGAGAGGAAAAAGATTGGGGTTTGATGGATTCTTGAGTTATGGAGAGAGTAGATGAGATAGAGAGTAACCAATATCTTACATAGCCGTGTCCTACAAATTTTACCATAATAAACTTGGATCCGATTACATCAATAACCGTGAGGTTTATGCATAGATCTATATCAAATTTTGTTCCATTTCCAACAACAAATTCAAGCTCTAATTCCCTCCATTTCGTGAAGATACATGTATTGAGACTTCAAGATACAAGATATAGAGAGATAGAACTCATTACAACTGACATAGAGTCCAAAGGATGATAAAAATGCATCAATAGAACCACAATTGTACTTCAGCCCTGCATTAAAACAGTAATTTCCAGCCCTCAAACTTGACTCAAAAATGTATACAAGCTCATGGGAAAGTCTCTCATTACAATCTCAACCAATAACCTATTGTTTCGGGAGCATTGTCTACACAGGGAAGTGATTAGATTTTAAGAAACCCCTTCAAATGAATAAGTTTTAATGGCTGCCCTATTTATGACAGTTTTGGGAGAGCATATTCAACCCATACATTGGCAAAAATCACCTCTTGACTTGCCTCAAAGTCACTCAAGTACTTGGGCACAAGAAGGGCTTCAATGGTACACGAATATGGTAAGAGAATGAAAGAAAACGCTCATAAGAGTAGGTTGAAAATTAAAACCTAGTTTTTCCCTATTTGGGACAACCACTTGTGGCTTTATTCATAGCCAATGCATGAAAAAAAAGAGCCCTTACTTGACAAGTATTGGAGCATGATAATTGTCCAGCCTTTGCACTTGAGTTTCATGTTGATCTTCACCTTTGTGTGCTTGGAAATGCTTCAGCCATTGCAGCCACGAATAGGCCCTTCAAGTGCGCTGAAAAATGCGGGACAGCTCCTCTTTTGCTTCGTTCACTTCAAGTAAAACATATAGACTATAGACAAGTCTCTTAAGTCTTCTACAAAGTCCTATATCATGTCTCATGTAAACTAAGGATAATTTGGGCCTTCCACTTGACTTTGCAGTAAATGAACCTCATGAACCAATGTAACATAACCTGTAAACTGTCAAAGAACACCTGTAGTCCAAGCTGAAGGGCCTCATAGACTTTATTTTTATCAATTTGCACGATACAAACTGAAAATTACATGCCAAGTTATAAAGGAACTTATGAACTTAAATGACATCTAAGACTAATGTAGGGGTATAATAACTGAATGATGTATGAAAGTGTCTCATGTCTGTCCTAATGAAATTCATCTGCAATCATAAGAACTCCATGTTTTATACCATGAACTGCAAAACCTTTGATAGCGTCCTCACGAACCAAGTTGAAGAAGCACTGTCCATCACAAAAAATGTGTAAAGCTATTAGCAAATCAACTTCAATCACAAGGTCTAACCATGGTAGGGTATAGAGACTTTGAAGCCATGACCATAAGAGAAAGGGAAATCCTACGTCATCATACTCCCACACTGAAAACATTTTTCCTAGTCTTCAAAGGATAGGATTCTTTCTTTCACAAAGATCACAAGAACAACTTCCTCCATCCCAATAGGGAAAATAATAATGATTCTCTCCATCATGTAGCTCCAAAGGGAACCTCATCAAAATGAAGCTCTCACTTGTGTAGGGAAAAAAAGGAGAGCATAGGAATATGCTCTTATCTTAATGGATATGAATCTTTGGCTAGTGGAGAGAGCAAATCATGGAAACATACTTTGAATTTTTCTATATTATATGTTGCTATGGTAATCCCTTTAAGATTTATTTAAAAGGTTAATGTGCATATATTATGTGTTTACAAAGATTGAGGTGTAAACAAAAGTTGGAGTCATGTGACCAATCAATGGTGGTGATAAGGAGGTGGATAGGAAACTTTGGAGAGTAGGTGAGGCCATGAGGGAGTTATGTAGACAAAGATGATAGAGCATAGGAAGAACCATTTCGATTGTATGTGTTTCATATTTTTGGTTTTCTTTAAATGTATTTATCTTTATCTTAGCTGTATTATTATAGAAATATTCTTTTAAATTCTATTTTAATTTATTTCAAAAAATAAGGAATTTATATGCTTTGCTGTTTGTGAGGTCTGTTGCCACATGAGATGAGCTAAAGAGAGGGAAATGTGATTGGTAGAGGAGGATGAGATTAGGGGGGATGGAAGAAGGTGTATGAAAGGGACAAAGGAGGAAGGGGAAATAAAGTGGATTGAAAGAAAGGGATACATAGATAGGTGGAGGAAGGATAGAGAAATGCCTTGCTCTGTTGCACCCTAACCCTTGGGTCTAAAGGAGTTCTTTGGCTCCATCTTCTCCTCTTATGTGAGTATGTTCACTTGTTCGCTTTTACTCTCCCTCCTCCTCTTTTTCAGAAGCCCATTGTTGATGTCCAAAAAGAGTGGGGAACAACAGAAAGGGAATTGCTTATCTAAGTCAGGGGGATGCACATATTTAAGGAAGTAGGGAACCACCATAGCTTCTTTCTAACTCTTCTTAGTTTTCTTCTCCATCTCTTCATCTCCTATATTCTAGTTGTTGATCTTTTGACGTGCAACTCTTTGACATCATGCATAACTTTTCCAATATTGACAATGATATTATGATCCTTCCTACTTATGGTCTTTGTTAGATGATACCTCACAGAGTAAAAGCAAGATTTGACAACCCGAAGAATGCCAAAAATGTGCCAATTTTTGTCAATTTGAAGCAAACATCAAAGGTTTTTAGAAGCAACAGAACTAGATTTGACAATTTTAAGTGGCCAAGGAAGACAAGAATTCAAAGCACTTTGAAAGATCGACTTAACAATGGTCACAAAATTTTCATAACTTTTAGGTGCCAAAATGAAGTAAAACAAGGTCCATGCAGTGCAGAATTGAGACAGACACATAGAGTTGAAATCCGACGCCAGATGCGCACAATGGCCAAAGACCGGGCATGAAGGGTCAAGTGGCAATATAAAAATGACTTAAGGACAAGAGTTTTGGCCTTTTGGGAGTTAAGGCATGGGGGTCGTTTTCAACAATGGGAAGGAAGAAAAATGGCGCCTTCTTGTTCATAGCGCGATGATTTGATGGAGGGGGCCGGCCCTTACGTTGCTGAAGAACAATCGCCTAATCTGATTACATCAGCCTCTTGCCTGATTTTCTTACTTACAAAAGTTGGTATCTGGTTTGGAAATGATGGCCTAAGCAGAAAATTGAAAAACCAGTATTTGTCTCTTCTCTCTCTCTCTTCTCTTAAAGTTTGTTCATGCGGGAATAAATTAGAAGAGATCGAGATGGAGATCAGCTGTTCGGCTTGAACCGGATTGATATGAGAACATGCAAATGCTCAGAAGTGATGTCTAGTGCTTTTTGAAGATCAATGGCAGGTCTACTTATTACTCCCTAAAAATTCAATTCTTGAAACTAGAAACCCAAAAAATGGCGGTAAGCCTCTTTTTAATAGAAATTCAGATTCTTTTTTATAAATCACGATGCAATTCTTGTTCATATGTGATCAAAATTTGTTTGAGACTTAGTTGCAATGTATTTGAGGGTTGTGGAGCATAAAGTTCAAAACCTATGTATGTATTTGTGAGTTATTAATTTTTTAAAACTCAAAATGTATGTTTTAAGTGAAGAATTGATGTTTTCTTTAGTTTCGAAAAAGCAAATCTTGTTCATATGGGATAAAATTAAATATGATAATGGATCCAAGTGTGAATTAATTTATTGAATGCATAAATTTAGAAAGTACAATAATTTACATAAAGAAAATAAAGAAAAAATGTTAAGAAATATAGTTTTGGCCAAATAAAATAGAGAAAAAATAGTTCATACATCTGAAAAATTATGAAAAATAGAAAATATATTTTTGCAAGTATGACAAAGAAAAATAATGAGATTTAGCCTCAATTTACTCTTGTTTATATGTTTTAGTGTGTGTTGATCGCTTACTACATAAAGAATTATACACAAATTTTTAAAAAAATCTACCTGAATGAATAAAAAATTTAAATTGTAGGGGAAGGGATTCGTGGGAGTTGAGTATCCATTGAAGTATGATTTTATGCATATGGGATTTGTAGGATTCGTTCGTTTTAAGTCGTGAAAAATGTAGTAGCATGAATTATTCTGATGCTACCTTAGCAACTAAGAAATATGCTAAGGTGAAATCATAAAAGGGCTATTTGGGCACATCCACACTAATTGATTTATAATTTTACTTGGTTATACACTTTGTGCCATTCACTTTGCATCCACATTTTCATACGTGGTATTAGGAGAATTATCTCTTGGATTCATAACACTTGATTTCGAATGATAGACCCATGTTGAGTGTGAGGACACCTTAAAATGTAGGTCTAGTGTTATCATTTCCTTTGGGGACTAATGTGATAAGCACTATATTATCTCTTGGAACATTTTATCAAAAGAGAGGACTATGTTGGGTATGTGCTTTATGTTAAAACAACACATCTTGGAGAGCCATAGTGGGTGTTGGGACAAAAAAAATGGGTCCAAAACTAGCTTTCAGGCTCTAGCCGGGGGCCTCTATGCTAAACTAAAACACCCCAATTCTAGGAGTGTCCAGAGGCTACACACAGTGATCTAACTTAGACACCCCGTTTGTATTATTTATAGTTCAACAATCCCTTCCCACATCCTCATAGGAGTACCCAAACATAATGGTGTCCAACCCCTCATAGTGCACACACAAGGAGCACCACTTGGTTGACTACCATGGCCCACTTTAGCTCTCCTACAACTCGGGATTTGGCCCCAAGATGCGCCGTTTAAACATATAACATGTACAATACATTGTCCTCTCTTATCACCGCCAAAGAGATAAAGTATAATCCTCACTGAATAAGTCCACCAAAGGAAACATATCTCTAACCCTACACCTTGGAACTTCTCACCCTCAACATAGGTCAACGTTCATAAAAGAAGGTGCTATGTATCTAGGATATATATTTCCAATACCATGTAATGAATGCAATGCACAAGTGGAAAATTTGTCGTACTCAACCATTTTATTTATCTTAATAGCATTATGACAATGCACAAACAGTTCTCTCCATGCTTTTCATACTAACGCATTTGCTTCATTGCATAGGGAATAGCATCGAGTATACTCGTGCTATTATACCCTTAAACTTTCAAAACAAACGTATCCTATATGTAAAATACATCAAAAAAAAGTTTTTCCACCTATATTTAGTATTCTAAATCCCTCTCTTAGTACCATTTTATATTATGCTTATAGTGGTAGGTGTAGAGAATGTTTTCATATCATTTTCTTATTCAAAAAGTAATAAATTACACACTATAACATGGAAATGGGGCTAAGTTAAGGCTAAACCTCATGCCTTAGACCCATCATATATCCACAAACATATTTGTAATTTTCTATAAATTTTTAGTGCATAAAATATATTTTTATTTAAAACCTATTTTTCTTGATTGATTAATTAATTAATTAATATTATTTTTGATATTTTGATTCAATTTGAATAGGATTATTGAGATTCATCATTGCATAAGAACATGATTTTTCCACCCAAAACGACAAAAACTCTTATTTTTTCACTTAAATACTCCATTTTATGCTTTTAATTATGAATAACAATCACATTTAATTATGATTTTTGCATGTTATTACTCCCAACCCTCAAAGACATGTCAAACATGGTTCATACAAATTTTCATTCCATATGCACTTCATTTGAACTGTAAACTGTAAAAAACAAGCAATTTTTTTAAATAAAATGGACATATCATTAAATTACTTGTTTTGGGTTACGGCAATTGAATGTGTGGATAGCCATTGGACTCGCCATTCGTCCCTACATAGAATGTATCATAAATTGATAGCATCTTGCAATAATCCACAGACAAGTATCCTTCACCTTGTTCTCTTCTTTTCACCCGCATGAATAGCCTCTTGGAGGAGAGAGAGAGAGGAGAGAGAAAGGCTGAATTTTGATCTCTACATCCTGGCAGCCATTCTTCACATGAAGGGTGATGAATCAGAGTAAAAAATTGGAGGATTATGCTGGGAGCTTCCATTCTATTAGTTGGTTTTGCAGCCCATAATCCTCCTCTTCATCAATCATCGCCATGACATCTCCTTTTACTATCCATCGTCAAAACATTACCCCCCACTATGTGAAGAGCTTTGGGCCTTAGGGCTCCCAAAGGCCCATACCTTTTCTTATCTTGGTCTCAGGTCAATACCTTTGATTCTTACGTAGTGACCCAAGGAGAACAAGGCATCGGTGGCCTTAGGTCCTAACTCGATACCCATGAACCTACCAAGCTCTTGTGAGGCAACACTAAATCTTTTTCTTGTGCTTACTTTTATTTTCACTCCAAACATCCTTATTTATTTTTTCATGCTAGAGAGCACCCCTAGGAAGACAAGGCCTTGACCCGGGTCTGACTCGTCCATAGGAACCGACCAGGGCTTTGCAAGGCGATGCTTATCTACTCTTAGAATTTTCTTTTTCTTTTGTTCATGGGTTACACACACTTTTGTATACTATAGTCTTTAGATATATACATTGTTTCATCTCTTGCTTTTATTTGGCAATCTTTTCAAGCTACCTCACCACTAATAGAAACTCCTAGAAGTAGCTGCCTCACAGGCTAGTAGAACAAGGTCACTAGGACGTCCTTCTAAAATTGTTCTTAGAATACTTGACAATGCTTTACAGGAGGCATACAATTGCTTGGACCTCCCCAGACACACATAAATTAAACTTTGGGACTTCATGCCTTGACTACCTATCCCCATCAAAAGAAAAATCCCCACGGTTACATAACCATTCATCATAAAGGGAAATAAATCATAAAGGAAGGATATCACCTAGACTTGGTCCAAGAAGCTTTTCATAGCAAAACGATTACTCTAGGTACTCCCTCACACCTTTTTGATATAAAACTAAAAGAGAAAACTATTAAACGTACCGATACCAAAGTGATACATGGCCCTCTTTGTCTAATGAGATAAAACATTTCTCTACAAGAATGACAAGTTCTCTTGGCCTAACGAAATATAACATTGTGCATCCAAAACAATAAGCTCTCTTAGCCTAAAGCAAAAACCAAATGATCCATACCTCTTGCATATACATCAAGAGGTATATGCATAAAATGTTGCTTGACCACCCTATGCATCCAAGTTAACAATGATACATGGGTCTCGGCTACTCTTTGCATTACCCACACTAACCATCACTTGGCATATAAAGCATTATCTGATAAAAGTCCCTATAATCAACTAGGTCATCCTGTCTCATCATGGATAGAGAGATCTAAAGAAGGACCAAAGTTGAAAAAGAGGTCTTCTTCATAAGAATAATTTGCTAATGAATTGGCAAACTAATTCCAGTATCGTGGAACCAGCCGAAGAGACACTCTCTCAAACTTATCGATCATGTTCATAGTAGTATGATAATACATAGGGAGAACAAAATTCCATAATGTGTACATCTCATTCAATTTATTAAAAAACAATTGAGAATCCCCTTTTACTAGTAACTAGAAAATATCACCTTTCTTAGCAATATTAAATCCCATGATCAGGGCTTTATATTGTGCCATATTATTAGTAAATCCTACCCCAAGGTAGGTAGCTAATTCCATCATGATTCTATGTCGGGGATCTCTAATGATAACCCCAATACTTCCTTTCTTATTGGGACCTTAGATGCTCCACCAAAATATAATGTATATGCCTATAAAGGGTTCACGCATCCATCATCGGCTCCTTTATTCATAACTATGATAATCAAAATTCAACATATTTAGAGGATGAACCAAAGGCTCTCTCCCACCTACTTCATTGAATCCAACAGGGATGCTCCTCAAAATCCTTAAGCAATGATGGCAAAAGACTTTGATCTCCCAAAAAAATGTAATGTCCTCTTACTCAATCACTTTATAACCATTGTTCCACCAAACAAGTCTTCCTTGATGGTATATTTGTTCCATATATGGGTATTCTAGGTAGGGAATGAGCCGCCCCATCAACCAACTTTTAGCCTCTCTTGCAGGTTTCAAATAAATCCACCCTTGACTTACAAGATAGTTATCTCATCAATATACCTAAAGATAATAAGGCTTAATATTATTTGGATTAACCTTATTTTTAAAATCCACTCCTTGTAAATCTTCTAGTAATCCAGTGGACTTGTTTTTCTCAATTCTAATTTATAGGGATTATCCCACTTAGATTCTAGTTTTCCAAGAAATAGTTCCTTACCTACATCATAATATAAAACTAAGTGCCCTCTCTTAAACGTATACTTATTTGCTTTTAAATCATGAAGCTGCTTCATTTGACGCTTATCTATCTCTTGATGTAACAGACTCTGCAATTTAAGCTCATCAAGGTGTGCTAAAGTCATAAAGCGCTCAAAGAGTGCATCTTCATTCCCCAAAGAATGGTGAATTGCAAATCTTATAGTCCATAACTCAATCTAGGGGTGGTATACACTCCTCACCATAAACTAATTTGAATGGGATGTGACTGGTAGATTGCTTAAATGTTGTATTATACGCCCACATTAACAAATACAAGTTATTATCCCAATCTCATTTCTTCTCTGATACTATCTTCCATAGAATACCCACAAGCTGTTTATTGGTACTTTCAACTTGTGATTCACTTATGGATTATAAGGTGTCATTTTATTGTGTTTAATTTTCCATGGTTTAGTCAGTCACCTTATTTAGAAAATGGGTTCTGTAGTCTGATACTAATTTCTTTGGCATATCAAATTGATAGATAATCTGCTCAAGCAGGAAGCTAGCTATCTCCTTTGTATCATTTTCCATCATCGCTCGTGCTTCTGAGCACTTTGTAAAATAATCAGTTTCTAGTATGATATACCTCTTCTGTGCAGAGGATGATGGGGTAATAGGACCCACAAAATTGATGCCCCACTTCTCGAATGGTAGTATAGCCATAATGGGAGTCAGCAAAGCCACTTCCTATTCTTGCTACTATCATGCCTTTGATATGTATCACATATCTTGACATTTGCAAATGCATCCTGAAAAATTGACAATTACCAATATCCCATCTTAAAGCTTTTTGTGTAGTCAACCATCCAACAAAGTGTCCTCCACAAGCGAAGTCATGACACTCTTTCAAGATAAATGGAATCTCATTAGGCAAAACACATCGGTAATAAACATCATCAATCCCTTGCTGATATAATGCTCCTACAATCAAGGAAAATTTCAATACCTATTTTTTAATTTTCCTCTTCTCTGCCTTTGGACAAAGCGGCTCCAGTCTCTCCTGTAGATAGATAGTGCATTATGGCAGCATACCAAGATCCACAAGACATTCGAAAATGCCCTAAAACTTTGGTGGTTTAATCTTGATTTTATAGTCAAACTCCAGCAAGTGATTAATTACTTTGCTAGTGGTCAGGTGGCTGCAACTTATTCATCAATAGTCTCAACCCCTCCACCTTTGTATAAAATACCACCTTTTCATAGAGGATGTAGTTGAATTTCTTTATTGCAAGTACTATGCCAAGGCATAACTTCTCCATGTAGGTAAAATTAATCTCAAAGATCCCCAATCTATGACTAGAAAATGCAATTGGATGATACCACTTCTCCTCCCAAATCTGGGCTAAACAGCAGTAGTAGTAGATGCTATGCATTGTGGCTGCCAAAAATATATAGAAGACCTCACCTCTTTTGGGTGCTTTCAAGACTGGAACGTTCACTAAATATTGCTTTACATCCTCAAAGGAGACTCGGCATGGGTCATTCCAAATGAATAGATAGTGAAAGGATAGTAAATTCATTAGTGACAATGTCCTTTGAACTAGTGCATTGATAAATATTTGATAGTATCCCATTGATGACAAAAATCTAGGCACTTCTTTAGGAGTACATGGCAGACTCATAGCGACAAAAACCTTTATATTTCCAAGATTAGTCGCAATAGCAGCCATGCTAACCACATGACCCAATGGTAGATTTTATTGTTTTATGATAAATTTTGGTTGAAAATGGTTGGATTTGGTTGCCAATGCTTTGACCTATTAGAAATATTAGAGAAATCAAGAAAAATTTATCATCTAATAATTCGCATTGCTTAATCATCATTGTTGCTAATACTTATATAATCTGAATGTTTTGCATCAAGAAAATAAAACAACTAAGTACCTTGCTTCAAGTTGTAAGGCTATGTGTACAACTATAAACACATAGACCACCATACACTAGAAGTGTATTGTATATCTTGAGTGATTTATTCTTAAGTATATTGGTCACTGAAATTAGAGGGATGAGTGTCATTGTACTCTCCTCAGAATCATCAACAACAAGCATTGAAATCATAGACCGTCCTTGTCCTACACAAGGGTCATCCACTGAGCCATACCACAAGGAGGAGCCCAAAGTCTAGTCTAGGTTCAAATCATTGAAGCCTAAAAAGACCATTAAACCTCGGAAGAAGATTGCTCATAAGAAAGGACCACCAAATTCATATTTTAAAATATTACATATGTATGATTTTCAGCCTTTCTCCTCATTACAACTTTGAATTGCTTCTGCATTTAGTGGCAAACTTGTAAGGGACTAGACACTACCCTTGTTCCAACAAGTGGTAAGACCTTCCCAATGGCCACAACATATGCTGATGTCCGTCCTCAAATTTGAAAATTTGATGGCAAAGATTTCCACCCATGGCAAGTACTTATCATTTACAAGATGATGGAGAGAGGGTATTGGCATCATTATGTTACACTTAGATGAGTCATTGATTCATCATGTTGATCAACTAAATACTGCTACAGAAAAATGGGATGATCTTGAAAAGCTCTATGGAGCCACTAGTAAAAATACTAAAATCTTCCTTAAAATTGAATTCTTTAGCTTGAAATATCGATCAAGAGAAGACTTGGGAAAATTCATCTCTCACATGAAGGGACTTATGGCACAACTTGCCTAAGTACAAGCTCCAATACATGAAGAAGATCCTATTGCTATTCTCCTAAAAGCTATAAAACAGGTGTTTCCTACTCTTGCAAGTACTCTTACCAACATTCTAGATCCTAGATTGGCAAGTACCATCCAATCATGTTTGGATGAAGAAAAGAGGAACCACAAAGAAGGCAGCAACAATCAGGCATCTTCAACTTCCCATGATCAAGTATTGGTACATATAGTTCTCACTAGATGTTCTTTCTGTAAGAAAAAAGGACATCTTGTAAACAACTGTTGGAAGAAGTATCCCAAGAAAATGAAATGTAACAAATGCAAGAAGATATGGCATATCACTAGTAAATGCCACAACACTCCTGATGTACCCAAAGAATTGGTGGCCAATTATGCCTCCAATTCATCTAAAGATCAACTTTTTTAAGTCTTTAAACCATTTACCTAAAAACACTCTTGTAGCCTTGTAATCCAATGCCACCCTGGCATTGAGGGGGGGTGTTATAAGATAGGCATAGGAACTCACTGTAAGCAAGGGTGCATGAGGGAAAATGGGTGTGAATAGCCTTAGGGGTAGGGGAAACCCTAATCCTAGCTTGGCATAGGCTATATAAATAGCCTATGGGTCAATATCATGTGTGGGAGAGTGTATCCAAGTTGTACTTGTAAGCAACTTAGTAAACAAGATATGATTCTTGTACTTTGAGCTCTCTCTTTCCTCTTGTGCACATATTCCAATGCTGCAACTCTGCTTCTTCACAAATAAAATCCATTGAAATATGTTCCCATGGTCGTTCTGGAATTGGTAAAGGCATTAACAAACCATATTGCTTACCATGGTGTCGCTTAACTCTTCAACAAATTAAACATTCAGATACAAAGTTAGAAACATCAAATTCCATCTGTGGCTAGTAAAAATCTTCAACCAATGTACATAAAGTGGAAATAATACCTCTATGGCCTTGATATGGGGGACAATGAATTTCGTGCAACACAAATGATCTAAATGGAACAGTTACACATAACCTTTTCTCATAAAACATAAACCCATTAGCATAAGACAATGAGCCAATTGGAATCCAATTATTTGTAATAAATTTATTCCTATCTGCTTGAAAACTAGGGTCTTGATCATAGTTATCTTTCGTAGGAATAAGGGAATCAAAAGGTATCACAGAGATGCAATGAATAGTTGGCCTTCTACTCAAGGCATCAACAACAACATTTTCTTTTCCAAGTTGATATTGAATAAGTGGATGAAAAAATTGAATAAAAGTAGCCCATTTAATATGACGGTCAGAGATTTGTGGTGGCTGACTAAGGAGATGTTTGATACTTTGTTGGTCAGTTTTGATCATGAATTCAGATCCCATTAAATAGTGTTTCCATTGTCGTAAGGCTTATGCTATAGCTAGCAATTCCTTATCATAGGTAGAATACTTAAGTTCAGAGGGTTTAAGTTTGCAGCTAGAGTAGGCTATGGGATGTGAATCTTGCATAAGGACAGCTCCTATTCCAGATCCACTAGCGTCAGTGACTATTAGAAAAAATGGTCTATTAAAGTCGGGGAGTTGCAATACAAGAGTATGTATTAAGGTATGCTTCAGTAAGTCAAAAGACTTTTGCTAATTTTCAAACCAATGATACACAATATCTTTCTTAAATAATTTTGTCAAAGGTAATGCAAGCAATGAAAAATTTCTCACACATTTTTTGTAAAAGCTAGCAAGACCTAAGAAAGAATGTAGTTCATGCACATTTTTAGGTATCGACCAATTCAAAATTGCTTCTATTTTTTTAGGATCAACTTTAATACCTTTAGATGAAAAAATATGTCCTAAGTATTCAATTTGGGTTTGGAAAAATTCACTCTTTTTAGGATTAGCATATAATTGATTCTCTTTTAATAATTTGAAAACCAAGGATAAATGTTCATAATGCTCGTTCTCATTTTTACTGAAAACCAATATGTCATCAAAGAAAACAATGACACAATGCTGATGCTTCAAAAATATGTGATTCATCATACGACTGAATGTGGTTTGTGCATTAGCTAAACCAAAAAGGCATAACAAGGAATTCATAATGTCCAAATTGAGTCCTAAATGTAGTTTTGAAAATATCAAATGTGTCCAGTTGTACTTGATGGTATCCAGATTAAAGATCTATTTTTCTAAATATTGCATCTCCTTGTAGTTTATCCATGAGGTCGTCTATCCTAGGGATCGGATATCTATTCTTAACAATGATCTTATTTAGGGAATGATAATCAATGCACATCCTATATGAGTTATTTTTCTTCTTGACTAATAGGACAGGTGCACCATAAGGAGAACTACTAGGCCTAATGAGTCCTCGGGTTAACAATTCTTCAACTTGGTTTTGAATTTCTTTCTCTTCAATTTGATTATGTCGATAAGGTGCTTTACATGGTGGTTGAGAACTTGGAATTAAGTCTATTTTATGATCTTTAGGACGTGTAGGTGGTAAACCATGTGGTAAGTTAGCAGTTAAAAAATCTTTAAATTGTGAAAGAAATTGTGCATGCCTAGGATGCATATGATTTTTCTTAGCTTCAATTTCATTCACCCATATTAAGTACGATTTGCTACCTTTTCTTAATGCACGTTTAGCCTGTGTATGACTAAGCAATGGAAATTTATCAAAAGTGTGCATACCATGCAATGTGATTTGTTTTTCATTAAAATGAATCTTCATTGAATGTGTGGAATAATCTATATTGGGATTATATTGATGACGCCAAGGCCTTTCTAAGATAATGTCACTAGATTGCAAAGGCACAACTAAGAAATTTTTGCGCTTGACATAATCACCAATTTTAATTTCTAAGTCATGCACTTCTTGTGTTCCATTGTATCTAGTGCCTAGGAATGCCGCCTTGATGCGATAATGAGTTGAAACAGTATGTATATTCAATTCTTTGATAAATTTTGCAGAAATAAAATCATGTGTGCTCCCATCATCATGTAAATCACTCGCTTCTCTACCATGCACAAGACATTTCATCGCTAATAAAGAATGGGGATTTTGCATACCTGGTAAATTATCTGAAGTAGTACTGATATCATCATCGTCTTTTGTGAAATCTAGCATTTCTTCATGATCTTCATCTTCAATCACTCCTAAGTAGTTGATGTGAGCAGTTGGCTTTTTGGATTGACAATTCACCGCTAGATGTCCAGGTTGATGGAACTTATAGCAAACTATGGATTTGGCTTTAGAAACATTATTGGTAATATTGGGAAGTTTAGGAATGATGGGATTTGGTTGGAAAGATGGCTTAGGATTTGGATTTGTGTTGGTAAAGCAGGGGGTTGTGTCTAAGATTTACGGAATGAAGATGGAACAAAGTGGTTTTGATTTAATCTTCGAAAGCTAGAATTGAAATGCTTTGTTCCAAAGTTATCGTTATTTGAGAATTGTTGTGGTTGCTTCTCTCGTCCTCAAATTTTATCTTCAGCATCATGGGCCAAGGAAATCGCATCCTCAAGAGTTTTTGGTTTGAACATGTTCTCCACATAGAAGTGACTAAGCAAACCAGACATAAACTTGCGCTTATGGATTGCCTCAGGTACATCTTTGAGCATTCAAAGTTGCAATAAAGCATTGCAAAAATGCTCGGTATATTGTAAAATAGGATCGCGATCTCTTTGTTGCAGAAGATCCCACTATTTGATTGTTTTTTCGTGGAATTGAGGTGGAAGAAAATTCTGAAAATTTTTCTTTTGAAAAGTCTCCCAAGTAGTAGGACAATCAATGCTTTTGCAGACAATAGTCCACCATAGCGATGCTTTGTCCACTGAGTGATTAGTGACACACTTGAGTTTGTCTTTTTCGGTATACTATTCTTCATGGAAATAATCATCAAACTGACTAATAAAGGCGAGAATAGTCTTTCCATCATGTAATCCATTAAAAGTACAAGATTTGAAATTTCTTTTACTTATCTTGGCTTCTTTTCGGATAGATTGTGTTTCAAGTGTCGCATCGATCATGCGTCGTATAACATCTTCAGATTGTAGTCCATCTTGATCAGTAGTAGATTGTTGTAGAGTGGCCAATTGAGCTTGCAAAGTTTGATGTGCTCTTCGTTCCTCTTGAAGATGCATCATAATTAGGTTCAATTTTTGCTCCATTGTTGGTTCTAGTAAATCACATTTTGCCATAAAATCTTCCATATTTTGATTGGTCATCCTACAAAATTTCAAACGACCTCACATGCTCGAAATCTTGTTAGTGGGATGAGCGTAGCTCAAAGTCGGGTTTACAAGGCTTGCTCTTTAAAAAAAAAAGATTTTTGCATTCGTTTTTCTTTATGGATACGGAAGTTGCTAAACTCCTTCTTCGACAAATTCTTTACCCGTGAAGACTGCGTATAGCAATCTACTTGCTGGAAATTATCTCTATCATAGCAGGGTCTGAATAGAGGATTGTAAGGAGGTTGAAACAAGTTCGGGATTGATTCGGGGAGGAGATCAGTGCAAACGCCCACTAGGAAAGAATTTAAAGATTGAATTTTTTCAAGCTTTAGGAAAGCTTTATGCCTTAAGCTTTAGAAAAGCTTAAGCTTCATGAATTTTTCGTGATGATTCAAGACGGCGGTAGCTTTTTGGCAACATCATCATCATTGAGTACATCCTTCTTCCACAGTCACCTGATTTTTGGAAAGTTTAAGCTTTTAAGCTTAAAAAATAAGCTAAGCTTAATGATTGTTACTTAACTTTTCTGTCTGAGAGAAGAAAAAAAAACGTGTTTACAAAGGAACTTCCCGAGTGGTCCTCTGTCACAACAGAGACTGGTCCTTCGCGATCCAACAATGCAATAGAGGGTTATTCACCGCCAAGAACATGCTGGTATTGACGGATTGTCGCGAGACAGAGTGTAGAGTCCATTTGCTCCAAGAGCTTTGCCTTCATGCGAGATGGTAAGCGATTAGAAGCCCTTGATCTCAAGTTCGCTCTGATACCACTAGTGCGCAAATCGGATGCTGTATGCGTACGTAGCGCCAATTTAGGCTCAAAATTCAAGAGAATAGACTTGCACATCATGAGGAAAAAAGACCAATTGGCTACAATCTCCCCCCATGCCTTGTGTGAGCGCTCCACAAAGCATGTATTTAATAATTTATTCATCTCCAAGCTCAAAAATAGCCCAATTTTATAATTAGTATACTTTGGCTTTTGTGTTTGCTTTTGTCCAAATAAAAAATAAAGTGATTTGGCAGCCCAAGAGTTGGGCAGTGCCCAAATACAATGTCCAATAATGAATATTTAAATCGTACACCCATGTATGCGCATATAAAATAATAGATATATGTCAAGCGCTTCAATAAATAAGCGCACCTAAATAAATATTAGCACCACATCTAAGACACGTACCCATCAAAAATGATAATTTCTTCTAAATAACTTGAATACACGCTATCGCCCAGTGCTTCCCAGTGCCACTACTGCCTGCTCTACACATCAACTGAAGCATTTACAATTGTTAAAAAAAAATAAAATTAAATTGACAAAAGTGAATACCTAGCAGTCTTCAGCTGCTACAAAATAAATAAATAGATTGGAACTATGTCCTAATCTTAATTTAATACGAGTGCGCACTCTAAACTCATAAACATCCATTAATTTAAATATGTATTTTTTAGGAATCACCCGCTATGGAATCACCCACTTGCACATTAAATTAACGTGACGCCCAAAAAGGACAGGCATCCCAATCAACTTTTTGCACAAAGAATCCACTTTGTGTACGAGCCTTCGCAGATAATTTTACGGAATCCACCGTGGAATATGCCTCCTGACATCAAGAGGAGACTAGCCGACGGCTTAGCTAGCCAGCTTACAAGGAAAATGGGCATGTGGAGGTAGTCATAAAAAGTTATCAAGAAAGTTTTATGTTTGAGATTTGATATTTTAGAAGCAACATGTAACCAACTTCATACATTGTTGTATGTGCATCTGTGGGGGGGAGGGGGGACAGGATTAGGAACCCATGAGTATGTTGAATTTGTCGGAGGGTTGTTTTGCATTAATATTGTCATGTGTTAGATATGCTCAATGCTCCACCCTCATAAGGTACCACCAATGATTTATGGTGCTCAAAGTTGTAAGGCCCCCATTATGAGGAGAAGCCATATGTAAGCAGTCCTGACTTGTATGTCAGATGAAGTCTATGTGACCGGATGGCAAAAAGTGACTGTAATCTTTGGGTTAGACGGAGTAGTTAAGCTGGTACCAACTCCAGGAACATTGCATTGAGTTGAGGGATAATGGAGTTATCAAGGGCCCCTATTTTGGGGTTCAGGAGCAATGCCCCCAGCCTGATGGTAAAGGGAATATTCCCTAGAATATTCCTTGGCTCACTAGTGGAGGATCATGTGGTAGGTCCGGTCCAGGCCGACCTAACCGCCTCCTTCGCGGGCTGTAAAAGCTAAACCCCTTCATAGCCATCCATCATCTATCTGTCACTTAGTTAGAGTTGTTCCAGCTAGCCTTAAGCTCTTCACCTATCTTCTATCTAGATCACCATCTAAGCTTCACTGTGGAAGCGCACGAGTGTACAAAGCCATGTTTGTATCAGTTGTTTGGAGCTAAATAAAATTTTTAATTCTCCTCTTATTTGTTGTGTACTCTCTATCTCTTTCTCAAATTTTGTTTGTTTCTCCATGTAATTTTTACATCATGGACCTTCAATATGGAAAAATGCGTTTGTAGGTGCAGTGTAGGCAAGATAAGGGAAAGATATATAGGGAATTCATTGGGATAGATTGCAATTTATCAATTAGAGGAGATCGCAATAATACTAGAATCTGAGGAGGTCACATCACAACTTGGACAAGGAATGTCTGCAAGATTGTATCATGCTGAAGATGAAGAAAGAAAGGTTGACATGAGATGCTGGGAACATAAAAGCGAACATGGATCACATCTTAGTTTTTTTTTGGTTTTTTGCTCTTGCATATGGGCATGACCAATTAGCTATCTTGTGGATATGATAAACAAAGGATTGATAGCTAAATGAAGACAAAAGATGGTGTAATCAAAGAATGCTAATTCAGGGTGATGAACTACCGTAGGTGAAATGACTATCTCTCTCTCTATCTCTGTCATGGCAGATCTCAATTCTGCACCCTATATAACAACAAATATGAAGATGAAATAAACGATGAAAATAAGAGATGGGGCATCAGATTACGGTTCTACATATATGAGTGAAGAGGAAGATTGTGTGAAAAGCATAAAAAAGCTTATTGAAAAAGCTTAAGAATTTTTTTAAGCTTGAGGTTTTCTATTTTTGCAAAGAAAAAGGCTAAAATCTTAAAGCCTTTGAAACACACTCTTTTTGAAAAGAAAACATTAGGCTTTTAACCTCATGCTGATAGAGAGCTAAAAGCTTTAGTTTCAAAAACACAACATGTTGAGAGGAAGTCCTATATAAGAAGGGTGTAAGATGTACTAAGGGCCCTTGCCCTTCTTTTATAACTCAATTTGTAACTTGTGAGAAAAGAGCAAGAGGGTCACATGCAAGCGAAGAAGACTTGTCATGTTGGATCTCAAGTTTGAAGACACAATGGTTGTCAACATGTCGTGTATCAACATTTTGCAAGGTATGAAACTTATTTGCAATTTTTTTGATGTTCGTATTTGATGCTCTACCCAAACTGTATTCTCAATGTTTTTTTGAGCTACAAGAGGCATAGTTGGCTTGTTTGGGTTCATGTGTTGTTCGAGTCGTGATTGTGAAACATTAATTTTTTTTTGTTTTGTGTTGTTCATCAACAAAATCAATTTCTCACTTACACTCCTTAATGTCTCCTTATCGGGTAGTGAGGAAGGCTTGTTATCAATCACTGCTCACTTAACATCTCTTTTTTGGTGCCCTCTCTCTAAGGAGTGCAAAAAAGGTTGACTTTGTTTGTGATTTGTGGATTGATTTCTTGCTTGAAATTATTTTTTATGGCTAGTTCATTTCTTGAATTTTATGGAAAGAAAGGCGAAGATCCTCAACAATTCATCGAAAAATTGGAGCTTGGATGTATTATCCAACGAATAAGTGGCTGAACCTTGAAACACCAAATTCTAAAATTTCAGTTTTTGGATGAAGATTATGAAAAAAATCTTAGATTGAGAAATCCTCCTATTCCTATGGAATATAAAGTAACCAAGCAGGCATTTCTTGATCATTTTAATGAAACTGAAACTTCCCAAGACCTTTGGAGAAAAATAGAAACTTGTCAGAAAAAGGAAGACTAGACTATAGAATTTTTTACTTTAGAGTACACCAAACTTTGGGATTGTTGGAATGCATCCCTAGGTCTAGGGCGAGAGAGAGCACTGAAAATGTAAAAAATAAAACATTTTGTTGAAAATTTGTAGGAAGAGGTGAGAATAAAATTGGAAATTAAGGAATCGAGTACTCTTGAGGTAGTTTAACGATTACCATAGAAAAAGAAAAAAAAAAAGAGAAAATAAAAAAGAGAGAGCCATATAGAACACCTAACATTGAAAATAGAGACCAAATTTGGTAAGGGGATGGAAAAAACTTTTAGATTTTAATGAGAAAAAATGCTCTATTAGCACCAGAGATTGAAGATCAATTTTCAAGTCAAATACAAAATATAAGATTAGGAGCTTTGAGAGGAAGAACTTGGGGAAGAGGAAGTGGAGGACATATAGGAAAAACAAGTCAAGAAAACATTAGAAGTGGAAGAGGAGGAAATGGGAGAGGATATTTTTGAAGACCAATGGTGACTTGTTTTTCCTGGAGAGATAGGTCATGTAAGCACAAATTGTCCTGATCCGCCTAGATTTAGAGGGGATATGTATCCTTTACCTCAAATCTTGCCTAATACACAAAATTATTTTGGGATAGAAATAAAGAAATGATTCTACTTCTCAAGTTCCTAGGTTTTCTAAAAAAGGGAAAGGAAAAAGTGCCATTAAATGTATTCTTCTAGAAAATCAAAGTAAGGAAAATAAAATTGTTGATGTAATGCTTGCAATAAAAAGAAGGAGAGATATTGAGAGAGATGAACCTAAAACTAGTAAAGCTTGTGAGGAAAGAGAAAGAAAAAAAAGAGAGGAGAGAAGAAAGATGAAAATAAATCAAGAGCACCTAGGAAACATTATCATGTTGATGATATTCCATTGGGGGAAGGAGAGAGTGATTATGACCTTAAAAGGGATATGATGGGTAAGAAAGTTGATATAACTTTTGCTTAGTTAATGGAGTTGTACTCAAAGATGAGAGGACAATGGAAGAAATTAGTGAGTCCAAATTAAGAAAAAAAAGAAAGGAACGGCGAGAGTTTTGAGTGTAGAAGAATTGCCTGATATTTGTCCTATTGTGGATGCTTGATATGAAAATTAGAACATAGGTGAAGCATATATTGATGCAGGAGCACAAATTAGTGTGATTACTTAGGCTTGTGTAGAGTAGTTTGGACTTCCAATGATTGCAAGATCTAAGTCTCGAATCAGGCTTGCTAATCATGCTAAAGTGAGGTGTTTATGTATCATTCATAATTTGGAAGTGAAGGTTTATGGAGTGTCTATGAACATTGATTGTCATGTTATGCCAATAGGGTTGGGAGATTTTCTGCTTATATTGGATAGACCTTGGCTTAGGAAAGCAAGAGCAATACAAGATTGGGGGAAAGGAATTATAACAATTTATGATTGAAGGGGAGCAACAAAGAAATTTGATATGTCTTCAAGGAAGGAAATAGTAAATGAGGATAATAGTGAAGAAGAAAATGATGATGAGGAGGAAAGTGATATTTTGGAGGAAGATGATAGTGAGGATGAGAGTTTAGAAAGTGATTCTGATTGGGAGGTGTCATCTATTGTAGTTGAGTTAGTTAATCTTGAGAGAGATGGGGAGAGATAAGAGAGTCGAGAATTTCCTGATGAAAGACTTGAGTTCTTGAGAGAAAAAGAGAAAACTGAGGAGCATTTCTTGAGTTTTCTAAAAGACCATGAGGGGGAGGTCTTAGAAATTGTAAGATTGATGGATAAAGTTAAGGTTTCAGATTTGTTGCCTAATGAGGTTGTTGAGATTTGTAGTGAGTTTGGTAGCAGGTTTGCTGATCAAGAGAGTTTTGAGGTTATCGATTCTGACTCTTTTTGTTGTGATGTTAGTGTTGTTGACTCTAATGAGTCTTGTAAGATGGTTGATGATGGTTTGAGTAGACCTGGAGAGGCTTTCGTTTTTTGTGTTACTGATGTGGTTTTCAGTAGACCTAACCTCATGCTTCTTGATAGTTGTGTGGATGATTCTATGGTTGATTTAGGTAAGAATGACGAAGAGAAGACTTCATTTTATTGTCTTTTGGTTTCTAAGAGTTTTCCTTAAAAAAATTATGATGGTTGTGATGATTTTGATTGGGGTTTTGATGACCCTGAAAGTGATATTGATGAGAATGTGAGGAAATTTGAGTAAGGCTATGAAAAGGATTGAGAAATTGAGAGAAGAAAGATCTAACACTAAGGGGAAAGAGTTTGAAAAAGATTGTGAGGTTAAAGTTGAAGAGGATTTGACAATTGGGTATTTTGATGAGGACTATGACCCTAATGAGTTGCCTAAGGTTTCTATTTGTGATTCCTATCTAAAGTCTCTTGAGTTTGTTTATGAGAATGCTATGGAAATGGTTGATCATTGTGTTTTTGAAGCTGAAGAGTTGGAGTCTTCTTTGCTTGAAGAGATGAGTAGTTTGAACGGATATCTTGGAGAGGTTTCTTGTTTTGATGAGTTTGGTAAGGAGATGATTGAGTTTGATGTGGATAATGGTGTGTTTGGATGTTTTGTAGTGATGGAGGATGTTTTTCTAGTTTTTTCTTGGATGTTTGAAGTCTTTATGGATGGAATTGAAGTTTGCCAAAAACCTAGAATTTCCATGGCTTCTTTCTGGGAGGATAGGAAAGGTATGTGGATTGTTGTGAATGATGAGATGTTTAACAGTGAGGAATGTCTTGAGAACTTTGGATTTGAAATTTTTGTGGATTTTAAAGAAAATTTTGTAAGTGACTTTTGTGTGTTCACTGAGGAGTTGTTTGAGAGTAATGTGCCATTGATTTTTTGGGATTTTGAGTATGAAGAATTCAAAGATGGAGTGTTGAACTTGATTTTTGGTTGGCTCATAAATATTGCATTGTTTTATGAAAGCAACTATTGCACATGAATCTTTGCATACTAGGGGGAGTGCTAAAAATGTCAAGAATTTTTGCGAAAGTTGAAAACCCTTAGAAAATCTTTAAATAGGTTGGAGTTTTGTTAGCTTAGAGGTTTGTGTGATTGTTTGTTTTGTTATTCTGTAGTTCAATTTTTTGTGTTTGTCTAGCTTAGGATTTGTTTTCATTATTTTGTTTGATTTTATGAGTGTAAAAACTTGAAAGCCTTGGTCAAGATTGGTATTTTTTTGGATAGATTGGAGCTAGAGTTTGCTAGTAGAACTGTCAAACATTGTGGAGCTGATAAGTTTACTTTTTGCTATTTTTGCACATCACATGGATTATGGATTCACGAGCACTTCACATTGCACTTATCAGAAGCACTACACTTGGGGGGCATCTCTTGATTTTATCAAATAATTCCATGCCATGGGTTGGGTTGAGACATGTTTTGCACCATCCTTGTGAGCACTAGCACGACATGAGGCCCGCTACAGCTATATGCAGTAAATTTTAGTTGCAGCACGCATGACAGAGCACTTTCATTGTGCACTCATTGTTTCTTACACACGTGAGAGTTGGGAATTTCATCACCAAAGTAGGAATATCTCGTTGAGTGGAAAAGGTAGTTGGGTGAGTTTGAGGATCATGAAGGATGTCACCAGTTGTGAGATGGGTTGTTTTATTGGTCAACATCTTGAGGACCATTAGTTTCTAGAGAGATTGTGAGATTTTGGGTGGGAGGAGTAGAGTACAATTATTTTTTTGTTGAATGATGAGAGGTGAGGTTAAGGATTTAATCTAATCAAGGAATTGTGTTTGCATTTTGTATGATGCATGAGCAAATGTAGATAGGCTAGGTACAATTTCTCTAGTGCATCCATCTTTTTGTATGGATCATATTCTTAGATGGCATAGCATAGATCCATCTTTGCATTTTTTTCTCAACACATTTGTGGTTGAACATGGTGTACAATTTCAAAGCATATTCAATGACACATTAATCATCTCAAGCATGGCCTTATTTGGTCCCATGGCAAGATTGTCATCCCACACACTTCTCCTTTCACACAGAAGATCATGGAAGAGATGCATTCTTGCCCCACTCTGCTAGTCACTTGGGTGTTTTCAAAACATATGACAAGATTGCCAAGAGCTTTCATTGGAAAGGCTTATGTAGGGATGTCAAGGATTTTGTGACCAAATGTGTTCCATGCCAACAGAACAAGGACAACACACTTAGGCCCGTTGGCCTCTTGCAACCCCTTCCTATTCTTGAAGGTAAATGGACTCATATCACAATAGAGTTTATCATGGGCCTCCTCATTACCAAGAAAGGATAAAACATTATATATGTGGTAGTCTATTACCTCATCAAAGCTACCCACTTTATCCCCACTAAGATACAATACACTACTTCTCAGGTGGCCACTCAATTTATGAAATATGTCTTCAAGTTGCATGTCTTACCACAAGTCATAGTGCATGATCAAGATGCTAAGTTTATGGGTAACTTTTGGTAGATAGTTTTCACATCTATGGGTACCAAGCCATCCACTGCATACCACACCCAGATAGATGGCCAAACTAAAAGTGTAAATAAATGTCTTGAGACATACTTGTGGCAATTTTTCCATGATCTAAAACACAGTTGGGATTGTTAAAAACTAGAGAGAGAGATGGACAAAGACTAGGCCATAAGGGTAGCAGCCATGCTCCCTACTCAATCCATTTTCTTCCACATAGTCAAGTCAATTGTAGTACAATACACACATACAAAGATCAAGTAACCTAAAATGTAACCATGGTTAAGCCAGTATGACTTAACCTTATTCAACTAAGGTAGGCAACTGAACCAAGAACTATGAGCTTGACTCTCAACACTACCCCTCAAGCTCAAGTGTGGTACTTCACTCCAAGTAGCTCTATGAAATGCATGAACTTATCTTTACCCAATGACTTGGTAAAAATGTCTGCAACTTGGTCTTCTGTCCTCACATGGACCAAATCAATGTCACTTGCAATGACATTTTCTTTGATAAACTAATAGTGTACCTCAATGTGCTTAGTCCTAGCATGATAGATAGGATTACTAGCTAGGAGCACACTAATCATGTTGTCACAATAGAGTGTGACAGGCCTAACTTCCTGCATGCCCAAATCATCAAGAAGCTTCATGAGCCATGCTGCCTCACATGCAACTAGTGCAACACCTCTATAGTCTACCTCAGTACTAGAGAGTGCAACCGTAGGTTGGTTCTTATTACTCCAGCTGACCATATTACTACCAACAGAAAATGCATACCCACTAGTAGATCTCCTATCATAGGTACTTCCTGCCCCATTTGTATATGATGTAACCTCCAAAGGCTTACCATGCTCATAGAATAGACCATAATCTGATGTAGCCTTCATATATCTTAGGATCCTCCTCATTGTATCCAAGTGAGGCTTCATAGGCTTCTGTATGAATTGGCTAATCTCTCCAACTGAATAGCTAAGATTTGATCTAGTAATGGTAAGGTAAATCAAGCTACCCACCATTTGTCTATACATAGTCGCATTCTCAATCTCATGTCCAACATCTGCAAGTAGCTTAAATTTTGCTCCAACAGAGTGCTCAAATACTTGCAATCTAACATACCATACTTGGTTAACCTCAATCCCAAGGAAATACTTTAGTTCACCCAAATCTTTGACCTGAAATTCAGCATGTAACATTTCCTTTGATCTCTTCAATTCGTGTGATACCATCACCTGTAATGATCAAGTAATCCACATAAATGACTAATGTCACATAACCAAACATTTTCCTCTTTGTGAATAGGCTATGATCAACCTTACCCATGGTGAAACCAAGTTTCTGTAAGCATGCACTTATCTTAGCATTCCAAGCTCTAGGTGCTTGCTTCAACCCATATAATGCTTTCTTCAATCTACACACGTGTAGGAAAATCTAGATGTACATAGCCCTCAGGCTGATCCATGTATACTTCCTCAACCAAATCACCATTGAGAAAAGCATTCTTCACATCCATCTACTAATACATACTCCATCCTCTAGATGCTTCCAATGCAATCACTGCTCTCATGGTTGCCATTTTAGCAACGGGGCTGAATGTCTCCTCATAATCAAGACCGTATTGTTGTGCATACTCTTTTGCCACAAGTCATGCCTTGTATCTTTCCAATGTGCCATTTGATTTGCACTTCACCTTCTATACCCATTTGGGACCAATATAGCATTTTTTTTTCAAGAAAATCAACTAAATCCCAAGTGTCATTTGTAGCCAATGCTGAATATTCCTGATCCATTGCCTTACACCAATGATCATCCAAGATAGCTTCAGAAAACTTAGTGGGGTTCCTTGAAGCTAGTGACTTTTTCCATATATACATAGTGCCTCACTTTGTAGCCACTGTATGTAAGCCTATCCACAAGATTCCTTGCTCTTTCTGATCTCCTCAACTGAGGTGTAGTATGAGACTCTCCTCTTTCATGAGGTGGTACATATCTATGTCTCACACCAGGAGTCACAACTTGATGGAATACCAAACTCACTATCCAAGCTGTCAGTGCCAAGTGAATCATAACCACAAGTGAGTGGCCTTGTCCTAGTGGGTTTGGCTGTGAATGTTCCGTTGCGAGGCGGATTCGGGAAACCCTAGGCAACAAAACTTGAAACATTCCATGGGAGTGCCGGGCAATGATGCTTAGATTCGTTTCTCAATAGACCACTAAAAGCATGCCTAGACAGCCAATGGGCGGGCACCTCACATCCTTGCAGTCACTAATATCAATCCACTCTTCCTTAGGCTCGCCAAAATCTACCAAACACTCCACAACACTCTATAGCTTTAGCATGGTGCTCTTAATATGATAGTCAAACTCTTGCAAAGAGATTAACCACTTGGCTAGGCGATCAGGGGTTGAATCTTATTCAGTAATAAGCACAATCCCTCTGCTGCCTTGGTGAAGAACACTACCTTTTCATAAAGAATATAGTGTTTGAACTTCTTGGTGGTAAATACCATAGCCAAGAAAACATTCTCTAGATAGCTGTAATGAGGCTCTAAAATCCCTAACTTTTGGCTTGCAAATGCAATTGGATGATAAAGCTTTGCCTTCCAAATTTGGGATAGATAACAACTAATACTATTCCTTACCGCAGTCATGAATATATAGAACACCTCACCCCTATTTGGAGCTTTTAAGACTGGGGCTTTGGATAATTTCATTTTAACATATTCAAACTCCACTTTGCATCATTCAGTCCATTCAAAAATATGAATGTGAGATAAAATATTTTTCAAGGGTAACGAATGTTCTGCCAATGCATTAATGTATCAATGGTAGTATCCCACAGACGAAACAAAAGTATAAGATTCCTTGGGCAAGTGGGTGGGCTTAGGGCCATAATAACAACTAGCAATATCAGTCGCACTCACAACATGACCCAACAACAAACCATAAGGCACCCCGAATACACACTTCCAAGGATTCAATGCTATGCATTACTCACAACATTGCTCAAATCATGTGCATAGAATAATCAATTGTCTATGATGGGTCATGGTAGTTGCACCACATCATCTATGCAAACCTTCAGTTCTTTAAGGGATATATTAGCCAACAACAAACATCTTGTTAGTCGTCCTTTGCCAAGACCCATGAGTATTATATAGGCCAAAAGCCATCACATGGTATGCAAAACTACCAAAAATTGTAATGAACATCATCTTTAACTTATCCTCTTCAAGTATGGCTTTCTGATTATAACGAACGATGAGAGCAGATTTTAGAGGCAATTTTTGAAGCAAAAAAGAGCCCGGGAGGCTGTCAAAAACCAAATTTTCATGCAAAATGAAACAGTTGCAGATCGATGAGCTAGATTTTTCCTAGATGAAGTTTGATGCTAGGAACCCAACGCGTCTTGGTTTGTCGGTCGCAATCCATTTGAACCCCCATTTAATTCTCGCAAGGTTTCACATTATGAAGCAACTATGTGATCCAAAAGCTAGAAAGTACATAAGGGTGACCAAGCTTATAGATTTAGATGTCACAAAGCTAATCGTCTAGACGGATCTCAATTTCGAGCACGTTTGACCCCTCAAAAGAGAAAAAATCACTTTGGTCGAAGTGTGAACACAAAAACTTGAACCAATTTTTTCAAACCTAGCTTTAAGCTTTGTATAGCTTTGTAGATTTGAAAAGTCGCCATTTGCCACCTAAAAACAAGTAATTTTCTGTAATTTTCTAAAAATAAGTAAGAAAAATAAAAAAATATGGAAAATTTTAGATTTTTTGCATCATAAAAATAAGAAAAAATAAGATTTATGTTTATGGACGTACGATAGAGCTGAAGCATGATTTTTAGCCTTAGTTTAGTCCTATCTCTTTTTTAGAGTGAGTTTTTTTCACTTTCAATAAAGAAAAATACATTAAAAACCATGCCTTACACATATCAACTCATGCAAAATTCTAAACGGTAGGAAGTAGGGGGTTATTGAGTGATGAAGTACGTTAAATTCTAATGTTTCATGGTGCATATCATATAGAGTTTGAGGTTGTTAAAAATAATAGTAATTTTCCCCTTCCAGTCATCAGTCCATCCACTTCAAGTGGAGTAATAGTTCCAATCGCTCAAACTCCTTTAGCAAATACAATTGTCACCATGGCACAACCCATTGCAATTCTAGTGTAAGGGCGGAGGCCTTGCCGGCCTTAGGGTTCCCTCTACCCATTTTTAATTGAGAGATAGGCATGTAAACCCTATGTATGCAAGGGTGGATAGGGGTAGCTGGGTGTGAATGAATTGGAGGGTAGGGGGAAACCCTAACCCTAGCCATCTAGCGGCTATATAAACACCCTAAAGGTCACTCTCAATAGAGAAGAGTGTACTAGTTGTACTTGTGAACAACTCCCTAAGCAAGATCTTCTTTTTGTACTTGAGCTCTCTCTCTCCCTCTTGAGAATAATCTCATGCTCTCAATCTGATATTTCAATATGGTATTAGAGCTATCTCTGATCCAACAAGTTTCCTCTAGCTACATCCTGACCTAAGGGCACAAGAAGATCTCATCTTTCTCACTTTACCTTCTTCTCCACCATAGCGAGATTGACCCCTTGACCTTAGAGGAGATGGTGTGTGCAAAGGAAGCAATATTAACTCTTGATTTCTTTTGGATACTTCATTTTTAGCTTAGGGCACTTCAACACAGTGTATCAAACGTTGGCATTGGTCAATGAAGAGGGCAGCATTGCATGTTTTCTTGAAATAGGTGCATATCTACAGGTGACACATTTTGGGCTATTGTGTGCATGTTGAGGAGGGCACAATGTGGTTGGCTACCATGGGGCTTTGTTAGCCCCCCTAGTGGGCTATCTCTTCCTAAAAGGGTATGGGATAGTTCCCTTCCTACTGGCTGCTGCAATTAGAACCCGAACTATGGGTCACAATGGTAGCCATAGCCACAAGCTTGAAAACTTGTCTTTCTTGCTTTTTCCATTTTTTTACTATCATCAACAGTGATTTTAATATGTGAGTCACTTATTAGAATATCAAGCTCCACTCGTCTTTATTTGTGTGTATGTTTGACCAACATTAGCTAGAGACAGCTGTACATATGTGTGACATTAATAAGTTGGGACCATCTAACCATAGCTAGATGATGGCTAGTGAAACCTAGTGTAATAGTCTCTCTTTTAGTTAGTATACTAAGTGAATGGAATAACAAAGAAGATTAAGATGAGCTGAAGCTCTTGGTTCTACTCCACTCTTTGTCTCTCCCTCTCTTCCAGTATGGTATCAGAGCCATGCTAGCTGGGCTCTCTGGAGCATGGCAATAGTTGAGCTAACCCTAGATCTTGGAGATAATGTGTGTCATTTGAAAGAATAGCTACCATTGAGCTTCTGTGAAGTATATACCAAACTTGTGTGGCTTTCGTTCATGCAATAGTTGATCAAAACTTGTTGGGGGGCTTTCCAAGGCCTATTTGAGCACTATAGTGCTACTCATGACCATCATCATCATCAAGAACAAGAAGAAGAAGATGCTCACTTGAACTGCATGATTGTGCCTACTAAGGCAGCCTCCTATCCTGCCTGCAAATCATACATTGGGATCTTATTGGAGTGCTCTATTGTTTGTGCACACACCTTTGGAAGGTGTTGAAGGCATCTAATCATCAAATTCTTGATGTTGAGCTCATCATTGGGCCATGTGAACAATTTAGAGATCTAGAATGAGGGCTGAATTATTGTACATTGACTGGATAGCATGTACTTAGTCATGCTTGACACACTAAAGCTCTCTGACATGTACTCTGGCATCATCAAAGCATAGATATATGCCAGAAGGACATATACACTTGTTCTTATTCCTTAAAGCTGAAATTTGGAGGTCAAAACACTCAGATCTGGGACCCTTTTACAAGGAAAACTCTCATGAATCTATGAACAACAAGCATTGTCTGCACTTGAAGCATTACATGACATTTCTTGGTTCCTATGAACTATATGACTTGGGTTATGCCTACTGAATGTCTAGAGGACAAAGACAAGCATTGAATGCTATTGAAAACTAAAGTCTGGAGCTAAAAACAAATGCTTTTAAAGTATCTTGCCTGGGTACAAACTGTAAATGCAATATATGACTTGGCTTCTTGAAGACAGAGTGTTTATGGTTATATGTATGGTCATGTATTGATCCCGAGATACTAAAGCAAATGTATGAAGTGATTTGAAGACATTTTGGAGCTGGATAAATCTTATTTTGCTGAGTATTTGTTGACTACAATCTGCGAATAGGAGTTTTGACACTTGTACTTGCTGGTTACGCACTGATTTGTCCTCGTATGGTTATATTTGGACTGCTACATGTACTAACAGATGTCTATGAAGTTTTGGAGCATGTATGACATGTATACACCTCACTTTTAGCTATGAATTAGGTGGGCTAGTCTCATTGAGAGTTTATAGATTTCAAACTGCATGTATGTACTTTGACAGTAAGGTTGCATGAGACAAAGTTAAAGCAACTACATGGTCTATTCCAAATGTTAAATGTGACATTTGTGGGAAGTCGAGCCACTTAGCTGCTACCTATTGGAGTAAGATTAGTTCCCTCCAACAAGGGAGTAAACAGCCAGGTCCCGTAAATCATAGAGCGCAAGGGAATAACTTGCAGCAGAATGATGCACCAAGACAAATATTGCAAAGGGGAAAGACCACTATAGAAGAGTTGCCACAAGGCAATGGAGTCAGCCTTATTGAGGCTGTACGAGTCAATGATGCTGAAACCTCTAACTTAAGAGCCGTGACAATAGGCCAAAAGGCTAAAGAGGTTGACAAAGATAATGTAAAACCGGTCGAGGGAAACCCTAAGCAAGGGGATAAGGGAATGCAAGTCCAGAGTCCTAGCATGGAAGGTGGACCCTAAGGCCCGTTGTGACAAGAAAGTCGATCCTAAGAAGGATGAGGAAGTGCCAAGAAAGAAGGCAAGAGCTAAGAAAGAAGCACCAAAACCGGTCCAAAGACCAAAGAGAGGATGGTTTGGCGAGAAAAGAGAGCTTTGGCTACCTATCATGATTTTGATTTAGAAAGTTCTCGTTGTGAAGTCAAACCAGATGTGAACCTCTTGCAATTAATTAAATTATCTCCAGGAGTACGCAAGGAATTTAAGAAGATCCTGCGTATTGGGTATATTGTAGAACCTTTGGGCATAGCACGAGTAGAGGAAGATTGGTTTGATCATGCTGAAAAGAATTGCCCTAGGGTTCCAACTTATGTGGATGGAATATTGGTGGAACATGCTATTGTAGACACTGGATCCTCTATCAATATCATGAGTTCAGAGTTGATGGAGAGGCTGGGTCTAGGCATCCAAAAGGACAGCTCCATCCTTCTTAGAATGGCTGATGATAGTCTAAGACAACCAGAAGGTTGCGTTACTAAGGTCCATGTTACCGTCGCAAGTGTAGAATGCTTCTTGGACTTTAGGGTGATAATATTTGCAGGACGTCCTAGCTATAGATTCTTGCTAGGTAGGCCTTGGATCTTACAAACAGATTGTCAAGTTGATATACCTGCCAGTCGAGTGGTTCTAGGTAGAGGTGCTAATCGAGTAATAGTCGATGCTTACCCCGAGTCTCCTCAGAGTGAGAGAGCTCCTTTATCTTCTACTGAATTAGAGACAACAAACGATCCATCTGGTAGTGAGACATCATCCAGTGATGAATCTAAAGAGGGGTCCACTACAGAGGATATTTACCAGGTAACTCTAAATGAGCTGATAGAGCCGCAAGATAGGATAAGAGACGCGGATGTGATTGAGTTAGACCTTGGTATGCCGAATGATTCGCGGCCGATTAAATTAGGTTCCATGCTCACTTCAGCAGAAGAAAGGGAGGACTATGTGTCCTTGATTCAAGAATTCCGCGATATCTTTGCTTGGAGTTATGATGAGGTGAGAGGCATTCCTCCCAGCCTAGCTATTCATACTATTCCTGTAAAAGAAGGCAGTCGTTGTGTGCATCAGAAAGTAAGGCGTATGCCTTTTGAACTGAGGGACGGGCTCTTTGAGGAGTTGCAAAAGTTACGGAAAGCTGGTTTAATCTTTCCTGTATAACACATAGAATGGTGTTCACCAGTCGTTATCAGGAAGAAGAAAAATAAGTACATCCGACTATGTGTGAATTTTAGAGAGCTGAATAAGCAGACAATTAAGGATTACTACCCATTGCCATTTATTGACCAGATTTTGGATCAATTAGTGGGTAGGGAAATATATTCGTTCATGGATTGCTTTGCGGGATACAACCAGATGGCAATTGCAGAAGAGGACAAGCTGAAAACGACTTTTATTACTGCCTTTGGTACTTTTGCGTACCATGTGATGGCCTTTGGTTTGTGCAATGCACCAAGATCATGGCAACGAATAGCAGACAAGACCTTTGGTGACATCTCCCCAGATGAGTTGAAAGTGTTTATCGATGACCTGGGGGCAGCCACTGTAAGGGAAAGGATGTTGGTTATTTTAAGAAAGTGATTTGAGCGTTGCAGACAATTTTGTATCGCTCTTAACCCACGGAAGTGTGTCTTTGGAGTACCTTATGGGCTATTGCTAGGTCATGTAGTTAGTTCAGTAGGGATCGCAACTGACCCTAAAAAGATCAAGGTTATAGTTGCTATGAGTCCACCACGTACTCTAAAAGAGGTGCATAGCTTTCTATCATCGATAGGGTACTATCAAAGGTTATAAATGCCTTGGTAGAAAGAACATTGCCATTAACGAATTTATTATCCTTTAGTTGTCTATTTGAATGGAGTGACCCTTGTAAGGTAGCTTTCGAGGATGTGAAATAGGAGCTAGTAAAAGCACTAGTTTTAAAAGCACCTAAAAGGGACGAGGTGTTCTATATATTTTCAGCAGCCACTATGTATAGTATCAACTGCTATTTGGCCCAAATTTGGGAGGACAAGTGGTATCATCCGATAGCTTTTGCTAGTCTGAAATTGGGCATTTCAGAGATCAATTATACCTACATGGAGAAATTGTGTCTTTATCAATAGGAGAGATGGGAGCTGGTTTATCAAAAGCAGAAAAGAGGAAAATCAAACAACAGGCTTTGAAGTTTTCCTTGATCGCAGGAACACTATATTGGCAGGGTGTTGATGATATCTATCACCGATGTGTGATGCGTCACGAGGTTCCTTTCATCTTGGAAGATTGCCATGACTCTGCATGTGGAGGGCACTTCGCTAGAGGGTTGACGGTGCAGAAAGCTTTACGAGCTGGATATTGGTAGCCGTCCATCTTCCAAGATTCCTTTGAGTATGTGAAGAGATGTGATACTTGTCAAAGGCATGATAGTAGAGAGAATAGGAAACACCCACTTACGCCTATCATGGCTATCCTTCCATTTGAGAAGTGGGGCATTGATTTTGTGGGACCTATTACCCCATCGTCTACTACCCAGAAGAGGTACATTATGGTAGCAACTGATTATTTTACAAAATGGTCAGAAGCGCGGGCGACGAGGTAGGACAATGCAAAAGAGACTGCAAGTTTCCTTTTAGAGCAGATTATCTGCCGTTTCGATCCACCAAAATAATTAGTGTCAGACCATGGAAGCCATTTTTTGAATAAAGTGATCAAGAGCTTGAGTGAAGCTTGGCAAATTAAGCATAATAAAATGACCCCTTATAATCCGCAAGCAAACAGACAAGTTGAAAGCACTAATAAGAAGCTTGTGGGTATCTTGTCTAAAATAGTCTCTGAGAAGAAACAAGACTGGGACAGGATGTTGTATGTGGCAGTATGGGCGTACAATACAACGTTCAAGCGAGCTACCGGCCATACTCCATTTAAATTGGTTTATGGGGAAGAGTGTGTGTTACCCCTCAAGATTGAGTTGCCAACCATACAATTTGCAATTAACCACTCCTTAGGAGATGAGGATTCCCTCTTTGAATGTTTCACGACCATAGCCCACCTGGATGAACTGGAGTTGCAAATCTTATTACACCAGGAGGTAGCTAAACGTCAAATGAAGCAATTGCATGACCTTAGAGCGAAGAAGTGTACCTTTAAAAAAGGGCAACTAGTTCTGTACTACGATGCGTGTAGGGAGTTGTTTCCAGGGAAGGTGGAACCTAAATGGGATGGCCCCTACAAGATTGTCAGGATAGGGAAAAATAGGTCTACGGCTCTATTAGTTGATCTACAGGGAGTAGAGTTTAAAAATAAGGTTAATCTTAATAGGATTAAATCTTATTATTTCTAAATATGCTAATACAAAGAAAATGCATTGCAGGTCCATGCTGGGGATGATTTGAGACCTGTAAAAGAGCTTAAAATCTGGTTGATGGGGCGGTTAATTCCTTATTTGGAGCACCTATATCTGGAGAGCAAGATACCATCAGGGGAAACTCATCTAGTGGAGCAAAGGGTACAAAGTGATTGAGCAAGAAGACGGGACCTTTGTGTGGGAGATCAAGATCTTCTGCCATCACTGCTTACGACTGTTGACAAGTATCCCTGTTGAGTTCAATGAAGAAGGTGGGATGGAGCCGTCAGTTCATCCTCTCAACATGGTAAATTTTGACCATCATAATTACAAATAGAGGAGTTCGTGATGGCAAGCTGTGTAAACCCATTGTGGACGTATATATTATATTTTGACGAAGTGTCTAGGGGCCCTAATAAAAAAGGGAGTGTTGGAGTAGTAATCCGAGATCCCCGATGCAGAGTTATGATGAAGTTAGCTGCTTATCTCGGGGTAGGATTTACCAACAATATGGCGGAGTATAAAGCCTTGATTATGGGACTGCATATTGCCAAACAAGGTGGTATTCGGTGGTTATTAGTAAAAGGGTATTCCCAGTTGATCCTGAATCAGCTATATGGGACATACACAGTGCGGAATCCCATTCTTGGTATGTATCATCAAACTGCTATGACCCTACTTGAGGAGTTTGAGAGAGTGTCTTTTCAGCTGATTCCATGTTACTGGAATCAGTTTGCGGATTCACTGGCAAATCTTGCTTATGAGGAAGACCTCTTCTTCAATTGTGGTCCTAGTTTGGATATTGTTATCAATGATGAAACATAACCTGGTCGCTTGTGGGGAATGTTATCAGAGCATGCAATATATGGCAGATGATGGTTGATATGGGTGATGCAAAGAGTAGCTGAGACCAATTTACCGTTGTTATCCTGGACCCATAGGTTGATTAGACAACATGTTATGCGTACGCATCTTGCTATATATGCAGGAGGGATGGGTCATAACCTTATGCATTTAGTTTAGGGCTGCGAGCCTATTTTTCCTCCTTGGAAAGGAGCCTATTATTGTATATTTGTACTATTCCAGGGAGGGATGTGTAGGTGCTATTCTGTTTGATCTTGTTAGGCCAAGAGGGCCAGTTTTGTGAGGTTTTGAATGCTTTATTTCGTTAGGCCAAGAGGGCCAGTTTTGTGAGGTTTTGAATGCTTTATTTCGTTAGGCCAAGAGGGCCAGTTTTGTGAGGTTTTGAATGCTTTATTTCGTTAGGCCAAGAGGGCCAGTTTTGTGAGGTTTTGAATGCTTTATTTTGTTAGGCCAAGAGGGCTGAGCAAGTTTTGTACTGAAGTGTTTTATTTCATTAGGCCAAGAGGGCCAGTTGTCTGTTTAGTACAGGTGCGGTTGATGGTTTCTTGTTTTAGTTTTGTGCTAGGCAAGGTTTGGAAGAAGAGCTTGGAAGGAGCCTTTGTTGCGCGGAAGCTTCTCGTGGCCCTATCCAGGTGATGTCTCTCCTTTTCGAGTACCGTGGTTTTTATGCTATATATGTCTGTGTACTTGTAGGGGATTTTCTTTTCTTGTTGGGGACCGGCAACCAAGGCATGAAGTCCCAGGTTTAGGTTAGGTATGGTTGAGGGAGGTCTGAGTAGTCGTTGCCTCCTGTAAAGACATTGTCAAGCATTGAAAGACTTGTTTTAGAAGGGAGTCCTAGTGACCTTGTTCTGCTAGCATGATAGGCAGCCGTTCTAGGAGTTCTTGTTAGTTGTGAGGTAGTTAGAGAAGCCTGCCGAAGGAGAAATAATGATGATAGAGAGCAAAAATAACCCTGAATATCTTAAAAGAAATAAATATATGCAAAGGTGTGTAAAAAGGGGTTCTAACCCCTTATCAAAATAGAAAAGAAAAGAAAGGAAAATTTATAAGCAGTTGATCATCGCCTTGCGAGGGCCTGGTAGGTTCCTGGGGACGAGTCAGACCCGGGGCCGATGCCTTGTCTTCCTAGGGGTGGCATCTTGCTAAAAAATAAGAAATTAAGGAAGCTTGGAGGGAAAATAAAATTGAGCGTCAAAAAAGGATTAAGTGTTGCCTTGCGAGGGCTTGGTAGGTTCTTGGGTACCGAGACAGGACCTTAGGCCGATGCCATGTTCTCCTTGGGTCACTACGCTCAGCTCCCTCCTTTTTACATGCCCGAGTATGGGAAAAATAAAACCCTAACAGAAGAAATGTGCTAAAAGCAAATACTTCTTGATCAGGCTATAGGAGTCCTCGCCTAGTAGGAGCTCCTGGTTGTGTTGTCCTTAGTTAGGTAGGTAGTTCAGACCACCACTTAGGGCAACCTCTTTGATAGTTCTTTTTAGTTTGGCCGTGTTGGAGCAGTTGGTTAGTGACTAGCTTCGGACCTTCTATCAGATTCTACTAGGGCCTACTCCTTGTGGATGTCATGCCTTGGTTTTGTCAGGGGGTAGGGTGAGCATTGTGTTGTGTTTAGTATGTATCTATTTTGTATCAGCTTGATGCTTCCTTTGGTTGTTCTGTGCAGATCTATTGTGGGATTCGACGGGCTGAGTCGCCCTATCCCGTGGTCGGCAATGAGAGTGGAGTTTTGAGCTCGGGATGTGCCTAAAATTTGCCAAAAAACTCAAATTTAGGGGAAAAATATTCAACGTTGAAGGTGGTGGCTCCAGCTAGGATGATTTTAAGCACCAAGTGAAATTTGACTCTTAAAAGGCACCCGAGCTACACTTGGTGATTTTTGATAATTTTTTAGACTGCCCTGTGGGTTGTTAGGAGTTTCCAGCCAATGCAGGATGTCAAGTCGGATGCCCAGGATTTTTCAGAGCTCGATTTGGAGCCCGGACGGGGAAATGGCCAACAAATGGGCAAGATTTGAAAAGGTGGACTTATTTTTGGCCAAGTGGGAAGTGACCTTTGGGGGAGCTGGAGCATTTTATGCTACATGCAAATCGTGGGCAAAGGATGGAGGAAAAAAACGTGAGGAGAGGGCGCCAAGATGCACCGAAAAATGCGCTCAAATCTTGGGAGATGGATCATGTAGCCTGTAAACAACACACTCAAGTGATCATGGGCCTTGATTCCCTCCTGTATGCTGATCATTTCGCCACCCTTCACTCACACAATGATGGCCTGGATGAAGAAATCTGATTTTAGTCTTTCTCTCTCCTCCCTCTCTCTCCCTTAAGGGGCTGTTCTTGTGTGGAAGAGGAAAATGAAGAATGGTGAAGGAAAGCTTGTCCGGATGAGACCGAATTGCTTTTGCATCAATGTAGACATGAAGATTGCTGATCTTGAAGATCTTGGACATTGAATGAGGGCTGTCCCGCAATCTCGTACCAAAACCGAGATCCCGAGACACAAAGCCTAAGCGATAATTCAATTTTTATGAAGGAAAAATGAGTTTTTATGCTATTTGGTTGATGAAATATTATTCCCATGGACCGATTATGCATCATAATGTTGTTTGCTATGAGTTTGATCAGTTTATGCTAAGAAAATTAGAAAATCATAAGTGATATGGCTGAAATTAATGGTATAAAACCCGTAAAACACGCGTTTAAGGGGTAAAATGGGGGTTTTTTGCAAAATAAAGGGGAAATATGAGATTTAATATCAATAAAACCTGAAATTTTGTTGTCAAGAAATCTAAGGGCCACAACCCACAATCAATATTAATTTCTAGTCGTTTTTTATTGAAGAAAATAGAGGGAAAATACCAAAAAATGATGGAAAATGGGTTTTAAATGGGAGAAAATTAGGAAACGATGAAAGGGAAATTCCAAAAAAATTCATATGTATTTGTGCAATGTATAATGAAGGTAGAGCATGAGTTTGGCCTTGGTTTACCCTCATTTCTATATTTTTGTCCGTGTTTATCGCTTTCTCTACAAAGAAATACACATAAAATGACTCTTATACCTATCAACGATTGCAAAACATTAAACAATAGAGTGAGAGGGGAGGTTGAGCGTCAAAGTATAATCTTAAATTCGATTTATGTGTTGAATCATGGCTATAGGACATTGTTTTAAAATAAAGGAAAAGGCAGCATGAGCGTAAGGCTCGATGTCTCTCCTCGTTTCAATACATAAACGTTAGCATGGAAATCATGGAAAGATTGGTTTTGCACGATACACAATGCTGATTTTCTTTTGTTTGTGCACTAAACCATTCACATTATGCACTATGCATGGTTCATGGTATCAAAGGAAAATCTTCTGGACTGCTTAGCAATTGTTTTCTTAGGACTTTGACCCACGATTGAGAGTGTGAGGTTATCCCTTGCTGTAGGGTAGAAGGTCGGTTCCCTAAGGGACTGTTAAGTGAGAAAGCATGGTATATCTCTTGGAAATACTAGAAATATAAAAGAGAGGAGTTTGTGCTCGTTTGTGTTATATGTTTAGCAGCGCATCAAAGGGCCAATCCCTACGATGTAGGAGAGCTGGAGTGGGGCTCCGACTATTGGTCGGTGGAATGCCTCCTTTGTGCGTGTGACGAGGCATTATGCCTATGTACTTTGGGATCTCCCTCTGAGGAGTTTAAGGGAAACATTGGACTATAAACTATAAACACAATAAATTAGGCTTTAGGGTAGGTTGTCCTTTAGCATTAGATTGATGCTCTTGGTCCGCGAGGGAGGGTGTTTGTGTGTCACGAGCATGAGGTCTGACTAGTGCCATAGCCAATGCCAGCCCATTTTAGGTCCCATCAATTAGACTCCAATTGGAAGTGACATTTGCCTACTTTTTTTCTTCATGTGTTATAACTTGCACCTTAAGTTTAAAAGGCATGCAATTTCAATTAGAATCGAAGAGAATCCAAATGCCTTTTAAGTTTGAATCTTCTCTATTCAAAGCCTAAAGCAAGAGTTTGTTATGGGATGTTATAAGACAAAGCCAAGAAAACCTCATGATATCGCCCTTATGGTCATACTCTCTAGATTTTGAAAGCCTTCCTATAATGTTGTCTCGTTCCTCTTTTGTAAAATTTATACTTAGCCAAGATTTATTTGTCCTTTGTAAATGTGCTATTTTGAAGCACACAACAAATATATGTAAGGATATGAACCATGATAGGTGTATTCTTCTTGAGATCCTTCCAGTCATTATGCACTTTTGAATATCCTAACATGCATTGTCAACTAAAGACTTACAATGTGCTTGTTGGGAAATAAGTTCCTTCCAGTGATGTTTTATACCTTCTCGTTTTCTTTTTTTAACCTTGTGAGAGCCCTAGCGTGGTAACCTAATCGTTAATGCTAAAGGTTTTTTGCTCCCGATTCGGCACCTTGTGGATGCCATATACAGATTGAATTTTCGCATGGAAAGAACCTAAATGAGAAAGGTGAATCGACTAAAAAGGAATATTAAGAAGACTAATGAAATTATATTGGGTGCCAAAAAGAACTTTGAAAGAATTCAACTTTCAAAAAATTCATTATTAACTTCACAAAATATTTATCATGTCCTTTGTTAGATTTTATAAGTAAATAAGGTCTTCGGGACTACCAAAACAAGTTAGACTTTGGAGATTTTGGCTAAAAACAAGGAGAGCATCATGAATGGACTCTAGTATGTCCAAATAAAGAGGAGACAAGAATATCATATTCTTGCACATGTAGCAAACTTTCTTGGGCCCTTTTCTTAATCATGTGATTAACAAAAGTGTATTTTTTGAAACGTTTCTCACCCTAATGAGATAGAAAGTATATATTTCTATGTTAATCTTTTGAGGCTATTTCATAGAAAATTGAAAACTTTTTGTGATTTAAATAAAAACATCTCAATTTTTAAAAATATAACAAAAAATATTATGAAAAATACTTTCATATGTATAACGTGCATTTTCATAAAGAGAATTGCAATTAGATGAAAAATATCAAAAATTTAAACAACTTCAAGTAGCATTGTTGAGTGTTGCATTGACCAATTTTTGTATACATTTGAAAATACAATTTTCGTAGAAAATACATCTCTACCTAAAACTTGTTCTAAACCTTTTATTCTATTATCTTACAACATTAGTAAATTCCCATCCAATCTTGATATCATACTCATGTATTAATTATAATATAATAAAATAGAATCTAAGCCATTAAAGTCACTTTCAACTAGTTTTTGGGCAAATTACAGTACTAATGTTAACAAAAAACATGAACTATTATCATTATTTTTTATAGTGGGTTTGTCCCTTATAATATAAGTGCCTCATCTCTTGATTTAAGCAAAAATATCTCACATCATGTTTATTTACCTACCTTAGTTTAATGCTGCCATTGTTTCTTCCTTCATCTAGTATCGAGGGTTCCAAATCAATGCAATGTCTCACAACTCTATCCATTAGAAAACAATATATCCATGGCCATGATCTAGGTGATTGGGTCATCGTGAACCCACAAAACCCATGGAGCTATTTTTTCATGAGGGAAAAGGTTCATTAGTTGAAAGGCCTTGTTAAGGCCTATTGTCTAAGCCTTATTCATTTTGTTATCAAGAAACATGGAAGATTGATCAAGCTCTAAGGCTTGATCATAAGTCGTACATTCCCTTTTCTTGTTCTCTTTGATTGGAGGGTGCCTAAATTCTAATCCATTGACTTGGATTAAAATATGTTTAAGAGCTTAGGCTTGAGTGTTTCTCTAGTCCATTTGAGGTAGCAAAGGATTTAGTCATTTCTAATAATCCTACTAAGGCTTATTCTTTATTCATGATAAGATCTTTCTCTAATGCCTCAAAAGCCTTGAGATACATGCAAAACAATACTTTCTAAATCTTTCTCATGCAAAAAATATCATCTCAACATACAATATCCATATAATTAACAACCTTATAGCACACGCCAAGGAGTACATTTACACTAGCTACTTAGTTTTGGGAATAAAAAGGCTAACTTATTTTGACTTGTAGAAAATTTCAAAAACTGTTGAGAAAGCCACAAGTTTAGATGAACAAAAAATTCAAGACCATTCTCAAAAGTTGAAGGGTTGAAAGAATAGTAGGTTGGCTTGATGACACTCATGAATCAATTGATCGCAAAAGTACATGGAAAAACTTGAACCTTTGTCTATTACATAAGAACAAATGTGAAGAATTTCACATTTGCAATTTTCTATATAATTTATTGTTTTTTTAAATACTTAATTAAAATTATTAATAACAAAATATTCTAAGTGACTTAGCATCTTTGTAGTTAAAAGACTTCATTAGCTTGGAATGCTTAGAGAATTACATATGTATATATACACACTTTTTTAAAGAAAAGAATTAACTAGGTTTGGTATCTTTAGATTTTATTGAGGAATTTATATGTAAGCCTAAAAATTAAAATAAAAAATATTTTAATAGTAAAAAATTAAATAGAATAAAAAATAGCATATGTAGACACATGCACAAACACATATGTAGTACTAATATTTCTTTTGGACATTGTACTAACCATCCTTGTTTGTGCATTGTTAAATGAAGATTGTGTACACCTAAATATATCTATGCAATTGTTTGTATAGAGTTTCTAATTTTCCAAAATTTATTAGTATTTGTATTTCTTTTTAAGGGAATACTAAGATTACATTTTTACAATAGATACTCAATATTTGTGCAATCATTTTAGATCTTATTTATGTAGTTATTATTTCTTTAATATCATTATATTTTATTTTAGCCTCATTATATGTACTAAAACCCCCACAAATCATGTACTTTATGTCATTTATGATCTTATGTCTTGTAAAAGACATTATACTTGTATTTAAGTTCCTTATGCTAGACAAACTCATTCAAGAAAATTGTTTGTTTATATTAGCCAAAGTTTAGGATATAGTTATCAAAGTCCAATAATCCTACATAGCTTTATAGATGTTTTTGTATGGTTGCTATTAAAATAGGAGACTAAAACATTAAAAAGAATGATAGTTTGTTAAAACCCTTTAAGGGAATTCCACTAGTAACTCTAACTATACATGATTCACTATTGGAGGAAGACACATAGATTTTATTACCCAAAATTATGCTTGACTAGACCACAAGAAAAACTAGAAACCTGCATCATAGGTATTAAGTTAAGTATCAAAATCATTCTGTTGAAGAATCCTAGTGGAATCAAAAGACAATGCTAACTCTCACTTATGATAATCTTATAACTGCCTACCAATCATAGTCACATTAATATCCCACGGTACCAGGGGATTTGCCATGTAATACAATATTAGAGAATTTGGGAATATCTCAAGTTCCACTCTCAAATTAGAAATAAAGATTTGACAATATTGCTCAATTTTAATCTCTTTTTTGAAGGTGGAACTTGGTACTATCGTCTATATAATATCTAGAAAAGGTTTCACCTTTAAGGAAGGGGGTAATGTGTAATGAAGGAGACCTAACTAATCTAACTAAGAGAGAGAAGAGAGAGAAAGACTGTAGAAGAAGAGGGGAAGGAGAGAGAAATACAGGGAGAAGAGAGAAAAGAGAGAAAGAAGAAGAAGAAGCCATGAAATCTTGTAAAGGTGAAAAGAGAGATTCTTGATAATTCTGTGATACCTCAGAATACCCTCTTACACCTTATATACTATCAGTGTGATTGGTATGTTCCCATGCCATGTTCCTGTGTCCCCTGCTTGTTACAGACCATCCTGTCTCATAGAGTTTTTGTCCTAAAAAACAAGGGACGAACCGAAAAAGAAAAAGTGGGAGCTACAAAGTACTACTCTACGCATGATACAATGGCAATAAGTAAGGGCAGTTGGACAGAGAAGAGAAATGGGGCGCTAAGGGCGTGAGGTATGGGAGACCATATGGGAGGGTCTCGCCCACATTATAATCCACCATTTCATGATAGACAAGACCTTGGATGGGGTGGACAACATGCTGTCCCGTAGGGGTCTGCTGTAGGAAATCAGCCATAACTTTGTGTAAAAAACTCAGAACGGGACAAACGAGGTGTTGTTATGGAGCCCCATGAGGTGTACTTTCAGCCCATGTGGGTGAAGGGGGGCTGAAAATAATTCAGGACCAAAATTGTTGTAGAACAAATGGCTGTCCAGAAATAACTAGTGTGTTGTCCAAGAGAGGATGGCTGGAGAAAAACAACCATAACTTCCTCTAGGAAACTACGATTGGGGCAAGTGAGGTGTCATTGCAGAGGCCTTGAGGTGTACTTTCAGCCCATGTATGGGAAGTGGGGCTGAAAATGTGTCAGGACCAAAACTGGTGCAAAACAATTGGTTGTCCAGAAGCAGACTGCAACCCAAAACAGGGGTCAAGTGTGGTTAAGTTCCAACCAATACGACCGCCTTGAGGTGTGGAAACTCATCCAAGTTAGAGACCGAGCACCAAGAAGCTTTCTCTATTGGTATGCCTTGCCATTTGATCAAGTATTCATGAATAGAACGGGTACGGAGTTGCTTTTCACGCTGCCTAATGATCGCTTTAGGAATATACTGATAAGGTCCTCCTCATCCATCAGGGGTAGCTCCTCTACATAATCTTTGGGAGTGCCAATTGGCTCACATGAAAGACATCATGGATCTTAGTAGTAGGAGGGAGTTGGAGACAGTAAGTCAATTCCCCAACCTTCTTAATGATTGTGTAGGGCCCATAGTAGCGGTGTGCCAACTTGTTGCAAGAACCATCCTTGAGTGTAGCATAATGGGACTTGGGGACCTTGAGGAGTACCAATTCGCCTTCTTGAAAGTCAAGGGGTCTCCTTTTTGCATCAGCATGGAGCTTCATGTGCTCTTGAGCCCTTTTGAGATTTATCTTGCATTGTTGAAGTAAATCTTGCATGCGGTCCAACTCATCATGACAAAAATGTCGCAAATAAGTCTCAAGCCACTTGTTGACTCGCTCGGTCTGCCCATCCATTTGGGGATGATAGGTTGTAGACAGAGCTAATTTGGTTCCCATGGAGCTGAAAACTATCTACCAAAACTGACTCATAAATTTGGTGTCCAGATCATGTACTATGACATGGGGCAAGCCATGCAACTTAAATACATGCTCCATAAATTGAGTGGCAACTCGAGATGCTCTAAACTAAGATTTTGTAGGGATAAAATGGGCTGCTTTGGTGAGCTGGTCAACTACCACATAGATGCTATTCCAACCTTCTTGGTTGTAAGTAAACCGGTGATGAAATCCATGGTAATGTTGGTCCATTTGCCTTTGGGAATAGGCAAGGACTGCAAAAATCCACCCGGTTTAAGAGTGCTGTCCTTATTTTGTTGACAAGGCACACATCTAGACACGAAGTCTTTAACATCTCGCCATAGGCCTTTCCAATGAAAGCTTTTTGAAATGCGGTCATATGTTTTGAACACCCCTAAGTGCCTAGCAATTGGTGAAGAATACATCTCTTCAAATGAGGCCATTGTCGGGCTGATATTGAGAGCTGTCATCCATAACACCTTGCTGTAATATTTTGAAAAAGAGGGCTGAATTCAACATCAAGCAAGTAAGCCTCTTGGAGCTCTTCAATCCAATCATGGTGGAGTTCAGTGATAGATGAAACCTTGCATGCCCACATGGGAGAGAGTGCATCAGCCACTATATTGTCCTTGCCAAGGGTGTGGGTGATCTAAATTCATAGTTCTACAGAGTAGCTACCCATCTATGCTGTTTGGGAGTGAGGTTGGGCTGCGTCAAGAAGTATTTGAGCACACAGTGGTCACTTTTCACCTTAAATTTACTGCCATAAAAGTAGTGGTGCCACTTTTTGATAGCATGAATGACTGCCAACATCTCCTGATCATAGACATGCAACTCTCTCTCTTTATCATCCAATTTCCCGCTCTCAAAGGCTATTACACCATGTTCTTGCAGCAAGACTGCACCAATACCCCGTCCACTAGCATCACACTAAATGGTAAATTCCTTTGAAAATTCGAGGCATACAAGGATGGGGGCTGAAGTGAGCAATTCTTTCAATTACTGAAAACTGCGATCAGCCAAAGCATCCCAAAAGAAGGCCTTTTTTTTCGGCATGTCAATTATGTGCTACAATTGTGGCATAATGGCGAATAAATCTCCGATAAAAAGAGGAGAGACCAAGAAAACCATGCAAGGAGGTAGTGGTAGTGGGTGTGGGCCAATCTCGAACACACTGCACTTTCTTAGGGTCAGCTTGGATGCCTTTCTCACTGACAATGTATCCCAAGTACTCAACCTCCGTTTGCATGAAGACACACTTGCTTTCCTTGGCAAATAACCGGTGCTCTCTTAGTATATCAAAAATTTGTCTGTCATGCTTCAAATGCTCGTGTAGTGACTTGCTGTAAATGAGTATATCATCAAAGAATACCAATACAAACTGGAAAAGCCATGGCTGCAATATTTTGTTCATTAGGCTTTGAAACATGGTAGGGGAATTAGTGAGCCCAAACGGCATGACAAGGAAATGGTATAAGCCATGGTCAGTTCGGAAGGCTTTCTTAACTTCATCACCCACTCTCATTCTGATTTGGTGGTAGCCTAATCACAAATCAATCTTGGTGAAGTAGAGTGCTCCCTTGAGCTCATCAAGCAAGCCATCAATTCGAGGGATGGGGTATCTATTTTTTACGGTGATCTTATTGAGATCACGGTAGTCAATGCACAATCGAAAGGATTCATCCTTCTTCTTAACCAATAGAATCGGAGAGGCATAAGGGGAAGAGCTAGGCTCTATGAATCCCATTTCAGTGAGCTCCTTGACTTGCTTAGCTACTTCCTCTCGCTCACATTTAGAGAATCGATATGGGGGTTTATTGATGGGCTTGGCATGGGGCTTCAAGTCAATTGGGTGATCCACTGATCTCTGAGTTGGGAGAGTAATGGGGGGTTGAAATAGGTCCTCATATTCAGCCAAAAGTGCTTTTACTATTGGATTTTGCTTCCCTAAAGTGTGCTGGCCATCAATATCCTTATGCAAATGCAAGACAAAGATTTGTGAGTGTGTCTTGAATTCCTTTTTGAGTTGTCTTGCTATTATAAGCTGAAAATCTGCAATTTCTTTGATGCCTTCCAAATGTACAAGCTGCCCATGCATTACAAACTCTGTATACAGCTGAGAGAAGTCCATAGAGATTCTTCCCAATTGCTGTAGCCAATGGCAACCTAAAACAACATCCATGGGGCCCATATAAAGGGTAATTAAGTCCACCTTTGCTGCATAATTTTCAGCCAACCTGAGAGACACTTGTGCACATACATGGGTGCTTATTTCCTCACTTCCATTGGCCACTTGAACCTTAAGAGGTTGCTGCAATTAAGTAGGAATACATGTCAAATGGGCAGGAGTCAATTTATTCACAAAACTATGTGTGCTGCCACTATCTATAAGAATGTATACATTCTTGCCATCAATGTTACCATGTACTCGTAGGATGTTCAGGCTCCTAGAGCCGGTCCATGCATCCATTAAGATTGAGCAAGCTGATATAGTGGTAAGCATGGGGTGCAAAGGGTCATTTCCAAGCATGCCATCTATGGGGCAGCCACCACTGAGGTAAAAAAGGAACCCATCCAGTGAGTCATAAAACTGATCGGGGTCAAGATCCTCTTCGTATTCAACATTTTCAGCGTGTGTCATCATGGGAGAGGTGTCATGTGAGTCCTCTTCCAACCTGTCAATGGCGTTCTTAAATGGGCATTTGGATGCATGATCAACCGTGTACTTATCCCCACATTTCAAGCACAACCCCTTAGCCTTGATATCCTTGACAACCTTGGGAGGGATGAATTTTTGACCGTTAGAACTAAAGCCGTTCCATGTCTTATTTTCAGCATACTTTGGATCACTTTTGGAAGGGGGTGTTGTCCCAAAACTGCCATTTTTCCTTTCAGTATTAAAAGTCAGGTAGGTGGGGATTTTGGAGCTGACATTCCTTGCATTGTTGCTACGGTAATCAACATATGGGGGCTGCCTAGTAGGGTATCTTTGCTATCCTGAAATTGGCTGCATGCCCTCATTGCGACGGTATTTTTGACCATACCGTTCAGCCAATTCTATGGCTGCAAACAAAGTAGCTGGCTTTTGAGCCATTACATGAGCTGAAAGATGTGCACATCTAGCCCATAAATGTATTTATGCAATTTGGCCTCAATACATGGATAGGTTCATAAACTGGTTGGTATACTCCCTCACAGTCAGATTTCACTGATCAAATTGATACCATTGCCTAGCCAAACATTCTTTCTCTATTGGGGACACAAAAACTTGGACCATATGCATCTTGAAATCTTCCCAATCATGAAATTGCTGGTTTTCTCTTTGAATAAATCTCCACCATGTGTGGGCAAAACCCTCTAGGTGAAGGGAGGAAAAAATAATATTTGCCTCGTCAGTACGAGGATAAATGAGAAAATAAGCTTCCAATTTAGAGGTCCATTCCTCTAATTTAGCCGGGGATGAGGGCTGCCCATTAAACTTAGCAAACACAATCTTGTTACATAGCTCATTTGGGCCTATGTGCTACATGCTGCCCATGTATGTTGTGCTGCCCATACATGCCTTGCTATCCAAACCTTGACTGTCCAAAATTTCCATGTGGGCCATGCTGCCCATGCATTACGTGAGGACCAAATTGCACATTCGGACCTTGTTGTCCAAAATGACCATGCTACCCATGCATTAAATACAAATCAGATTGAACATTGGGGCCTTGCTGCCCAAAACTGCCATGTGCATGCTACCCACGTACACCTTGCATTCCATGCTACCCAAAATTTGCATTAGGCCCTTGCTGGCCATTCCAATGAGTATGCATATAGCTTCCATTACTACGAGGGAGCTACTATCCCAAGGATAGGCTTGAAGGGTTCATAATTGGGGAGGGAAGGATGGGTTCATCATGTCGAGTGGTGGGCTTTCCCATCTCATAAGTGCTATGGGGAAAGCCATGGGTGCCACCAAAACCTTGTGGCCTATTCCCGATCTCCAAGGGAGGAGGGCGATTGGCCTCACAGGGAGAAATATGCTCCTTGGCAATTAGCAGGGATGAGGGTGCCCATGCACTCAATGAGTAAGTCCATCTTGGCCATAATCTCAGAATGACACTGATCTTGGAGGTTTTCCATCTCCCTATGGCGCTGTTCCAACTCTCAAGCCAGTCGGCATGACAAGTCTGATGTTGGCATAGAGTATGGTTAAGCATAGCCAAGCGGTCCATCTCGGGGGCAGTATCTTCAAACATGTCTTCATGATCCTCTTACAGTGAGCTATAATCATTCATTGAGCCATGGAAGTCCCTTATTTCACGCTAGAAGTCCTCTTGGGCCTTTGCTTTTCCCTTGTGGCCTGCCATTCTAAGTGCAGTCTACAAGACCTCGTGTTACAGAAATGACAATATCTTGAGCTAGAGAGCTCCTATTGCCAAACTTTCTAATTCAAATTAAAGCTCTCAATACCCTCTATGAGGCTATGTTAAAATATATCTGGCAGTAAATGATTAGGGCTTTTTTGTAATTGACTTTTGTGGGCTGACTGTGTAGGACTACTGCCTATGCCACAGTACCTCTAAGCACAAAATTGGGCTTATCTCCCAAACCGTAGGGCAGAATGGGGAGATTTTTGGCTCAAATAGAAGGGGACGATGCCCTCTTAAAATTGAGCTATGGATTCTGCACTCAGTCACAAAATAAGGCTTTGCTGTAATTGACTTTTGTGGGTTGACTGTGTGGGACTGACTGTCTGTAACACCCTACAAGAACTCCTTCAATGAGCATAGATTATCCCAATGCTGAGGTACTTATTCTAGGACATCCTAGGCCTCAATGGCAGTTCTCAATGCCACATAGAGCCACACATCATTTCCATCAATAGTTCTCTTACTGAGACCATTTCTTGACTGCATACCCTGCCCATCACTGCATACATCCACCATACATTCCCAAGTGATACATCTCATTACCAATATATCTACAAGGTTGTGGAATGTAAATGATTGGGGCTCAGGCTATTCATTCAAGTGTACCTGCACCTGCAAGAAATTTTTAGGTTCGGATCACCGGGAAGGTGAGCAAAGTTCCCCCGGGCCGGGTTGTGCACCCCTTCAGGGTCTTAATCGGGAGGGGGCTTCAGGGTTCCCTCTTTTGCTTCCGACTCACTTGGTCTATGTATACATGGCAGGGATTTTTAATTCAAGAAATCATCATGCTATGCAATTTCAATTGAAGAGTTGGGCTTTTCATGAGATGCATGACCAATAAGGAAATGGGATAGGGGAAGGGGTTACCTCTACAAATCAGTGACTCACTGATTGCATGTCTTAAAAATTTCTTTCTTATCAGTCAAGAATCAAGACAAGAGTATGGTTAAGGATTAGAGTAAAATCTTGATCAATGGGGAAATAAATTTAAAGAGCATTCAGCCATGCATGCATTTCAAGAGTGTGGAAGGGGGATGGGAATACAATTGGCACTCTCAAGCTTTAAGAAGGCATGCAATTTTTCCATCTCTCCCATCAAGTTGCTGAACTCAACAATTGGATGTAAAAGAGAGATCAAGAACTGATTGACATACCTTATTCAAGCTCCAGGAAGAGTTAATGGCTGCCCTCTCTAAGAAATTTGTGGTTGCCCTTCTTCTTGCAACCCGTGGTTGTATGGGGGCCTTCAATGTCGTGTATCTTCCCTTGTTGAAGCTTGTGGTTTCTCCCAAGGCTCCCGAGGGTAAGAAATTGAAGGGGCTTTTATCAGCATCAAGATGAGGGTAAAGCACATCCATCCATAGAAAATCCATATGTGCATCCCATTAAAAACCCCCAAAAGAAAAGAAATCCAAATATAGATTAGTTAAAGGATTATTCTAACCACTTACCTAACTATACCCAGCTAAACTAAGTAACAAAATGTTTAAGGTGGAGCCTATTAACTCTAAATATCTCATTTTCAATATTAATATCTTGTACATCAAGAGAACCATTATCATAAACTTTAACAACCTTAAAAGGTCCTAATCAACGAAATTTGAGCTAAGAATTTTGTAGTATCAACTATCATATAATAAAACTAAATTGTCTTCTTTAAACTCTCATATTTTAATGTTCCGATCATGCCATGCTTTACGATGTTTTTGCATTGCTTCTAAGCTCTGTAAAGCTAACAGTCTTTCCTCATCTTACCTCACCAATTGTAAAATCCTTTACTTCAACAATTCAGCCTCACCTAATCAAAATGAGAGGGCGATTTGTAGGGTAGGAAAATCTTGCTCAATTTGAAAAATAGCATTAGTTCCATAAACTAATTTGAAGGGTATATTTTGCACTATCACCTTATAAGTGGTTCCATAGGCCCGTAATGCCTCATAGAGATGTTCATCCCAACCTCGCCTGTAAGAAGCAACCATTTTAGTTAAAATCCCGCAAATAATGCGATTGGTTACTTCAACCTGACCGTTAGCTTGGGTATAATAAGCCGTTGATTTACAATGCTTAATTTGATATAGTTATGTTAACTCACTAATAAGACCATTCAAGAAATGGGAACCTCTATCACTTACTAATTCTAGTGGGCAACCAAAATGTGTAATGATATTCTCATACATAAACTTAGCCACATCAATGGCTTTATTTGTCTTAAGTGCTTTCGCTTCTACCCACTTTGTAATATGATCACGATAGACCAAGATATAACGATTAGATCTATATTTAGTAGGCGAATCAATTGGGCCCACAAAATCAGTTCTCCACTTCTCAAAAGGTGCTAATGTCAATATAGCTGTCAAAGGTATAGCAAAACTCTTAGAAGGACGACTAGTCCTTTGACAGAAATCACATTTTCAACAATAATAATAAGCATCTTTAAATAGGGTAGGCCACCAATAACCAGCTAATAGAACTTTCATGTGGTTAATTCACTAGCAAAATGGCCACCACATGGTCATCATGCAATGCCTTAAGAACCACAAGAACTTTATCTTCCCTTACACATCATTGATAGATACCCTCGCATGGAAATAATTTATAAAGGTGACCCCCTAATAATCCATAGGAGCGTGCTTGCATTAATATTTGGCTCGGCACTTATTAGCACTAGGTGGATATGGGGCAATACTAAGAAAATTTGCAATATCAGCATACCATGGAACTTGTGTCTCCACAGTAAAAAGTGATGCATCTGGTAAAAAGCTAGCATTATTATAATGATGGCATTATTAGCAACCCACTAGAAGTTGGTAAACAGAGTGTTCTTTACAATATACACTATTGAAACCATCAGAAGCTGGCATTATTACAACATACACTATTGAAACCATCAGAAGATGGCATTATTATAATGATGGCACAACAATGATCCTAAGAAGAATGAGTTCTGATACTTTCAGAACAGAATATCTCCTCCTTAGTGGTTTGAAAGTCAAATTCAAAGATGTTGAAAAGAAGGAAGTAGAAGAGACGTTGGCCAGAGAATCCTCCAGAGGCTGAAGCCCCTCTTTGATTCTATTCTGTTGAGTACAGACCAACTGATTGGAGCCAATCCCTTGATGAATGACGCAATCAACAGGCAAGCGTTAGAATGAGTCCAGAGGTACATGAGAAGAGAGAAGGCAAGAATCAAGGCTGAGAACGAGCTTGCAGCAGAAGCCTCCTTTGACGCCCTAAAAGCACTCTTTACAGAAGCTCCCATGGAGACTCAAGGTCCCCTTCCTAGTCAGATTTTTTCTCGAAATATTGATGAGATAGGCCATCAAATGTAGTCCCATTGCCAATTTTTAAGGGAGAGTACAATGAAGACACTGATCTTCATGTAGTAGAGTTTATGGTAGCATGTGTGGCTAACAATGCTAGAACCCCTTTCATGGTATGAGAGACAAGTAGCATGAACTTTTGGCACATGGGACGACCTAAAGTTGGCCTTCCTCACTAAATTTAGGCGTGAAGGTTTTGAAGAGAGGATGTGAGAGGAGTTCATGAACCTAAGTCAGTCCTCCAGAGAAAGAGGAGAAGCTTATGTCTCGCGAGCAGATGCGAGAGGAGTTCATGAACCTAAGTCAGTCCTCCAGAGAAAGAGGAGAAACTTATGTCTCACGAATGAAATCCATCCTGAAGAGATGGACTAACCATCATTTGGACAAAGGTATCTAGAAAGGAGTGTTCCTCAGAGGCCTACAACCAGAAGTTTGCAAGTTCATGGAATTGAGAAGACCAGTCAATCTGCAAGCTGCAGTGGAAGGTGCAAGATTGTATGACGAAGTTGAAGTAAGGTTGTCAATGACTCTAGGAAGAGGAGTCTTACCTCCTCCCATGCCAAGAATAGTATATTCACCAAATGCAGTCCCAGGGACAGTTCCCTACCCCTATTCCTAGATGCAAACAGTACCGCAGTACAATGCACCTAATCCACAGTAGCTGCAAACAACAATGCCTCAAATGACGGTTCAACCACAACATCAGTGGCCTCAAACAGTTCCTCCAATGGTGACTCAACAACAGTGGAACCCCAAGTCTTAACAGGATCTCTAAATCAAAACCAGAACAGAGGACCCTGTGGATCAACCCAACCTGTATATGTAGTAATTATGGAAGCTTCCCAAAACCCTACTACAAGTACTTTAGGAGGTGAAAAATCTGAAGGACTACCTGTCCAATTCAGTTGCAAGTATCAACAAAGAGCTTATGGATGTGATTACAAAGCAACTACAGATGTTGAAGGTGAATACCGCTAATATATCTACTCCAATGGGAGCTGGGAGATATGTGATGTGTTCTAATACATGGTGTGAAAAGTGCCATCAAGCGGGACATTTAGCCACTGAATATACCCGAAAACCAACCATTCCTGGAGCCTTCTATTCCTATTGTTTGGGGAAGAACCATATAGAGGATATTTTCTCTCTGAAAGAGATGCATGAACGAAGACAGAAAGATGAAAATGCAAGATTCAACTTGCTAGAATCCAAAATGACAATGTAGGACATTGGACCAAAGCCTAGAGAGTTTGGTCCAAGGAGGTTTCCCTCTCAAAATTACAGAGGATGACAGTTTGGCAGTGGTCAGAGATCATAGGTGGAATGTTATAGATGTGGAGAAAAGGATCATATCTCCTCGAATTGTCCAAACCCTAGAAGATCTATGGATTACAAGACCTTATGCAGCCGATGCAAAGGAGAAGGCCACACTGCAAAGGACTGTCCAATTCCAACCCCTGTCAAGGCCAATGCCACTAATAGCTAGTATAATGGACAAGAGCCTACCTCCAATTTGATAGAGTTAGAAGTTGCCGCTATCACGTGCACCAAGAAGAAGGAACCAATTGTCCAGAAAGAGAATAACTTCCTTGCCAAGACTGTGAAGTCCAACTTGCCAACAGCGGGACAGAGCAGTACAGGACAAAATAGTGCAGTATAGAACACTGCAGTGCGACAGAGAGTCATGGAGACAGTCCCAGAAACAGGACTAGTGGTCCAGGAGATAGACGATGCAGAAGCACCTCCAGAAATAGAGGAAGCACCGATGTTACCATTTCTAGAAGAAAAACAAAAGATGAAAGTGGGTATGGCCCCATTTCCCAGTAGATTGGAAAAGCCTGTGGATCTTATCAAAGAGTATGACTTGGTCAAAGACCTAGACACCTTTAAACCAAACTTAATATTCCAACAGTTGCTGATGTTGTTCCCCAGTTGCCAAAAGAAATTCAAAAGCATCTTGACTCGAAGACGTGGATTAAGGATTGCTCCTTCAATAGCGACCAAGACTAATAAGGCCGCAAAGCCTGTAAAGGAAGTAGATGTGGCTAACGCCTTCCTAGATCCTGAAACCCCAGAGATTAGTGTATGGATAGAAAGATGCTTTATTTCAGATGCATTGATTGATGGAGGCTCATCAGTAAACATAATGACGGATGTGACAATGAAGGACTTAGGTCTGCAAGGAATTCAACCTACCCAGTGGCTTATCATATTGGCAAACCAAAGAAAAATCAAACCATTTGGCATCCTCCCATACGTAAAAAAAGCCCTCGCAGGAAGAGACTATTGGCTGACATATTTGGTGGTCAAACAAAATTCTCATGGGACCTCATACCCTCTGTTGTTGGGAAGACCTTGGCTTTTTGAAGCAAGAGCTAGGACGGACTGGTTCAAAGGAACCCTAACCCTAGGCAGGGGACCCAATAAAGTGGTGTTGAAATTGTATGGATCTCAAAAAGGCAATGGATCCACATCCATCAAAGTCATAACAGACTCCTCCAATGAAGTAACAGATGGTACAGGAGACGAAGAGGCTATTAAACAGATCTTTCCCAAGAAAACTGAGGTATAGTCCCTAATGGTAGGCACTGTAAGCCAAGTACCAAAGGAAGAAAAGTCTTTGTCCATGGGAGAATACCTCCTACCTCAACTCTAATTGACTTCTGAAATCACCTCTGACAATGAGATAGAAGCATGGATGTACTGCTCTCCTTGTTACATGGTAGTCGTAGAGACAGAGCCAGAGACAGAAGTAGACACATAGACAGAGGTTGTGTTCTTCTCCTATAGAGCCTCTACAGAAGTAGAGACAGAGCCTCCAGAGGAAGAGGATGAAAATGATGAGGAATAAAACAAAGCAGGTTATGAAAGTGCAGATGAAGAAGTTTCTCTGATAGTGGATGATCTTGTTGATGTCCCTACACAGAGATCTCAAAGGCTGAAAATCTCGAGGTGTTGGATGGAATGACCATGGCTTCGTTTGGGTTGACCAATGGACCACAAAAAGTATGCAAAATTTGCATAAGCAATGGATCAAAGGTATAAAAATTAAGTTCACCAGTGGCTCCTGTCGCCCTAACCATTCATTTTGGAGAAAAGATGATGATGATGTCCCTTGTCAACAAAAGTCAAAGTCATCAGAGCCACAGCTTACAAAAGGTCCATGCTATGTGACATTCCTAGACGCATCCTCTGAAGATGAATCCCTAAGTCCATAAGAAATCACCACTCACATAGAAATAAACAAAGCTCTGATACCCTAGTAATCTCAACAAACGAATGAGTCATCTATTTAGGACACTAGTTCTAGTGGAACATCAGACGATGACACTACTCCCTTGAAGGAGTCATACCTCTATCCAGAAGCAGTCCGTGAGACATTCATCCCTGAAGTGGAAGGTGAAAGGCAAGTGATGTTCTTGGATACTGAGGGTACTAAACGTCACCTGAAAGTGGATCTCAATCTTCTAGAAGAAGAACTAGTGGTCTTGCGAGACTTACTAAAGGAGAACTTAGATGTGTTTGCTTGGTCATACAAAGACCTAAAGGGTATTGACCCTATAGTATGCCAACATCACATTGATCTAGAGTCTGATGCCAAACCAATGAGATAGAGACAAAGGTGTATGAATCCTAATTATTCAGCTCTGGTAAAGGTTGAATTATTGAAGCTTCTTGAAGCCGAGTTCATTTATCCCATGGCTAACAGTGAATGGGTTTCGCCCATTGTGGTAGTAACCAAGAAGAACGGGAAACTTCAAATATGTGTGGAATTTCGAAAGGTGAACTCGAAGATGAAGAAGGATCATTTCCCTATCCCTTTCACAGACCAATTGTTGGGCACAATGGCAGGCCATGAGCTCTATTCCCTCTTGGATGGATTCAACGGATATAACCAAGTCCAAATCGCAGAAGAGGACCAATCCAAAACAACCTTCACCACACAATGGAGGACCTATACCTATAGAGTGATGCTGTTTGGGCTCTGTAATGCTCCAGCCAACTTCCAACAAGTAACGATGGCTGCCTTCCAGAATCATCTGCATGATTTCATTGAGGTGTATCTTGATGACTTTTGTGTCTATAGCTTAATACGTGAGCATTGGGGACACCTAGAGCAATGCTTTGACAGATATCGAGAGTATGGGATTTCTCTCAACCCTAAAAAATGTGTCTTTAGCGTCTCGTCAAGAGTTCTTTTGGGCCATATTGTCTCTACACAAGGGATTGCAACAGATCTGGCAAAGATTGAGAAGACTGTAGCCTTGACAACACCAACAAACCTCAAGCAACTGAGAGGATTTCTTGGCCATGTGGGCTACTACAGAAGATTTATTGCACATTTTGCAACCAAGGCCACCCCTCTGCATAAGCTCCTAAGGAAAGATGCGGATTTCCTTTGGATTGATGACTGTGAAGAATCCTTTAATACCCTAAAACATTGCCTTATCCAAGAACCTATCTTGCAGCCTTCTGACTGGACGAAGGAGTTCCATGTGCACACAGATGCATCAGTTGAAGGGCTGGGTATTGTCCTATGTCAAAAGGGCCCTTCTAGATTAGATCAGCCAATATATTATGCAAGATGAAAGGTCACTTGATAGAGAGTGGAACTACACACTGACAGAGCTTAAGTGCTTAGCAATGGTGTTTGCACTGGAGAAGTTTCGACACTATCTATTGTCAACGCATTTCAAGTTCTACGTGAATTATGAAGCCCTGTCCTTCCTTATGAACAAAGAAGATGTTAAAGGATGACTGATGAGATGGTTGCTCCTATTCTAGGAGTTTGATTTTGAAGTGGTCACTAATCCCAGGGTAGCCGATAATCTATCACGGATCCCTCAAACTACAGAAGAGGAACAGGGTGATCTAATCCTTCCTATGTTCAAATTCAAAGAGGCAGATAGATGACGGACAGAGTGAAGCAACTAGCTTCCTCTCTTGCACACAATTATTCATACCACACAATAGTGAAAGATACAACCTACGGTCATAAGACCATTCACACTAAAGGCACCGACTTATTTAATGTATCTAACTAATATGGCTAGACTAGCTGTGTCCAGCTCATGTCGGTCAACACACACTAAATGAGCTTGATATTCTAACACTCCCCCTCAAGCTCAAGACAGCATATGTACTCCAAGTAGCTGTCTAAAACCACAGAACTTATCTTTACCCAGAGACTTGGTAAAGATATATGCTACCTGCTCATCAGTCCTCACATGCATAAGATCAACCTTTCCTGCAAGGACCATCTCACGAATAAAGTGGTAGTGTACCTCTATGTGTTTTGTCCTGGCATGGTAAATTGGATTCATGGCCAGGAGTACACTACTCAGATTATCACATAACAGTTTCATTGGAGCATCAACCTGAATATCCAAGTCAGCCATAAGCTTGAGCAGCAAAGCAATCTCACATGCTGCCAATGCAGCCCCCCTGTACACTGCCTCAGTACTAGATAAAGCAACCGTAGGCTGCTTCTTGCTGCTCCAACTGATCATGCCGCTACCAAAGCCAAAGGCATAGCCACTCGTAGATTTTCTGTCAGTTGAGCATCCTGCCCAATCTGCATCTGTGTATCCAATCAGTGTCAAGGGCTTATCTCTGACATAGAACAGCCCATAGTCTACAGTGGACTTAACATACCTCATGATGCGTCTAACTGCATCCAAGTGCGGCTTTCTCGGCTTCTGCATAAATTGGCTTATCAGCCCTACTGCATAGCTCAAGTCAGGCCTAGTGATGGTCAAGTAAATCAGATTGCCGACCATCTACCTGTACATAATCACATCTTCTACTTCAGCCCCAGTGTTCATGTTTAGCTTTACATTCTGGTCCAGAGGTGTATCCAGTGGTTTGCATTCAGCCATGCCATACTTCTTAAGCATTTCCATGGCATAGTGCTTCTGCATCAGCCATAAGCCATTTTCAGTTGGTACGACCTCAATACCCAAGAAATACTTCAGATCTCCCAGATCTTTCATGTCAAATTCAGATTTCAGCATCTTCATAGCATACTGAATTCCCATGTCATCATCTCCAGTGATTATCAGGTTGTCAACATATATGACCAGTACTACCAAGCCACTGTCAGTCTTCTTTGTAAACAGGCTGTGATCAGCCCAGCCAACAACAAATCCAAGACTCTGCAAGTAACTGCTGATCCTAGCATGCCAGGCTCTCGGATCCTACTTCAGCCCATACAGTGCCTTTTTCAGCCTGCACACATAATGCTGGAAATCAGGGTGCTCATACCCTTCCGGCTGAACCATGTATACATCCTCTGCTAAATCACCATTGAGGAATGCATTCTTAACATCCATCTGCTGCAATTTCCAGCCTTTTGCAGCGGCCAAGGCAATAACAGTTCGTATGGTTGCCATTTTTGCAACCGGGCTGAATGTTTCATCATAATCCAAGCCATACTGCTGAGCATATCATTTAGCGACCAGCCTTGCTTTGTACCTTTCCACACTACCATCAGACTTACATTTGATTTTATAAACCCATTTGCAGCCAACAGGCTTTTTCCCTTCAGGCAGTGGTACCAAATCCCAAGTCTGATTTTCAGCCAAGGCTTTCATCTCTTCGTCCATAGCCATGCACCAATTTTCATCCTTTGCTGCTTCAGCATAAGTACCTGGTTCTTTGATCTCCATCACTTTTGTCATGTATGCATAATGCTTTGCAGAATAACCGGAGTACGTCAACCTGTCAACAGGGTATCTGACCCTCTGCGATCGTCTAGGTTGTGGTGCACTACTTGATTCACCTCTCTCATGAGGCGGAATGTACCTGTTCTGCCTCGTGCTAGGCGTATAGACAGTTGGAATACCAAGTTCGCTGTCTAAAGTATCACTAGACTCATAGCCCGAAGTCATTCTGCCAGGTGTCATCATACCATCCTCAATAACTTTCTCTTTTCCTTTGCTGTCCAAGACATCATGTCTCCCCCTCACTGACATACCCGTGTCAGTGGACGGTGAGCTCCTCAATCTCCCTGTCCATGGGGATACTGTCTGACTGATAGGTCCTGTCATAGCAGTGCTCTGCTGCATATCAACTGTAGAGACATGAGTGGAAGGTAGATCGGATGGCACTGCAACTGGTGAGACATACCAAGAGCCCAGCTCATCAAAGATGACATCCCTGCTTACCAAAGTCTCCCTGGTAGAGGGATCATAACATTTGTATGCCTTCTTCTCCTGCGAGTATCCAATGAACACACTCTTATGCGCTTTGGGATCCAGCTTTTTCCTTTTCTCATCTGGAATGTGCACATAAGCAAGACAGCCAAAGACCTTCATGTGTCTTACATCCGGCTTATAGCCATAGAGCCTCTCAAACGGTGTCATGTCATAAATGCCTGCAGTGGGAGTCCTGTTCAGAATATATGTGGCTATCACAACAGCCTCTGCCCAATAGTAAAGCGGCATATGCTTCTCATTCATCATGGCCCTAGCAGCTTCCATCAGAACCCTGTTCTTCCTTTCAGCTACTCTGTTTTGCTGCGGAGTGTAGCTGCAGGTTAGCTGCCTTTGAATGCCATTTTCAGCCAAAAAATCAGCAAATTCATTGGAGACATACTCCCCACCGCTATCAAATCTCAAGCAAGAGATGTAACACTCAAATTCCTTCTCAACCTGTGCCTTAAATTTCTGAAAAACAGCAAAGACCTCATCTTTTGTTTTCAATATGTAAAGCCATGTATATCGACTGTAGTCATCAATGAAAGATACATAGTATCTGGAACCCCCCATAGATGCATTATGAGCTGGTCCCCAAACATCAGAGTGCACTAACTGCAGTGGTCGTGTACTCTATCTTACATGCCTAACAAACGGCAATCGTGACTGCTTACCAAACTGGCAAGCCTCGCATACATGACCAATATATGAATATTGAAATCTAGGTAACCCTGTTACCAGCTGCTTCTTCTGCATGGTCTGTAGCCTCTGCAAATTGACATGCCCCACTCTCTTGTGCCAAATCTCTAAGTCCCTGATAGTGCCAGAACCCTGAGCAAACATAGCGGAATTCAGCTCTGGCAGTGTAGCATCAAGAGTGAACATTCTTCCATTTCTGTGGCCTTTCGCGATCAACTTGCATCCATTGCCAAACTCTTCAATAAAGCAGCCATGCTTATTGAAGCGAACCTGCAAGTTCTGCTCTGTCATTTGGCCCACAGACAATAGGTTTTTCGTAATCGAAGGGACATGCAAAACATCATGAAGATTCTTCTTCCTGCCATCATGTACAACCAGAGGCACTTTGCCTTTATGCTCAATGCTATGCTGCGTGTCATCACCTGTGCATACATAGCCATGCTTTTCAACCACCATATCCGTGAACCAATCACCATGAGGGGTCATGTGATTCGATGCCCCCGAGTCAATGTACCACACTACATCATCAGATGATTTTTCAGCAGCCTTATCTTTGACATATTGCATGGCAAACAGTCTATCACCAGAGTCATCTGCCTGACTGGACGTAGCATAATGTCCATGCTGCTTGCCCTTCTGATTTCCCTGCTTCTTCCAGCAATCCTTTGCAATATGCCCATACTTTCCGCAGTAGTGACAATCCTTGTCCTTATTTGGATTGTCTGACTGACGGTGCTGCTGCCATGAGCCTCTGCCACGGGAGTTAGATCTCCCCCTGCCTCGAAAGTTGTCACTACCTCTTGCATTTGATGACTGCTGATTGCTATTACTATAGGATGCATTCTGCTGGCCTCCTCTGCCAGATCCATAGCCTCTACCACGGCTACCACGACCACACTGATTTGAATAAAAAACTGCATCCTTATTCCTTGAGCTGCTTGACCCTGTAGCTAAGCCAAGCTTTACCTCTTCATGAATCAATAATGCAACCAACTCATTAAAATCAGGCATCTCAGCCCGCACAGATACTGAAGTGTCAAAAGACTTGTATTCCGGACCCAAGCCATTTAAGGTCACTGCAACCATATCCTTATCTTCTACCTGTGAGCCAACAGATGCGAGCTGATCTACTAAGGTTTTAATCTCCGTGACATAGTCCTGTATGGACCTGTTCTTCCTCTCTATGTTGTTGAATTTTTGCTTCAGTTGTATCTTCCTGGCACTCGTAGTTGTGCCATAGTACCTAACCAATATGTTCCATGCATCTGCTGGGGATTTACAGTTCATGATCTGCATCACCATAGCATCCGAGATACATAATGACAGCCAATGTAAAACTCTGCGAGCTCTTTCCGTCCAAGCTCGATGCGCTCGTCTTTGATCAGCGGTAGGATTCCTATCTGGAACTTCAGGTTCAGCCTCAATACCTGTCACTAAGTCCCAGTATCCTTTGCCTATCAGAAAGTTCTCCATGCGGAACTTCCATATTGCATAATTGTTACTATCAAGCTTTTCTCCCACAATCTGGGTTACATTATCAGTTCTATCAGCATTTGCCATGTTGCAGACCTTGCCTGGCTACCTGCAAACCAAGATCTTCTTAACAGTTCAACTTCAGTCCTCATAGGCACAGTCCACACAGACTGTTCAGAGTACATTGAGATCAGATTTGCCCACTTGTTGATGCTCAACGGAGCTTTGGTGAATCTCCAGACAAGCTACACTCCTGGTAATGCTCAATAGAGCCTTGGTAAGCAGTCCATGTGCTGAATCTCAGCCATGGAGTTCAGCCTGGAAACAGGCGCAAACACGCTGGCTGGACAGATCTGTGCTGCTGTACATCTTGCTCATTACCATGACAATGATACACTCACTGATGCTCAATCAGTCCTTGGAGGACCTCTCAGCAAGCAACAACCCTTCTTCAAGTCAGAAGACTCCAATGCTTCACTGTACATACCTCTAGTGTGACCTTTGATGGAAATGGCAGTCAGTCCTCTTCTTTTTCCAGCCCTTCAGTTCACTCTTCAAGTCTTCTTATTGAGTGCATTCCATCAGTGAGCCCATTCATGGCTCTGATACCATGTTCAAATTCAAAGAGGCAGATAGATGACGGACAGAGTGAAGCAACTAGCTTCCTCTCTTACACACAATTATTCATACCACACAATAGTGAAAGATACAACCTACGGTCATAAGATCATTCACACCAAAGGCACCGACTTATTTAATGTATCTAACTACTATGGCTAGACTAGCTGTGTCCAGCTCATGTCGGTCAACACACACTAAATGAGCTTGATATTCTAACATCCTGATACTTCCTTGTTTGTATAGCAGGCAAACTAGAAATATGCATGAAAAGTCTGGTAAGAAACACATGGGTGAGCCCTTGGCTCTTATGCACTCAGTTGTATGTGGGCCGATGCCCTATCACTCACTTGGTGGGGCAAAGTACTTTGTTACTTTCATAGATGATTACTCACGTAAGGTTTGGGCTTATCCCATAAAGAGGAATTTTGATGTCTCAGAAACATTTCAACGTTGGGTTGCATTGGTAGAGAACCAATCTAGGAAAAGGCTAAATGTCTAAGGTTAGATAATGGGGGTGAGTATGTATCACGTGCTTTTGAGCAACTTTATGATGAGTGGGGTATTAAGCGTTAGTTGATTGCCCCTTATGCCCCTCCCTAGAATGGTATGGCTGAACGCATGAATAGGACCATTCAGGAAAGTGTTCGTAGCATGCTTAGTCAAGCTGGTCTACTACAGTACTTTTGGACTGAGGCAGTTACTACTGCAGTGCATCTCGTTAACAGATCGCCTAGCAGTGGCATTGACTTTCAAGTTGCAGAGGAGGTATGGGCAGGCAAGTGTTAACCCCAACACGAAGAGAGCGAAAGAAAGTGGAAAAGACGCAGGGCAAAGGCGGAAAAAAGGTAACCCGACGGAAGGAAAAGAAGGAGAAAAGGTCAAAAGTGCAAGGACAACCGTTAAAGGCCAAGGCAACCACGAAAAGGGAAAGGCGCATAAAAAGCGCACCCTAAAATCCTGTAAAAGAGTGCCAGGCTCTCACCCATGCGATTTGTAAATATAGAAGGGTAGTGAAAAGAAAGCAAGAAAGATAAAAGGACAATGGAAAACAGGGCCTAGGCTATGACCGGCCATGTAAAAAAGGGAAAAAGGGGATGACCGCCCAAAAGGGAAGTAGGGTTTTGTATATAAAGTTGAAAAGTGAATGAAGAGCTCATTCTTTGGTGTCGCAAAACTAGTCTTCTTCTTCCTCTCTTCTTCTCTCCTTCTTGCTTGTGTATGCTCTTGAGAGAGGGAGTGTGAGAGTGTGAGGGAGTGAGTGTGTGAGAGAGTGAGGAATCAAGAGGGTGAAGCTCTCCACCATCTCCTCTCCCCTTCTCCTCTTCTCTTTTCTTCTCTTCTCTTGCGCGCATGGCTATGGAGGATGAGGCTTGGAGATGGAGGAGGCTTGTGGATGCTTAAGCTAGCATCAAGAATCGTGGAGCTACCGAAGTGTGAGAGAGAGGAGGGTACTCGATCAAGCATCAAGGTAAGTTCACTGCATTCGTAGGATCGACGGCGCGTCGGCTAGGTGAGAGATAGCCATGAGAGCTCGCTTGGAACGGTTGTCCGAGCTCCCAGAATCGGACACTCGGACAACCTTCCAATCCGAACAACCCGTTCAATCACTAGACTCAGACCAACTGGTCCGATCGGACGTGCCACGTGGCACTCGGACCAACTTGTCCGACTCAACCACTCGGACCACTCGGACGCTCCGACTCAGACCCACCCGGTCCGATCGGACGAAGTAACACATGTCACCAGTCGGACCATGTCCTATCCGATTCCTAGAATCGGACCCACGGACCAGTAAGAATCGGATCAATCGGTCCAATCGAACCGCCTAGATTCGGACCGCCTAGATTCGGACCGATTCCTCGAACACTCGCCCGTCCTATTCTTGAGAATCGGACACGCGGACCTTAAGACCCCCACTTCGCCCTAACATACCTGGTCCGATCCCCACAATCGGACCACTGGTAAATCGGACCACTGGTAAATCAGACGTCCGATTCCCAGAGTCAAACCAAAACAAAACCTGACCCATCCAGGGACACACTGGGGCACTCCCCCAGCAACCCACCCCCACATGAGCAACAGGAAGCAGCATAGGACCCTGGGACCCGTAAGGCGGCCAGGACTAGAGTAGCAAAGCCTGTCAGGCCCAAAACGAGCAAGGGTGAGTAAGACGCCGGGGAATCACTCACAGCACTCTATTGAATTTCCGCACTTGAAGAACACTTAGGAAAGTCGAAAGCCTGATTGAGCACGAGTGCATGAGGAACAACACACTCATGAGTGACTCTAAGTTGAGCACTGCATTCAAAAATTAAAAAGAACTCACTCAGATAAATTACCCAAAAAAACCCACCACTAGGAGAAAACCCAAGGGTAAGCAAACGCACAGAGTGCAAGGCAGGATCAAGCAAGGAGCGACAACGACAAGGATCTGACTTACAATCAGGCGCGAGAATTCCACCATGACAGAGGGAGCATCGGATCATCGGTTTGCAGGGGAGCTAGATGTTAGCGCATTTCCGGAAGCCATACAGCAAATGGTGAGCAGTTACGATGCGCATGCCAGGTACAAACACCATGGCAGGACGACGGAGGCAATCATTACGGACCTAGAGGAGGAGAGGAGGCTAGCCCGCAAGGCATTGCAGGGCATAGCAGACTATAATAGGGACCAACAAGCCAGGAGCCTAAGGCAAAGCATGGAGCTGCATGAGGTGCAGCGAGTGTTGAACTTGGCTGGCCGAAACCGAACAGACCAGGAAAGAGCACTGGAGGAAGACCTGACGCTGGGCGAGCTCCTCATAAAACGACTGCTCGATAACACCGCGGTGGAACAAAATGCCGCTGCGCTAGCAACCTCGCTACTTGCAGGACTAGGGGCAACCCAGGGTTCAAAGAACCAAGCCAAAATACCTATCGTCGCTAAGCAACTCGACAAGTACCAGCCACCGGACGACCCGTACAGCTTTGCCGAGCAGTTCGAGTAGGTCTGCGAAGCCAACGGCCTCAATGACCAGGCCCAACGTTCGCAAGTATTCGGACTTTGCTTAAGCGATAAGGGTAGGACGTGGTATACGAGCCTAGATGCTATAGAACGAGCCAACTTCAATAACCTCAAGGACCTTTTTGTCAAGAGGTTTGCCGAACCCGGATACTCTGACAACCTGCTAGTGCATCTGATGAACGTCAAGCAGAAGGAGAAGGAGGGCATCCGCGACTATGTGACCCACGTGAGAAGCCTCCTTAAGAGAATCCCCTTGGGCGAAAGACCGACTGACAGGGTAGTGTCAACTGTGTTCATCAGCAGGATTCAGGATGAAGAATTGTACAAAGCACTAGCAGGCAACTCGAGCTTGCAACGGGACGTAGTGGCTAGGGTTTTTGAGGAAGCCATTAGGGTTGATGACCAGCTGAGGGAGCGGAGCTCCAGGAGCTCGAACCCAGAAGAAATCAATCCACGGAGTTTAGAACGAACGCCAACCTCTAGCGAACGATCCAACACATCGTCCCACGATAAGGGGAAGGCTGCCGAGACGGACCACGACTTGGCCGAGGTCAAGACAGAACTGGCCAAAATACAAGACATGTTAAGGCGACCTACGCGTCCACACGTCCAGTGCGTGTACTGCGGAGGAAACCACTTGCTAGCAGAATGTCAAGACCCTAGGTCAAGACCCTGCGCTAACTGCGGAAGGTTCGGCCATGATGCCGCACACTGCAGACTACCACGAAGACTACCATACACGCAGCCCTACGGCCAGCTCTACCCGGCTAACAGGCCACAGCCATTCTACGGAAGGGGAGCCCCTCTTGCCCTACCAGCACCTAACGACACGAAGCCAGCGGTCCCTAGGTTGGACATAAATCCTACCGGTATTCCTAGACCACTTGGTCTCTATGTGACCCACCCACCGAGCGATGCTCCCGTGCACTACGTAGAGGAGCCCAGTGACGAAGAAACCTACATATACCCTTACGTCTCGCATGACGACGAGGGCAATGCAATCCTCATGGATTACCGACCAGCACCAGTGATGGCACTAGGACGAGGACGGGGTAGAGGCCTAGGAGGGCAGCCACAAGATCCGGTCACTTGTTGGACGTGTGGACATCCTGGTCACGTCTCATCACGCTGCCCAGAAAGAGAGCAGCAAAGTAGGGACAAAGCTGACCAAAGGTGTGCAGAGTGCGGAATCACTCATCTTTTCATAGATTGCCCAAAACAAAAGCCGCCTTCTGGTTCAGCTAATTTGCCGTCGGTCCCGCTGGGACTGTTTGGTGTTGAAAACCTCGATGGGGAGGCCACACCTATCCCCCTACGAGTGATGACCCGAGCACAAACAAAGCAGGCCGGCGTCTCTCTGCCAAGACCTAGCAATCTCGACGCTACCTCAGTAGGAAAGAAAAGTCATAGGCGGAAAAAGAAGAGATCAGAGGCTAAGGTCGCACTAAAAACCGACAGCATTACGACCTTACCCCACGGAAAGAGAGTCTCAGACGCAGAGGCAGAGACTTCAGCCCCTAGAACTGCCCAACAGGAAAGCGCTAAGGTAGGGGAATACCCACACCCTAGGCGGCAATTGGAAGCCATAGAAAAGGTGAAGGAATGGGTGAAGGAGGCTCAACAGCACCTCAAGGATGTCGAACCCATCACGGAGGATAAGATTGAGGACCTCTCCAGCATGAGTGCGCCGTTATCGCTACCCCAACCTAAGTTTGCCGAGGCTGCTACGCCACAAGCAGTGCCGACAAGGCCAAGCCTAGACGCAACAGACCCACAGGACAGCCGTGGCCATTGGCCCGGACAGTCTGAACAAAGGGAAGGACGAGTGTTTAGCAATCTCCTAACCACACTAGTGACCACCCCTGTAACGGTTGGACTGGGAGAGCTGCTCAGGCAGCACTCTACCCTATGGCACGACCTCAAACAGTGGGTCGAAAGACCACATGAGCAAGCTTCGGCAAATGCTCAAGACCAGGATGTGGAAACGCACTTACCAAGTTTGACGCTACACTCAGACCCTAAATCCTTGCACATCAACGCCTTCTGGGAGGGCTCGGAAATGCACGCAGTCCTGCCAGTCCTAGCCCTGGGGGACGCAACGAGAAAGGGGATCGTAGACACAGGAGCTGGGGTCAGTGTGCTTAACCATGCAGTGCTACAGAAGTGGGGAAACCCACCTGTCGAAGCTGCTCGGTTTAACATCACGCTAGCAAATGGCATGCGAGTGAGACCATTTGGGGTCTTGAAGAATTGGCCAGTGAAGATTGCAAGAGTCCAGTTCTCTGTCGACTTCATCGTCATGAAGGGAGTGGACTATGATATCTTATTGCGTCGACCCTGGATGCGCAATGCCAGAGTTATCGAAGACTGGGGTAACAGCCTGATCTTCCTGGGCAACTGAACTCACGCTGTGAGAATAGCGATGGACACTTGGAAGACCTCACCAGTTGACCTGGTTTCTATCTCTACTCTACTCAAAGGAACCACCCAGAACAAGGAACCCTATGGGTCCTTGACGAAGTATATCCCTTGCCCAGAGGACGAGCGGGATTGGATGCACATTCTTGCTACACTTGATCTGCCGTTCTCAGATCATGAAGCGTATGAGCAGGCTGTCAAAACAGTTGGAAAGCCAAGAGAAACATAGCCTACACCTGTCTACATGATGGCAGCAAGCCTCCATGACGGGCCTAAGCCTGTCACCTCCCAAGTGCCAACCAACAGGAGAGAACTCCAGGGAATACTGGGGCACCTAACGGACCGACTGGCACGCAACGCAGCTGCCAATCTCAAGCCGCTCCAAGACCTCTTGGAAGAACCCGAATGGAAGTGGACCAAAGTGCACGAACTAAATCTCAGATACAATTGGGCATTGGTCCCCGACCAAAAAAATAAGGCAAAGCAGGCCTTGGGGGAGGATGAGCAGTCCAACGAGGCGGATTTCGGCGACGAATACTAAGATTGCCAACCCTTCGATGAAGGAAGTGAGGGTGAGATGGAAACCGTAGAATATGACACTGAAGGGCGAGAGATTGAGCAAATCCGAGCAGATGCAAAACCGTAGCCGAGGCCGGCCCTTAGAATGGACCAAGGAGTCATGTATGCGAAATGCGATCGTGCTTGGTTGGAACAGATGGGAGCTGTGGATTTTAAGCAGGCCGGCCTGACCCAACCAAAAACGGTAGCAATGCTTAGAACCGAGTCGCCATCCGAACTGCGGCCGCCAGGGGAGACCACCTCCCCTAGTGAAAATGGGGAATTCGACTCTGAATGTGAAGTTACTTCAGAGGATGACCCAGAAATCCCTAGGCCACCCATGACCAAATGCACCAGGGGAGACTTACCCATCCACCTGAGGCGCCGACGGTTACGGCAGAATGAAGTAGAGTGTCCCAATGATGTGCGATCAGAGGAACAAAGGAAGCCACAAGACCTCCCTAAGCGCTTTTCGAAATTCAAAAGAGGGGACAGGGTGGTGGTTCTGCTAAGTGCCAAGCGCCAAGGGCAAACCCGCGAACCCATCGAAGGGCCAGCCAAGGTCAAGGAGGTAAACCTAGCCCTGGAACGAGAAACACCCCGACCAATGTTCATTGCCGATACTATGTAAAATTTTACTTAACACTCCCTTCCTTGGGCTAAGGCGTATGATGAGGTCTCCTACAACTGTAAAAAAAGATGTAAGTCCTATCATCTGAACTCGGGTAAGTTACTCATGAACATATGTGTGCATCACGTGGGTTCAAAATAAGGTATTTTAAAAATACTATTTTTATACATTTTTTACATACAAAGCAGTGTAATATAACACGGTTATTTACAAATTGAATAGAAAAGGTTATGTTTTATTCAAGAAAAATTCACAAATAATTATATTTATAAATAGTCCTTGAACGCATGTGATGTAGAGGATATACATGTAGTAACTTCCGCGAGCATCTAAAAGCAAGATAATCAATCTAGCAAGAGTATTTATTCCTCCTCTCTAAGTGACATTTATCTTTTAGCCTTTCCCTAGCGCAATATTATGTAGAATTTTAACTTGACTTTATATTCCTTTCTCCTAAGGCAAAGAATGAGAGACAAATTTGTAACAATTATGATGCAAGACTATCTTTCAATGTAAAATAATTCTCGAATTATTGTGCAACTTGTAATCAATTCATGGTTTGGCACCACAAGGTAAACTCTTTAACTATTACTTAATGTAAAACCTTCATAGGATGGATGCAACACATTTAATGCAAGATCATTTCATATATCATTGATGTATGTTTCATAAAATCTTTCCCATGCATGTAGAGTCTATGTGCATAACCCTCAAGGTAACCTTGCGAACCTTAAACAATATTGTCCTAAGTAAAGACTAATCAAAGACTTATCGATGCTTAATAATTTATTAGTAGGGAGAGTGAAGAACTTGGACCTGAGTGGCTAGAGGTGGGGTGTTGCTCATAGTTCTATCAACTCTTGTCACACCTACCATAGTTGGATTGACAATGATGCCCTCACCCACCCGAAGCTTCGTTACTCGTGGTGGGATTTCCATTTGTGCATGACATTCTCTCCTTGGGGGCCATTCTCGATCTTCCTCTCTTTTAGGTGTGATTCCCACAAGACTTCAACAGCCTCTTACTCAAGAAGAGGGGGGCAATTGGAGAAAATCAACTCACGAGGTAGGGAATAAACTCAGGGAAGAAGGAAAAATGAAAAACGTGTGTGGCCACCCTCTAAGGAGGGAAAAAGAGAGGAACTTTCTAGAAAGTTCTCTCTCTCTCTCTCTCTCTGTGCCATGCCAAAGCGTGTCATTCTCTTGCAATGGGGAGAAAAGAAGGAAGTACTAAATCGTAGTGTTGGGGGAGGGGGGGGGGTTTATAATGGCAAGAGGTGGGGACAAGTGGAGTGGTGGTGGTGGTGTCTGTCACTTGTTGCTACTGTCATGGTGGTGGGCGGACTAGTCAAGAGTGAGGGGATAAGCCACGTAGCCTCTCCCCTCCATCAACATCATCGTCATGGTGGCGGGTGGACTAGTCGAGAGTGAGGGGATAAGCCACGTAACCTCCCCCCTCCATCAACATCATCCTCACACCAACTTCTTCTTACTTGTCGTCATCTTCCGCATCTTTCTCGTCATCAATGACTTCTTCCTCCCCTTGCCCCTCGGCAATGATAGGGGGGGAGGGAGATGTTAAAAAGTTCAACTAATTTTACAATTTATAGGGGGGTTCCTATGTTGTTAGAATATCAAGCTCGCGTTACTCTTTAGCTAGTCTATCTTTATGTGTGTGACTAACATTAGTTGGATACACGTGTACACGTGTGTGACATTCAATAAGTTGGTGTAGTTAGTGACTTAACCACAATTAGTCTTGGTTAGTCATACCTATGTATGTAAGTCTCTTTCAATTAAAATGATGGAAGAATAATGGAAGAAGAACAATAATGAACCGAGGCTCATCTTTCGCTCCACTCTGTCTCTCTTCCTCTCTTCCAACATGGTATTAGAGCTTGAACACCTTAAGGATTGGCAGTGCCCATTTGACATCAAGACATCAAATCTGAAGAAAATGTCATCAAAGGAGATTGTGCCTATAGCCCATATTTTTTTCAGAAGCTATATCTTGCTACAAAAATGGTTTTTGGAGAAATGACCAATTTTACCTGACTGTTTGGATGTGGTCTACAAGTTTGTAGAAGAAAGTTTTTTCAAATTCCTCATAGATTTTGAGATATTCAACACAGACTTGTGTAGATTGGCTGTTTACTGCAGTAAACAGCAGGTGATTCCGTGGCATTGGTGCCTTTCATCCTAACAATGTATATGCCCTTATTATCATGCATTTGAGCATGATATTGGAGTGTTAAATGCTCAGTTTTGGAGCTTATTTGTAGGCTGGAAATAGTGAACTGGTTTTGCTGTCTTGAATTTGGAAACAATATACCTACAAGGTTGAAGTATTTGTGATGCTTATTTGCTACTAACAAATGCTTGGATCATACCACTTGAGTCGTAGATGCTTTTTGGGATATTGTGAGTGCTGAAAGTCCAAAGTTTGGACTGATTTGTTGCTAGTTATACGAGGGTATTGACTAGTTATTGTTTGCAAGAAGGATACCTATCATCTTGACATACATGCAATATATTCTGATCGATTGGACATGTATCAACTCCTACATAGAGTGGCAACTAAATGAGATGTTTTGGGGCTGTTTTTGAGGTCTGAATACTCTTGTTTTAACAGAGAAAATACTATTGGTTATAGCAGTGGGCTGGTTGTATTTGGTACTATTACTTACATACAATACAAACCTTGATACTTGTATAGACATAGTTTGTTGTTGGGATGTTTTGCCACTACCATAGAATGTTTTGATTTGATTTGAGCTTGGTTTATGCTAAGTTGACCGTGTTTTTTTCATTGTTGGAATACTATTTATAGCAAGAAGATTTTCAAGAAAACTATCCTCAATTGCAAGAACTTGTCATGAATAATAGGAAATTGGCCCTGAACTATAGGAAAAGGAGTTAGATACTTACAAGTTGTATACATCACTGAGTACCTAAGATGCAACTATGGAAAATGCTCAAGGCACTGACAATATCACTCAAATTGTGGGAGAAAAGCTAGATAACAAAATTTTTGCTTTATGGAAGTTCTGTAATGAAGAATTTTTTGGTTGGCAGAGGTTATTGGGACTTATGTACAGGTGATGAGGCTGAACCTGAAATGCATGAAAGGAATCCAAAAAATGATCAGAAAAGAGCTCATCAGCTATGGACTCAGAGAGCATGCAAGGTGTTACATTGGTTTTCCTTATGTATATCAGATGTTATGGTTATACAGATTACTGGATGAAGTTCTCCAAAGAATGCATTGGGACATACTCATGAAGAATTATGGAAATGTAACACATGCAAAAAAGATTCAACTAAAGCAACATTTCAATAACATGTCTAGGAATGGCAGAAGCATTCAGGCCTACACTATAGAGATCAAGAACATAACGGATTATCTTGCCACCATTGGATCTTCAGTGTTTGAGGATGATATGATTGCAGTGATATTGAATGGACTTGGTAAAGATTATAAAGCATTTGATACAACTATTTCTGTGAGGGGAGCTGAATCCCCTGACTGGGATGAGATGATTGCTTTACTGTTGCATTAGGAAGTTAAGCTTGGGTTGAATACAAGTTCTAGTATGTCTCAAAGCAGAGACACTATTCTTACTCTAGCTAGCATGGCAGAGGGAGAAGAGGCCGTGGCTCTTTTTGAGGTCGAGGAGACACTCGAAATACTTATGGACAACATCAACAAAATGCCTAGCATGGCACAAATACACAAGGCCAGCATGGATCTGGCAACTTTAAAGGTAGGGGGAGATCACCCCATGGTAGAGGTGGTGGATCTGGTTCATGGCAGTCAAATGATCTGTCAAATAGAGATAAGAACTATCATTATTGTTGCAGATATGGACACATTTCAAAGGATTGTTACAAGAAGCAAGGAGATATGAAGGCAAAGCGCAAACATCATGAGTACTATGCATCTTCTAGCAGTGCTCATGATGAGCAGGTTGACAGATTGTTTGCCATGCAGCATGTGTCTAAGAATGCATCTAGACAGAATAGAGATGAGAGATGGTACATTGATTTAGGGGCTTTGAATCATATGACACCCCATGGAGAATGGTTTGATGAGATGGTTTCAGGTTCACATGGTTATGTGTGTACTGGGGATGACACCCAACATGACATTCAGCACACATGAATTGTTCCGTTGTTGATGCCTGATGGCAAGAAAAAGAGTCTGCATGATATACTACATGTACCTACAATAATCAAGAATCTTTTGTCAGTTGGATAGATGGCAGAACAAAATCTGCACAGGTGAGATTTAATAGAGATGGATGCTTTGTTGAAGAATATGGTAATGGCTGCAAATTCATTGCTAGAGGCCGAAGAGATGGAAGAATGTTTACTCTTGATGCGTCAATTCTAGAATTGAAAAGCAGCCATGTTTGCACATGATGGTGGTGCTATATGGGATGTTGAGATATGGCATAAGCAGATTGGCCATGTGAATGTACAAAAGCTGAAATCTATGCAGTAGAAGGAGATTGTGCTTGGACTACCTAGTTCAAGTATCATGACTTTGGACATATATGTGATGCATGTCAGTTTGGCAAGTAGACACGGTTTCCATTTATGAGACATGTATGGAATAGTTCACGATTGTTGTAGTTGGTACATTCAGATGTATGGGGTCTTGTCTCATAATTCTTCGTTTGGTGATGCTCGTTTCTATGTATCCTCCATTGATGATTTTAGTAGGTATACTTAGCTTTACATACTGAAACATAAGGACGATGTGTTTGATGCATTCAAGGACTTCAAGAAGCATGCTGAAAATGAATTGAGTTATAAAATTTCATGTCTTAGATCAGATGGAGGTGGAGAATATATCTCTAATTAATTTGACAAGTACCTTGCTAAACATGGGATCAGAAGATAATTAACTTACAGCTATACATCACAACAAAATGGTATAGTAGAAAGGAAAAATAGGGTACTAATGGAATTGGCAAGAGCTATGCTGACTGAGAAGATTTTGCCAAATTGTTATTGGGCTGAAGCAGTAGTGACTGCTGTCTATGTGTTGAATAGAACCCCTATAGCAAGGATTGATGATGTAACTCCATATGAGAGGTTGTATGGTCATAAGCTTGACATTTCACACTTGAAGGTATTTGGCATCATTGCACATGTGCATGTTCCTGATGAAAAGAGGAAGAAATTGGATCCTAAAGTTGTCAGAGTGTGTTCCTTGGTTATGCACAAGACCGAAAAGCTTACAAGTGTTATGTACCGTCTACACATGAGACATTGATTAGCAAAGATGTTGTTTTTGATGAGCTAGCATCATGGTATGGTAATCCAATTGCAGTGGCTACTGATGGATTTGTCAGCACTAGTAATGCTGAAAATACACCTATAGTGAGTACATATAAGAGTGATCATACAAGTGATGGGTCGCCTTCAGTAAGTCCTACGCTTGCAGATTCGTACTTCTACGTCATCTGACACAGATATATTAGTGAGGGGGAGATTGGATAATGGAAAATAAAAGATGCTTGAGGATGTTATGAGTCATCTAACAGCGATAGTTTGGATAGTGAGTTGGGCATTCCATCTATTATGACGGAGATTGGATAAGGTAAAAGAAAAGATGCTTGAGGATGTGATAGGTCCACTTATAGCAAGTTATGAGTCATTTAACAACGATAGTTTGGATTGTGAGTTGGGCATTCTATCTATTATGATGCCTGGAGCAAGGCATATTTGTTATGTACCGCCTCATGAGAGGTGAGCTCAGAGTGAGCCATAGTTACAGAGATCTGAGAGAGTCAGAAAACGAGTTGATAGGTTTACATATATCGGTTATTCAGCCCGCCATTATGCATGTATGGCTAGTGTGACAAGTTACACAGAACCTACAAAGTTTGATGATGTAGTTTGAAAATGAGACATACAACAGGTCTTAACGGTCCACCTTCCATATCAGGATTGAGGACTTGCTTTTCCCTAGCATCTTGTTTAGGGCTTCCCTCGACAGGTTTTACAATTCCCTTGTCACCCTCTTTAATCTTTTGACCTCTTGTTACGGCTCGTAGATTAGAAGTTTCAGCATCATTGACATGTACAACCTCAATAAGGCTGACTCCACTGCCATGAGGTAACTCCTCTACAACAATCTTTTCTCTTTGCAGTATTTGCCTTGGTCCATCGTCTTGCTAGAGATTATTCCCTTGTACGCAATGGTTAACTGGACCTGGTTGTTTACTCCCTTGTTGGAGAGAACTAATCTTACTCCAATAGGTAGTAGCTAAGTGGCCAGACTTCCCGCAAATATCACATTTGACATTTGGGAAATTCCTAGGGAAATGTTGTCCCCCACACCACTTACAGTTGAATCTTGAGGGGTCATCCTCTTCAGGGCATCGACTCCCTATCAAATTCTGTTGCTTCTTAAGAAAATTGAGATCCACAACTATTTGTCAATAGTATTCAGAGATCATACTGGTGTAGTGCTTCATCATGTCCTTAACTTCACCAACAACATTAGAAGCACTCGACTCATAGCTGCGATCATCAGTCTATCGTCCCATGGGCCTAACCACTTGATTAGGAATCGGCTGCTGACCAACTGGGACAACATTAGGATTCATTGTTTGGTTTCCACCATTGTTTAGTGAGGCCGCCTGACTAGCCATAGGCATAGTCATGCTAGGAGGAGCTGGTAACATAGGAAAATTTGACAGAATACTCCCTCTACCACTTTTATTTAATATTGGGTCCCCTTGACTCCCATTGGTCAAGGCCAAATTATTACCATTCCAATTTATCCTTGCTGCATAAGCGGCTTGCAAGCGTGACTATACTCCTTCTGCTTGGGTAATGGCAGTGTCAATATCGACCAGAGTAGCACTAGTCAGTTGCAACTAGATATTAGAATCCAATCCATGTAGGAAATATTGCAATTGTGCAGCCCTGGAATAGAAATATAAGCGTTAAGTTTGCGAAGAACTTGCTTTAGTTTCTTGGCATATGCCTGGACATTCTCATTTGGCTCTTGGCATGTTACATTCAAAACACGCAATCAATATTGTCCACCCTTCTCAGGGGCAAAACTCCCTATGGAAAGTAGTAAAGAATTGGGCACTGCTAGTTATGGTTCCGGCTTCTAGACCATGATACCACACTACCGCTCTTCCTTTTAATGTCATGTTGAAGAACATCATTAGGTGTCCTTCATCTTGGATTCGATAGTTGAACATGAGTGTTTGAAACTCCTTAATATGGAGTTCTCTATCTTCTTCTGCTAACCTATGAAAAATGGACAACGGTGCTCCTAATGCCAGTAAATCCAATGTACTTGCTAGAATTGCGATAGGTTGTGCCATGGCTACCACCGGATTAACAATAGGAGTTTGTGTAGGCAACACTACACCCCCATTTGTTGTGGGTTGATTAACTGGAAATAGGGAAGTACCAAGACTTCCACTTGCACTCGAAGAGCTACTCATAACATCTAGGTTACTAGAACCACTGCCACTTATGCGTAACGGGCTGCTCATTTGAGGAGAATAGCGTCTTATGATCTCCAACCGTCGTCTAGCCCTCTTAGCACATTCCGATTTTTGTATTTTGGCTTGACGGTCCTTGTCAGAGGACATAAACCAACTATTTGGTCCCTAAAAACCCTTGATTTGAGAACCACCACTTGTTGGCGGCTCCCGGCAGACGCACCACTGATGGAACCTAAAATTGGTCGCACTGGCTATGGTGCTAGCCGAACCTCATGCATACAACAAGCAACCCCACCACACGGCCTATTGGGCCTAGAGCATCTAAAACTCACTCTGCACTAAATGCTTATGACGATTTCATATTTATATCCAATATGTAGTCCAACTTTCACCTTCCCTTCTCCTTAGAGGGAGATCCCATAACATATAGGCATAATGCCTCATAATACACACATAGGAAAGCACCTCTCCACTGATTGCCGCGGCTTCACTGCTACTCTCCTACACCTCGAGGATTGGGCCCAAGATGCATCACTCCAACATATAAAAAATAATGCACAAAATCCACTCTTTCATAATTCAGCATTCCAGGAGATTTTGATTTTCCTCACAAAACTTTCCCCAATGGAAGCACCCGTCTAACCGACAACTTAGGTTTCCTGTCCTCTCAGCGTTGGTCAAAGTTTATCAATCAATTGCAATGCATTCCAGGAGATACCACGTGACATGCTTGATGCAAGATGTATGATGATTGTGCACAACCATTTTATGATTTAAAAAAACAAGCCATGTGAGGTGCAAAAAACAGCCCTTTCATGAATTTTAACTAAGTGTTACGTGCTACACTTCTTTAGGGACTAGCATCGGAACTTCCGTGCTACTAGTCACCTATATTTAATTATGGAATGATCCCTAAATGCTATGCACAAAGAGGAAAATCAAAATTTGTATCTTTTCAGCAATTAGATCGTCGCACAAACTTCCTCCCCCCCTCACCGTTTAGGTGTTGCTGCGTTGCATAGGTGCAAATGGTTGTTTTGTGTCATTTTTGTATGTAAGAAATAATAAACATGTATTATAACACAAAGGATGAGGTCAAACTGAGGCTTGACCTCATGCTTTAGCCTCGCCAAACATTCACGCACATAAATCTTATTTTTTCATTTTTTAAAGTGCAAAAATCCCAATTTTCTTTATTTTTTTACTATTTTTGCTATTTATTATTCATGGAAAATAGGTATTTTTTGATTTATATGTGTTACCTTATTATTTTGACTGAAAATTAACATTTTCTTTGAGCTTACCCCATTTCCACTCCTTTTTTCCAACTCAAAATCGAAAAAAACCACTAATTTCCATTAAAAATAACATTTTGCGGGTTTTAAAGAATTAATAACGGCTCTAAATCATTACGGGTTCTTCATTTTTGTAGTTGCAGGCCTCAAACATGAGGCAAATAAGATTCAAACAAACATTCATTGCATATGAACAACATTTGGACCATGAAACAACAAAAACAATCAAAATTCTTTGTAAAATTGGAGCATATCGCATGTTTTGTGTGTTGCGGGTTTTTTAAGAATTATTACGGGCAGTCCACGAACCGATCAACAACCATTCTTAAGTGCTGAACCTCTTTCCTCAGCCTCCTCTTCATCTTGAAGCAATCCAATCACAGTCGGAACAAGCATCTTTCAGCCCCTCTTTTTCTTGATTTCTTGCATGCAAACTACCACTTAGAGGAGAGAGATGGAGGAGAGAGAAAGACTAGATCTCCATCTCCACAACTGGGCAGCCATTGAAGGAGCAAATTGGAGCGAAGATAGGAAGAAGAATAAACCCAAGATCAGTTGGGGGGGTTGTTCTTTGCCCCCAGAACCCATCTCTCCTCCATATGGATTCATGGTGCCTTCTTTCTTGCCTGCGTGAAAAAAAACAAACCTCTAGGGAGCCCCAAAGGGTCACACCCTTTGGGCTCTCCTAAAGTCCTTTCCCACTTGGCATTTTGGCCTTTGGCCTTTCGGGCACTCCCTCTTCCACGTCCCGTATCCGAATCGTGGTCTGAAAAATCTTGGGCGTCCGTCTTGAAGTCCTCCACTGCCAGGTGTCTCCCAAGGTCTCGTCTGTCATGCCAAAAAATTATGAAAATTCCCCAACCACCGTCTAGTGGCTCTTTTAAGCACTTTTCAAGCATTGCCGCTTAAAATCATACTGATTGCCATCGTCGCCTTCGACGAAGTCTATTTTTTCCCTGATATTCGTAATTTTTGGCTATTTTTAAGCACTTCTCGGCATAAAAAATCATCTGTCACTTGTGTCATGACTTAGAGGAGTAAATCCTAGAGTCTCTTCCCCATATTGTTGCATTTGCCTTACTCCACCATGCATATTGCTACAAGACAATACATTTTTTCCACTGATTAGTAGCATCTTGCATAGACAATCATGTACTTACTTCATGCTCATACTCAGCCCGAATACCCAACAAACCAGTTTCCTCTTCAAATTGTAGCAATGCACTAGTGGTATCACCAAGAAACTGACACTTCCTCTTAATTATGTCAATGATCTCATCATGAAATTCTCACTTGGCAATGCCAAGCACCTCTCCCAAGGTGAATTCCGCCCGGCTCTTTAGGATCCGTTCTTCAAAAACCTTCTTAAGGTCTGTGGATGTCTCAATGTCAGACTGCAACTTATATCCTGGCTGCTTTCCCTTCTTTTTTTCCTCTTGTTTGTTATCTTATTTTTTCTCTTGACTGACCTCTTCCTTAACATGCTCGGGAGGTGGCTGATTTGCAGCTTTAGGCTGATCCACACTTCTTTTTGTCATTCTTTTAGATGTCCATGCATTATCTTTATCTCTTTTTTTTTCTTCCACAAGTACATTTGTGTTTTGTACCTTTGCTAAATATGCATATACTGAATATGCATCTACTGGTGATTCCCAACCAGTTATGTCACGAATTTCTTGCCCTGCATGAGACATTTCACAATTAGTTACCTTTCTCTTTTCAGGTGCATGTAAATCATGTGTCCAGCCTTTGGACCAACCATCACTTGGCCATGCATTATCTTTATCTCTTTTTTTTTCTTCCACAAGTACATTCGTGTTTTGTACCTTTGCTAAATATGCATATACTAAATATGCATCTACTGGTGATTCCCAACCAATTATGTCACGAATTTCTTGCCTTGCATGAGACATTTCACAATTAGTTACCTTTCTCTTTTCAGCTGCATGTAAATCATGTGTCCAGCCTTTGGACCAACCATCACTTGGCCATGCATTCAATCCAACTATAGACTAAAGGTAAAAGCATATATTTTCGCATAAGCATTTCGAACTGCCAAGTCTTCCAACAACTTGTGCATACCTCCCTTTCCAAAATTCAAAGCAAGAGGAAATCTAGTCTCTTGTGCATGGATCTTGCCATCTTTCCAAAAGATGAGCTGTCGTGCCAAGGCCTCCTGATAGGCAGCCCAATCCTTTCTCTCATGCTGCAAACTGTCTTCGTAGAAAAAAATGTGCATCAAATATACAGCTCCTTCTCTGTTGCTCAGAACCCAAATCTGATGGCTCTGTTGGCTCCGAAAGGGGGGGTAAAACTTCATGACACCTGTTCGCGGATCTCCCAGATCACTCCTTCTTTCAATTCAAATTGCAGTTTTCAATCTATTTACAGCGATCGCAACGTGCGCGATTTCGTCAATCTATCTTTTTTATGAAAATCCCATAACTGGTTGAAAAAGCAACTTGCTTTTTGCATGCCATCCTAATCTAGAAGCTTTTCTAAAAATTTTGGATTTTTACAATAAATAATATAAAAAATAGGCTAAAATTATCCAAAAATCTAGTATTTTTTGATAATCCATGCAACTCACACTAGTACTAATGACCGAGATCACATTGACTCTTTAGATCAATAAAGAAGTTTGATGATGATGCATTCCATGCTTTTTCACATTGTATCTGCATAGTATCATGACAACATGGAGTTATGATGAATTAAGGGGTATTCCCCCCAATTTATTTGTACATACTATTCACTTGAAAGAGAGAAGTTGCTTTGTTTTCACAATAGAAAGTGAAGCATAGGCCTTTTGAGTTAAGGGATAGGATATTTGAAGAGTTAGAAAAATTATGTAATGTTGGAATGATATTTTCTATACAACACATGGATTGATGTTTGTCCCTAGTTATCAAGAAGAGAATGACTAATCAAATACAACTTTGCATTGGTTTTAGAGAGCTAAACAAACAAATAATCAACAGTTATTATCTATTGTTATTCAGTGATCAAATTTTAGATTAAGTAGTAGGTAGAGATATATACTCCTTTATGTATTGTTTTGTCAACTATAATCAAATGGCCATCATAGAGAAAGATAAGTTAGAGATGACATTTGTAACAGTGTTTGAAACCTTTGCATATCATGCCATGGCCTTTGGATTATGTAATGCCTTGGGTTTTGGGCAAACCATGATGAATAAAACCTTTGGGGACATTTTTCTAGAAGAGTTAAAAGTTTTCATTTGTGATATAGGGGTAACTACCACTAGGATAGATAGTTAGTAATTTTAAGGAAATATTTTGAGCATCGCATATTGTTTTTCCTTGCTCTAAATCCAACAAAATGTGCCTTTGGAATGCCCTATGGATTATTTTGGGCCATATAGTTAGTTTGTCTGAAATTGTGATTGATCCAAAAAATATTAAAGTAATTATAGTTATGATTCTACCATGGAATCCCAAGTAAGTCCATAGTTTTTTATTGTCAATCGGATATTATCAATGACTCATGAATACACTAGCTAAGAGGACATTTCTATTGACAAATTTGTTATACTTTAACTGTTTGTTTGTTTGAAGCAATACATGAAACATATCCTTGAAGGATGTGAATCAAGAATTGGCTAAAGCACCAATGCTAAAAGTGTCTAAAAGAGGTGAGTCATTCTACTTGTTCTTGGTATCCATCCATGATGTATAGTATCAGCTATTACTGGTTAGCTTAGATATGGGATGAGAAATAATACCACCCAATTACATTCGAGAGTTGTAAATTGGTGTGTCTGAAATCAATTATACATATATGGAAAATTTGTGCCTTAGAGTAATCTTTGTCATAAATAAATTTAGGAATTATATTCTGTACAAGAAGCTTGTATTACAAATGCAAAAGGACTGAGGTTATTATTGAGCATTTTGTATCTGCTGGATCGCCTAGAAAATTGATTAATCCTTTTGCAAGAATTTGATTATGAGATTAAGAGTAAGCTATTAAGATTGCAAGGCATCATAGAATGTCTTGTAGACTTTGGGGAGTCGAAAGAAGTATTGAATTCACTTAGTGGCCTTGAGGCTTTGTTTAAAATAGACATAGTCTCCATTCCATCCTAGTATACTACAATATCGCATTATGTATCCATAGGAAAGACTAGAGCCTCTTTGTCTAAGACGAAGAAAAGAAAAATTAAACAAAAAGCCTTGAATTTTGCCTTAATTATAGGAACTCTATATCAACAAGGGGTAGATTATGTTTATTTTCAATGTGTTATGCCTGATGAAGTTCCATTCATCTTGGAAGGGTGTCTTGACTCCGCTTGTGGAGGGCACTTTTTTTGGATGGTTTATGTAAAAAGTCTTAAGAGCTAGATATTAGTGGCCATCCATCTATTGTAATATATGCCAAAGACATGATAGTGAAGAGAATCGAAAGCACTCACTAACTCCTAGTATGACTTTATTACTATTTGAGAAGTGGAGCATTGACTTTGAAGGTTCAATTACCCCATCATCCTCTGCACAGAACAATTATATCATAGTAGCAATTGAATATTTTATGAATTGGTCAGAAGCACGAATGACGAGAAAGATTGATGCAAATAAGACTGCTAGCTTCCTTCTTGAACAAATAATTTGTCGGTTTGGTCCACCACCAAAAGAGTTGGTGTTGAAACGTAGAACTCGTTTCTTGAATAATATGGTCAAAAGATTGATTAAGGCCTGGTAGATTAAGCATAATAAAATGGCACCTTACAATCCACAAGGGAATGGGCAAGTTGAAGTCACCATTAAGTAGCTTGTGGGAATCTTGTGAAATATCATTTCATAAAAGAGAGGAGATTGGGATAGGAAATTATACGTGGATGTATGGACATACAACACGACCTTTAAATGAGCTAGTGGCCACACCCCATTCAAATTACTCTATGGAGAGGAGTGTCTATTATCCATTGAGATTGAGTTACCTACAATAAGAATCATAATCAACTATTATTTTCAATGGGGATAAAGTTGCACTTTTTGAATGATTTATGACCTTAGCATATCTCGATGAGCTTACACTTTAGAGTTTATTATATGAGGAAGTGACTAAGTATTGTTCGTAGGGATATTTTTTCTAGAAAATTAGAGCCTAAGTGGAATGCTCCCTACAGAATAGCTAGAATAGAAAAAAATAAGTCTATAGTATCATTGGTAGATTCATAGGGGGTATAATTTAAGAATAAGATTAATCTTAACAAGATTAATTTGTATTATCTATAAGCATACTAAGAGCATGCTAATGAGATGAATACCCTTGCAAGTTTGTTCTATGTTGATTTGAAACTTGCAAGAGGGGTCAAACTGGTTTTGATGGGGCATTTAATCCTCTATTTGGTAAAAGGGGACTCCTAGTTGATATTGAATAAACTAAATGGGATGTACATTGTATGAAATCTCATCCTTGATATGTATTATTGAGCTAGTATAGACCTAATCACTAAATTTGAAAGAGTGTCTCTTCAATTAGTTCCACGACATTGGAACGCGTTGTCAAATCATTAGAAAATTATGCTTATGAAGAAGATCTCATTTTTAATGTAGTCCTGGCTTTGATATATCTCTTGATGATGAGATGGAACTTGGTCGATTATGGATACTCTTATTTGAACACACTTTATATGGTAGGGGGTGGCTAGTTTGGGTAATGCTAAAAGTAATTGAGACACATCTACAATTATTATCCTGGACCCATAGGCTTGTTAGATGACATGTTATGCCTATGCCTCTTGTTGTATATGCAAGAGGTATGGGTTATAGTTTAATGCACCTAGTTTAGGGCTAGGAGCCCTATATTCTCCTTAGAATAGAGCACCTTGTTGCATGTCCAGCACCACTCCAAGGGACAATGTGGTATAAGTTGTATTGATTTATTACTTTAGGCCAAGAGGACCAAATTTTTTGGATATAAATGTTATATTTTGTTAGGCCAAGAGGGTCACTTCTTTTGCAGTGAAATGATTTACTTCATTAGGTCAAGAGGGTCATGTGTTTAGTTGGTGCAAGTGCACTTGATAGTTTTTTCTTTAGTGTTGCACTAGATAGGTTTGAAGAAGCACAAAGAGGGAGCCCATTGCTATGTAGAAGCTTTTTGTGGTGAGTCTAGGTTGTGTCTTCCTTTTTGAGTTCTTTCCTCTTAAGTAGAATATGTATGAGTATTTGGGGATATTTCTTTCTTTGTTGGGGACTATAAGTGAAGGCATGTAATCCTAGGATTAGGCTAGGTGTGTCTAAGAAGATTTAAGCAAATTTCTACCTCCTGCAAAGACATTATCATGAATACAAAGATCTATCTTAGAGGTAGTGATATTGACTCTGTCCTAGTAGCGTACTAGGAAACTAGTTCTAGGAATTCTTGTTACTTGTGAAGTAGCCAGTAAAGCCTAATGAATATAAGAAGAAAATGATAAATGTGTACAAAATATACAGTATAGAGATTTATAAAGAGGGGTTCTAACACTTGAAATGAAAATATAAAGAGAAAAATCAAAAGAGTAACTATTTATTGCCTTGCAAAGCCCTGGTAGGTTCCTAGGGAGGATGAGTAGACCCAAGACTAATGCCTTGTCTTCCTAGGGATAGCAAGTAGCTAAAAGACAATAAGGATAGTTGAAACAAAAATAAAAGTGAGTGGAAAAGTAGGATTTAGTATTGCCTTGCGAGTGCTTATTAGGTTCTTGGGTACCAAGAGACTGGAGGATACCTTGTTCTCTCTGCATCTCACAATACACTCAGCTCCCTCCCTTTTACACATTCAAGTACCAAATAATGAAGAATAGAAAATGAGAAAAATAGGAACATATATGAATTCAAGTGGACTAGGCTACAAGAGTACTCACCTAATAGAAGTTCATGGTATAATTATCTTGGGTTATCCTGGGTCAAGTAGGTGAGTTGGACCACCACTTATAGAATATTCTCTTTGATATACCTTTTAGCCAATCTCTATTGGAGCAATTGATTACTTGTCAGCTCTTGATCACTTTGTTAGATAATGCTTGGCCTATCTCTTGTGAAATTCATGCCTTGATCTATGTTAAGGGGTAGGGTGAGAGTTATGTTGTGTATTCTATTTAAAGCACCTTGATGCTCAGTATATTTTATTTGTGTGCAAATCAATCCATGGATTCAATGGCCTAAGTCTCCCTATCTGTGGATGCCAAAAATGAGAGGTGCAACTAGGTGCCAAAATTTAAACAAAAAATAAAGCATTTGCGATAAAAGTGAAGAGGTATTAGAGTTTTTAAAGCAAAAGGCAGGTGGCTTGAAACACATTGGAAGCATCCTTTTGTCAAGGGGAGTTCATTAGATGGTAGTCCATTTAAAGAGACACAACTTTATCATTAAAAATTAGCTACCTAATCTAAATGTTGAAAATAGTATCTAGGAGGCCAAGTCAGTGGAAAACAATGCTAGAAACGGGGTTGTGCTTTCATATCTCAAATTTGAGTTTGTTTGGGTCTTTGATTTTTGTGGAACTACTTACTGGCAGTGTGAAAGCATGAGAGATGAATTGACTAATTACTAAATAATGGTTAAAGAAGCTTCATAATCCTAAATTCTTCACGTAAAGAAGATATATTTTTCAATGCATCCCTTGATTTCTTTAAAAAATGCAATGATGAAATTGTCTGATTCATCAAGACCATTCTTGGCCATGATTTCCTAATTTTCTTTGCCTTCAATCATTGCAAGAAGTGTACAAAATGATGCATTCCATCAAACATTTAGTTTTCAGTATTTCTCTCTCATTATAGTGGATGTTCATACGGGTTCAGCGCATGAGAGAAGAAAGAGATGCCATAGAGTGATATGATGTGAGCAGTGGAGTGAAGGAGCATGAATGTGGTTTTTAGCAGCTATATGGAACATGAGTAGGGGTTGCCTACGCAATCCCAAAATCATAAAAAATAAAGTGATTTTATGGAATATTCTATGGTAAGTCTCATTTGATTGAAAAATGACAAAAAATGGATGGTATATGTGCATATAAAGTACTGTTGTTGAGAAAAAATCAAAAAAATATTTTTAAAATGCTTGATCAATATGCTTTTTATAATAGTAGCTAGTTTTTTTATGACATCAATATATAAAAAATTACAAAAAATAGATTTTTTAAGGGGAATGTAATAATTAGATAGATCTCAATGCGTAGAATTGTATATATATATATATATATATATATATATATATATATATATATATATATATATATATATATATATATATGTATATTTTGTGGAACATTTTTATGGATTTGTAATATTTCCGCTCGAAATATTAAGTCGACGTTAAACCCCGCACACCCCGTGCAATAAGGCACCTCAAAGTGATCTCCCACATCATAAAATATTGGCAGTTAAATGCTTACCCCACGCATGCGTTAATAAACCCCAACTATGTTGTGTAAATAAGGCCGAGGCTAAAAGACCACAAGGCTGCACGAGAACACTCTCTACAGGAAAGGTAAATGGATAATGGGTAATTTTGGTGCAAATTATTTTATTAATTACCCCCTCCCCTCAGCTGATGCATGGCAGGGGAGAGGCGTGTGAGAGGGAGTGTGAGAACTCCTTGTGAGGTGGAGAGCATGGGGGAGAGAGAAGGCATGCAAAGTATGCCACGGGGGTGGCTATCTCTCCCCCCCCCTTAGCCTATATAAACTCCCCCTTGGAGCTTAAGAGGGAGGCACGAGGAGAGAGAAGGGAGGACGACTAATGTTTCCGTGCCGTGTTGCCCAAGCCATCGCCATTCCACCACGCAGTCTGCATGCAGCCGCGCTGCTGCCGCCCACTCCATTGCCTTCATAATCATCATCATCATCGTCATCTTTCCCCCTTCCCAATCATTTCCTCCTCTCACGTCATCCCTGTACCTCAAAAGCAAAGAAGCTTCTTTAGAAGCTTCTAAAACAAGGCTTCTATAAGCCTTCTTCACCTCACCATTGCGGAGAAGATCTAGGGCAAAAAGGGATTCGATACGCGAAAGAGTCAAAGAGGAGTTGCTGAACTAGAATTCGACTCGTCAATGGCTCCCAAGAAAATGGCGAGAGGCGCTCATGCAACAGTTTCTACCCCAAGTCTACGCATGGACATTCCTACGAATCCCCATGCCCAGGTTCTTAAAAGATTAATTCGGCATAAAAGGAATGCATTAGATACATTTAATTTTCATGGGAAGAATGCATTTACGCATGTCTCTAATTTACGTAGTCAAGTTAAAATACATTTGGAAATTTATCTCCTTGGACGATTTACAAGAGTTAGTGCATGTAGTGCATTTGGGTTTGCTTCCATTTCCAAGTTGGAAATCCTAAGCACATATTGCGTAGGTTTAAAAAGATGGAATTGTTTAAATGCATCCTTGATTGGCCATGGAAAAGAAAAGCGCATAAGGCATTTAGGTAGTAACTTTCTACTTGTGGATTCATATGAGATAATTGTTGTCGTCCATTGGATGTTGTCCAGTAGTTGCATTGCATGGAAATGAAACCATGAACTTGCCTGTTGCATGTGAAGATGCTTGCATTTTAAGACGGATTAAGTGCTGTAGAATGGATTAAGTCAGCATAAGTCTTATGACATTCGTCATACGTGAACTTCATTCATCGAAGTTGTATCTAGAAAAGGTTGCATGTCATATTCAAGCCTGAAATTCAAACGAAAGGTTTGCAGGCACAGCTCTTGATGTAAATCTATGTAGGTTTTATGCAAGTTATCCCCCAAATTGTCAATCATCATGATTTTTGCAAGGAAAAGAAATGGTCTTTGCAAACCTTATAGCTGCATAGAACTAAAATTCTATGAGTCGCATACTTGCATGGAATGTTGCATCTTGAATTTATTTATTTGCGTCTCTTAGGAAAAGTATTTGCATCTCTTCTAAGCAAAGATCACTCTTGTCGCAAGACAATTAGATCGTTTTAGGTAGATCACTTGCAATGGCATGACCTTCAAGGGATTTGTAAAAGCATAACTAGTTGGTACGATGAACAACTCAAAGTGCTAGGTAGGGTTTAGCTACGTTAAAAATTCTGCCTAGTATCACACTTGGGATGTCAAGCCAAGACTTTCGATCCCAAGATCCTACCACATTGACGGAATGTTTGGGTTAATTGGACGCCCATACAATAATGATCTAGGGTTTTTACCCTAAGGTAAATTGGCCAATTACTAGACTTCCTGAGTTTAGAAACCCTAGGGCCAAAAGTTGTCGGCCTAGTAAGGTTAGAGTTGGGTTGGGTCAAGAGGACTCCCAAACCCTACATCTTGATCAAGCATAATTCTTGACCAAGAAACGCCGTTGATGGGAGATTGATCCCACAAGTTAGATGCAACTCCTATGCAACAAGTTGCAACGTTGCATGGCTTTGTGTTTGAATCACAAGATAGATTTGCCACTCCTTGGAACAAGGTTGGCAGGTTCTAGTACAAGTCTAATTTGCAAGAGGATGAATAGACATCCTGCTACATCACCCTTCTTTGGACGGGTTTACCAAGTTAGGGTAACTATGAATTGCCTAGCAAGAAATTGACAAATCAAGTTAGAGCGACTAAGTCACCAGGAATTACTGTCTTAATTAAAGAAACCTAAGGTGTTGGTTAATTTGGGTTAATAGGGTATAAACCCTAATCCAAGGATAAAAGGGTAAACAAACAACAAACCCTTGGGGATCTTGGCAAGTCACAATCGATCCCAGATCGAATGCTGGATGCATTCGAAGAGATGGATTCACACCTTAGCAGTTGGCCAAATAAACGAGCACTGGATTGATTGTGTTTATACAATTTAGGAGCACTGGTTGTATGGCTTTGCTCAAAGAACTAAAGATGGAAAAATAATTAATGCTTTAGGTTAAAGGCCTAAAGGGAGAGGCAGCATCAGTTACCCTCGACTGTTTGCATGACCCTATCCAAGGGGGGTGTTAGCTGCGCCGGGTACGTGAACCGAACCCACCGTTGTCAAAGAGTTTACTATCCATGCTATAAATCACGGGATTCTTATAAACACAGAAGAGTTTCACTGGAGGTTGTATGAGATATTTGCATACAAAATTCAGGCATTATTATCCAATATCTACCTTAGTTATACAAGTTCTTTTGTATCTAGCATATAATTTGCAAATATACCATGTACATTTATGAAAAATAAGTCTATGGGAACCTATAACTTGGACATCTGGAAGTAATTGACAGTCTGATGGACAAAACACATTAATTCAGGTACAAAAATATGGACAAAACCCAAAAATGTTGCCAAAAACTGTCAAAAGTCCACTAGGTCCACATGGGACCAAAAGTAACTGACTTAGGTGACCAGCAAGTGACCTAGGCTGGGCAAAAAGTGACCAGGGTTGGAGCAGAGAGCAGCCCGCGTTTTTTGGCGCAAAATGCAAGCTCCTCTGTCTGAGGGAAACTGGAAGAAAGATGGAGCTGAGATGCATGGAATGGAGCATGCAAACTGAAGATTAACTGGTCCAACTACTAAAGATGTAAACTTGGTGAGAGCTCCACTTCTCTGCCTCTTTGGTCTGACGAAAATGCATGCTGAAACTGTCTATAAAAGAGGAGAAATCTGAGGGAAGAGTATTCAACCTGCTCTTATGCATGACTTCTCTCATCTTCTCTACCTTATTCTTGGTCCAATGAAGCCCGTCTTGTGCCCAAGTACTTGAGTGAATTTGGGGCAAGCAAAGGGTGAGGATATTGAGACTTATGGACTGTTATGGGCTGGAATAACCAGTCATAAACAGGGAAGCCCACTATTTTGATCTATTTTTATGAGCAAACATGGGTTTTTTATGATTGTAATAGAGGAAAATGACCTCTTTTCTTCAGGACATTGTTCATAGATGAACAAAAGTGCTTCTTCTTGAGTTTATGCACTCATTTTGAATTTGTTTATGGGCTGGAATTTTCTGTTTTAAAACAGGGCTGAAGCTAAAATTATTCTTTTTCAATCCATTTCATGCATCTTTGGCCCAAATCTTGGATGTATTTGATTCTAGCATCAATATACTTGACCCAAAGGATTGAAATCCATCTTTGTACATGTAATAAATGCCATTAGAACTTGCATTTGTCATTCATAAATGAATTGGAAATCTGAAAATATACTTTATGAAATGGTGAATGTATCCTGAAGCATTTGATGTATTCAAGTTAGCCTTAATCCTTCTGTTCATATATGCTAAGTACAAAGTGAGAAGGCTTGAACTCCCCTTCCGTACCTAAATCATTTCTAAACCCCGAATCTTATTAAAACCTAATCCATTTTTCCTTTTTGAATCTTGAATCCCAAACTCTTCTTCTGCACTAAAAGCCTCGGTGGTAGACCTTCAACTCTTAATGCGACGACAGTGGTGAACCCGACGTGAAGGTCCGCTGCAGAATAAGAAGTCCAATGGGAGAATCATCAAGCTCGGGAGGAGATGCTTTGCAACAGTTGGTGCCGTCTAATGCAAGAGAGCCAACAACAACAGCTGCAATTTCAACAGCAGTTGCAATTGCAATAACAACGGAGACAAGAAGAAGAACGAATTGATACTGCTGCCATTAAGGCCTTAGAAGCAGTTGGGCATGAGCTCAAGCAATTTAATGGGTAAAATGTGTCCTCTTTTCTCCGTCTCTACACTGACAAGATGGTCTTCTTTGGAGTTCCTCAACATGCCTGGAGCCATTACTTTGCCCGCTTGGCTGTGCATGGCCTCCAGGACCGAATTCATGGTCTTTCCCAAAAAGATGCTGGATGGATTGTGTTCAAAAAGGCTCTTCAAGAAGATTTTTTCCTTGAAGATTCTGGCCTTATGATAAAGAAAATCTTCACCGAATGGGTCGAGAGGCCCAATAAGGGTCTAACTGCTACTGCTCTTCATCGAGAGTTTGAAAGCAAATTTGCCTAACTAGATCCTGATGACCAACAAGGTATGGAAAGTCAAAATATTGAGTTATTTTTAAAAGCTGCAGATTCTTCTCTTCAAGAAAAATTGACTAACCGACTTGAAGACCCTGAATCTGAGTTGGGATTAAAGACTGCTTGGAGTGATGTCACTGAAGTAGTTAATATGATTGCTCGAAGAGAGCGATTGTGCCTAAGATGGGGATCATCCCCTGTAACAACTGATTCTATGAAGGAGCTTGATCCAGCTTCTCGACCTCCTGTCTCTATGGCCGAGCAACCAAGAAATTCTGCTCTTCCTTCTCCAAAGAAGGATGTCATGGATGAGTTAATTAAAAGCATGCGGGATCTCCATCTTAATTTAACAGAAATTAATTCTAAAGTAGAAAGGCTTGATGTTAAAGTAGAAGAAAGGGGTCGGTCAACCGCCCAAAGACCTGCACGAGAAGGCTTTAAAAGATGCTGCATTTGGTGTGATAGCCTTCAGCATGACAAGAGGGAGTGCGGAGCATTCCGTGAAGCCGAAGCACAAAAATTAGTTTTTTGGAAGGATGGAAAAATTCATGCAACAGAAACTGGGCTTCCTCTAGAGCCAAACTTCGGTAACGGCGGCATGAAGAAAAGATTGGAGGATTTGGCAGCAACAAGAACAGCCTATGCAACTATTGATGCTGCAACTTATGGGTTGCAAATTCAGCCAACTAATGAAATTGTTAAAGCATGTAAAACTAATGCAAAATCTAAAGTGTGGACGCAAGCTTTGGAACGCATGGCGCAAGGCAAGGCAACTAAGGATGATTTAACCACTGCTAGCCAATGTATTCGGGGAAGAACCGGATGGTTCGAGCCTGTGGATTCATTTTCATCTTTTGCCCGGCTAGCTAAAATTAATAATCAAGAAGCCATGATATATAGAAGAAAAGAGAAGAAGAGAAGAAGATGTTGCCGGACCTTCTTCTTCAGGACCGACTAAACGCATAACAAGAAGCAAACCAGACCAACAGAAGGCTGCTGAAAATCTGCCACCACCAGAATTTGACATGGGATATGCCCCTCAAGCAAAGAAGACAGAAGGAAAAAGAAAAAGCAAACATCCCAATTACAAGTTGCAGTCGGACATAGAGACCGCAACAGATCTTAAACGGATCCTAGAAGAAAGAATTCTTGGAAGTAGAATTGAATTTACATTAGGTGAAATTCTTGGTATTGCAAAACGAGGATTTCATGATGTAATAATTGATGTAATTAAACGAAAAAGACAATATGTTGGTGAGGAAAGTGACGAATCTGTACATGCTTTTTTGCAAGTACTTCATGTGTATTTGCAGGATGAAGAAAAGTTGAAAACTCAAGGGATTCGATTGGAGGAAATCAAAGAATTGATTGCAGCCATAGAAGCCAAAGATGAAGACATTTATGAAGCAGAAGCTGAAGAATCCATAATGGTGGAAACTTCTCAATATAAAGTGCAGCCCATGCAAAAGAAAGAGATTTTTCTTCACAACATGCAGGAAGAAAGTGAAACTCACTTTATTCCAAGTAGTCGCTATTCCCGTACCCATTGGGCAAGGGCGACTACTGAAACTATTGTTAAAATTGGTGAGAAAGAAACTCCATGCATTGCCCTTATAGACCATGGTTCAGAAATTAATGTTATGTCAAGAAGTCTCTATGAGAATGGTGGATGGCCCATTGATGTGGACTGAGGGTGGCGCATGAAGGCACCCAATAACTCTTCTGGTGATCTTTATGCAGCATGCCCTTATGTACAAGTTACTATTGGTAATGTAAAATATGAATTTCATTTCTTTGTTCAAGATTCTTGCAGTTATCCAATCATTCTTGGACAACCATTTATTTCCCAATCTCGTTTAGAGACAAAGGCTCTTGATGATGGTTCATCATACGCTCGGATAAGAAGCAAGGATAATGATAAGGTTGTTCAATTCCTAACTGTCTGTGTTAATCACCATCGGAATAGGGATCGATTGAGAGATCATCCCGTTCCTCCTAATGCCCGAGAATTTAAGGGTTTTCGGGTAGCACTGCTATAAGTGGAGGCTATGGCAGTGCATCATGTCATAAAAAATTACCTCCACATATGAAGGAGGCAAGGTCTAAAGCTGATTTGCAGGTTTTTTCAGCCAATGGAGTGGGCTGTTATAAACAATTTTCAGCCATGAACAGGGCTGAAAGAAAGTATTTGAGTCATATGGAGCAAGAACTGAAGCAAATTGATGTTTTACCTAAAGATGAAGAAATTTCAGGTCTATTTTATGGGCTGAATTATATATAGTATTCTATGGTAAAGCATAGAGATGGGCTTCAGCCTACCTATCCTTTATCTATTCACTATAGATGGGTCATTGATTTAGTAACCATGCCTACAGGAATTTGGAACATGAGATATCTAGTACTTGCTAGAGAAGATCTCACAAACCAAGTGGAAGGAAAGGCCTTGACAACAAAGTCCACTCATGTTGTTTGTAGATTTTTACTTGAAGAAGTATTTTGCAGATATGGATGTGTTGCTAAAGTAACTGTTGATAGAGGAGAATTGGATGCTGATGAAGCTCGCCATTTCTTTGCTCAATTGGGAATTAAGCTATCTCTTACTTCAGCCTACAATCCTAAAGGCAATGGTAAGAGTGAAAGAGGTCATCAACCAATTCTTAAAGCTTTTGCAAAATCATGCAAAGGAAAGTTGAGGGAATGGCCTAAAATGTTACCATTCGCATTATGGGCTGATAGAACAACCCATAGTGTAGTGACAGGCTATATGCCAACTGAACTCATGTATGGACAGCCACCTATTATGCCTATTGAGGAATCCATTGCCACATGGAGTATCTTGCCTTGGGATGAAGGCATGAACAGGGAAGAATTGTTGTCTTTACGCATAAGGCAACTTGAAAGAAGGCCAAAGGATGTTAAAATAGCCATTGAAAGGCTAAAAACAGCAAGATTAAAGAATAAGAAGAGGTTTGATAAGCACCATCGACTCCGTCCAAGAGCTATTCAAGAGAATGACTGGGTTATTGTTTATGATAGCAACCTGGATAATCAATATAGT